>NW_024582498.1:586054-707267 GCF_018398535.1 Haplochromis burtoni | reverse complement strand
TATGGGGGTGCCTACTGGGGTCAGCGGGGGAGCTGGCCCCAGGGAGGGGTCACTTGCCCCTCCCTTCCTTCCCTCCCCATCTCCAGCTGCCTCCCTCTTCCCGCTCCACCACAACCACCCACACATGCAGGGCCTTGGAGTAGGGGTATGTCACCAGGGTGCAGAGGAGGCAGAGTGAGCCCTCATCTGGGACTCTCCTCAGCTCTTTCTGGGACAGTGGCGCGGCTGCCCCTCTGTTGGTCTTCCTTGGTCTCTTGTGTTCTGGGGGCCTCTGGATGTCTGGAGTTTTGATCTCCTCCATACCTGCTTCATGCCCTGGAGGACGGGGCTGTGGCCCCCCCACACCCTCTAGCAGATCATTACATGAAGGAACCTTTTAAAAAAAAAACAAGCGCGTCCATGCTCACAGGTGTACACACGGGTGATCACACCCACAAACTACACCCTTTTTGGCTCCTACCTCAAAGCACACTGTGTTCTGTTGATCTTATGTGCTGCACAATAATGTTTAATATTTAGTATTTACTGTCATATTCCCATATATCATTGTGATGTTGTTTATTCTATTACTCTTGTTCTCTTCTGCTTGTTTTCTTTTTTCTTTCTCAGCAGGTGATCCAGGTGATTGATATATGCATTTTTTTTTTTCTCTGCCCATTCTGTTGGTTTTTGTCTTTTGCCCTTCTCCCCCGTCCCTCTTCTCAGCTGTTTCTCTTTCCCTCTTTCTTTCTCCCCTTCTTTCCCCCAGTCAAGTCTGTCCCGTATTCAGTAAGTGAAAATAAAATAAACAATAAAAGGTGAATCAAATGGACCATTACGGCAAGGCTGGGATGGTCAATTTGGTAAAGTAAATCCGTTGGGCATCTTTCTTTGCCTTTAGACAACAATTCTGATGGCAAAAGAGCCAAACGGGACAGGCAAAAAAAAAAAAAAAAAATAAATCAAAGACGTGAAGGTGACATTTTGGCTCTAATTTTGCCATTTCCATGCCTCGAACTTTTTCGAACTCCTCCTTGGGATTTGGTCGTATAAGCTTCATCTTTGGTCAGTGTCAACTACACACCTGGGCCATGTTAAATTGCGGAGCTTTTGAGTTTTCGTGATACGGTGAGGCCGTGGCGCCACGGCGAATTTCGATGACTCGCCATGAAAATCTTATTGCCTCTCATTCTGTCATACATTTCCGATCTGGACCAAAGAGCACACATATGATAAGGCTCCACCCCTGAACATATTTCAACTGCCATATTTGACATCAAGGACAGCGCCACCTAGTGGGAACAGGAAATGTCATGTTTTACACTTTGGGGTACAGTATAGTGATGGGTGACATCTGCAGCCTCAAATTTCTCCAGGAAAGCCTTAAGGAGTTGGTCTTGGGTTACAGTGAAAACTGTGAGTTTTCGCGAAAGGGTGTGACCCCAGCAGCATGGCGAACTTTGATGTCACGCCATGAAGAAACAAATTAGTATAACTCAATGAAATCCAGTCTGATCAGTACCAGACTTTACAGGCATGATGTCAGACCCGCCCTGAACAGATTGATGTGCCCATTGTCGGAAATACGGACAGCGCCACCTAGTGGCAACAGGAAATGTCATGGCTTTAATTTTGTTGTACTGATTTTCACAGGTTCATCGTGGCCACCTCAAAAGCGGTGAATATCACCATCAGTCCCTCGTGATGCTTCAGTGCAAAAATTGTGACTTTAAACTGAACGGCGCACCCTGGTGGCAACGCGGTTCACCATGAAAGATGAAGTGGCTTTTGAGGGGCTTGGAAAGTTTATAGAGGCTTGAAATTTGGCACACACCTCCAAATGGATGAAGGCTTTGTTGTTATGTAACCATTTTCCTTGAATAGCGCAAAATGGCTCCACAGCGCCCCCTACAAAATTTCAAAACATCAGCCCCTGCTCTGTGTTTCATCTATGAGTCTGAAACTTGGTAAGCTTATGTAAGATATCAAGATGTACAAAAAAGTCTCTTGGAGCAATATCCCAAATCCAACAGGAAGTCAGCCATTTTAAAATTAATGTGTAATTTTGGCGACATTTTCCCCCCTTTTCAGGCCTCATACTTTGACGAACTCCTCCAAGGGATTTCATCATATTGAAGCATTCTCCAGTGTGTGGAATCTAAAGACGTTTGTGATGTTAAATTGCGAAGCTTTTTACGTTCAGGAAACGGGGTGGTCATGGCACGTTTCATCACATCAGCACAACCAAGGTTATTATTGGTAACGAAAACTAACGAAATAACGAAAACTAGAAGTGAAAAAACATTTTCGTTAACGGAAATAAAAATAAAAACAAAAAAAGGAAAACTAACTAAAACTGTAATGAGTGTTCACAAAACTAACTAAAATTAACTGAATTTATAGCAAAAATGTGTTTAGTTTTCATTGATGTGTGCGTGTCATACAATAGTCAAGGGTGAAAATGAAGTTTAGTTTCCAGATTTTTTTCTTGCTGTCTCATTATGCCAGCAGGTGGCAGTACGTTAGTCGAGTCGTCTGTGTTGCTGCTCCGTCCACGCGCAGAATCATGTCAGGAGAAAGCGCCAGAGTCCAATTTGGGATTACTTTGAATATGACTGTGTTTTGGATAAAGCAAGTGTCTTGTAGTGGAAAGAGACAAATTATGAGGGACATTTCTAAAGGGAAAAAATCCCACAAACCTTAAAGTGCACTTGAAAAGCTCACACAAGAAGGCTAACCTAGCTTACCTTGAGAAGGTAAGGGAGCACACTCAACCCTCATCCCCAGAAACAGAAGCTAACCCCAGGCAAGGCAGCGTGATGCATCCCGAGACAACAGGACTGGGATATCTACATAACTGTGTGAGTCAATTGCCTTCAAAAAGTTTATCAATTCACTTGAACCAAAATTACGAACACCCGGTGCTGCAAGAGTTAATAGTCTCATTGGGGCCAAGATATACATTTTATAGTTGCCTGGTATCAATGGTTGTTCATCTGCCTTTATTTATTTATTTATTTAAAGAACCCATCAAAGGGTCCTTCAATTGGCACACTGGCTCAAACAACACAAAAAAACACAACACAAACTGTTACATATATTGATGCATGCTCAATCATCCAGGTAAGGAAATCTCAAAAAGTTGATTCTGTTCATCTGGACGTAACGTTTTCAGTGGGACAAACATTTCATCCAAGAAGTCACTTGGGTGAGTGACAAAATGTTGCTCCCATTGAGACGTTCTGTCCAGATGAACAGAGTCAACTTTTTGAGATAACTGTCACACAAAAAACAGACTTAACCAAGAAGGATGTCAGTGGCAGTGTAAAGAAACATGTCAGCTCTAACTGAATATTTAATAAAATGAATGATACAGAAGATTTTGTATGCCTAGCACAATGCTATTAATTAATTGAACAGAGAGGATAGGGATTAATCAATTTCTGTATGACTATCGTCATTCTTTAAATCTTTCACATCATTGTGGAGGAATTTTGGCTCACTGAAGCAGTGTTGCTTCAGTTCATTGAAGTTTGCAGGCATTTGTTTGCCTCGTCCAGGAGCCAGTCCTGGGGAGGGAGGGTGCCCACCCTTCTGTAGGTCCTACACCCGCAGGAAGGGGTCCAATGTAGTGTCTGCTGGGCAGCAACCAAAGGTGGAGACCCTGGCGGACTGATACCCAGTTACCAAGGCTGGAGACTAGGACATGAAATGTCACCTCGCTGGTGGGGAAGGACCCTGAGCTGGTACATAAGGAGGTTGATAAGTAACATCTAGATATAGTCAGCCTCACCTCAGCGTACTGTTTGGGATTCAGAACCAGTTTCCTGGAGAGGGGTTTGACTTTGTCAAAGTTGACGACTCATCCACCACTGGAAGTGAGGTCACTGAGGAAGTAAAACCACTCCTTAGTAGCAGAGCCCCTGGGGTGAATGAGGTTCACCCTGAGTTCCTGAAGGCTCTGGATGTTGGAGGACTGTCCTGGTTGGTACTCTTCTAAAGTGCTGCATGAAGATCTGGGGTGGTACGTCTGGAATGGCAGGCTGGGATAGTGGATCCCATCTTTAAGAAGGGGGACCAGAGGGTGTACTCAAACTACAGGGGGATCACACTCCTCAATCTATGCCAGGGTGCTGCACAGGAGAGTGTGTTAGTTGAACCTCGAATACAGGAGGAACAATGCTGTTTTCATCATGGTTGTGGAACACTGGACCAGCTCTTTACCCTCTTGAGGATATTTGAGGATGTGTGAAAGTTTGCCCAACCAGTCTACATGAGTTTTGTGGACTTGAATGAGGCATTTGGCCATATTCTTCAGAGTATTTGTTGGGAGGAACTTCGGGAGTATGGCCTGTCTGGCCCGTTGCTACGAGCCATTCAGTCTTTATACAGCCATTGCAAGTCGAACTTGTTGCTGGTGGATGTTAGACTCCACCGGGGTTGTTTTTTGTCACAATTCTGTTCATAATTTTCTAACCAAGCGGCGGAAGGCTTCCACTTGGGTGGTCTCAGAATCTTGTCTCTGCACTTTGCAGATGATGAGGTTCTGTTGGCTTCATCAGGTGGTGGCCTCCAGCTCACACTGGAGTACTTAGCAGCCAAGTGTGAAGCGTCAGGAAAGGGAATCAGCACCTCCAAGTTTAAGCCCATTGTCCACAGCTGAGAAAGGATGGAGTCGCCACCCCAGATAAGTGGAAGAAAATGGATGGATAGATAGATGGTTTTTGTAACACTCTATATATTTTGGGTAAGCATCCCCCCTTTGGTCTCATCTGTACAAAGGACATTGTTTCAGAATTCTTGTGGTTTGTTTAGATGCAACCTCACAAACCTTTCTCCTGGGAGCTCTTCCGAATAAGCCATACCTGTTCAGTCTTTTTGTAATTGTACTGAACATTACATTCAGCAGGTTTTTGCTTATATTTGCTTGGGTATTTTTTTTCTAATAACCTTTTTCATAAATATAATAATTTTTACATAGAACCTATATGTTCACACTTTCTCATGATCAATTAATAATGAGGTGCATTTAAATATTAGCACCTTGTTACTATACCTACCCTCTTAATTCCTATAGAAGCAACCAGTGTGTACTTAGTTTTTCACACTACTTGCAGTCTTGTGATAAGATTTTTTTTACAGTGAGGACATGTATGCATTTTTACTATAACACTACAAAGGACAAACAGTATTTTTTTAGATGAATCGAAAAATTCTTACAAAATAAATACAATTTTACAAATAGTCACAATAAACTGTTTGTAATCAGGAAACAAGAAATTCCTTAAATGTTTTAATAGTCCAAAAACAGTGGGGGTAGTACTGAGAAAACAGTTCAACACAGGACTGCACTGGAGAGTTAGGGATGAAGTCCATAGAGGGTGAAGCAGGTTTATGAACAGAGTCCAAGTAGAAGTCAAAACATTCACTTTCTTAAGTCCACTCATATGCCGATCAGGATAAGGTAGGTGTTCACTTTCTGTTTTCTCTCACTTGCTGTCATATCTCTTTTTATTTATTAAAATTTTGGTTCATCATTTTAATGGAGCTGGCATTAAATGTGTCATACATAACTCTTGATGGGTTTTTCTTTTATTCCACAATCAGAGAGAAAGAAACAGAGAGAGAGTGCAGGACAGACAGACAGGTGACAGTCTCAGGTGTATACACTGCTATACAAGTGTTTTTCTTTTTGCAGCATTTTTCTTTTTGCAAGTGTTTTCTGAAGTTGCAGTCCGTTTGGTGTCTCAGGGCCACCGTAGGGGGTCTCTTTCAGTTTTTTATGTTTTACTCTTTGGGTGGTTCAGAATTTTTACTCTTGTTTGCCATGGCCTATGACAGATATGTGTCTATATGCAAACCTCTGCAATATCCAGTGATCATGGCAAAAAATACTATCAGCATTTTTTTAACCTTAGCTTGGATTGTGCCCTCTTCTCAGGTTGCAGTGGTAGCTGTATTAATGGCCAATAAAAAAATCTGTAACTTTACTTTCACTGGAATTTTTTGCAACAATACAATTTACAAGCTTCTATGTGTGTATTCAAAAGCACAAACTGTATATGATATGGTTGTACTATCTAATGTTGCAATTCTCCCTGTGGTTTTCATATTCTTCACTTACACCAGGATCCTTGTGATATCCTATCAAAGCTGTAAAGAAGTCAGGAGAAAAGCTGCACAGACCTGTTTGCCCCACTTGATAGTTTTGATCAGCTATTTGTGTTTGTGTGCATTTGATGTCATTGTTTCTGGTCTGGAGTCTAATTTTCCAAAGATTGTACACTCCATATTGACTTTGCAAATTGTAATGTATCCTCCCCTTTTCAATCCAATTATATATGGACTAAAAATGAAGGAGATTTCTAAACACCTCAAAAGGTTGTTCTGCGCTGTCAAAAAAAACTAATGTATCAATACTGTCAAAACTCATTTTTTAACTTACAAACTGATACAGTTGAAATCAATCAATTATAGTCATGATTATGACTAATTAGACAGTAACATCAGTATCAATTATGTATTTTTCTTTTCTCTCCTGCTCTCATGCATGCAAGTAGCAGCAGTGACTCTAAATGCCTATTCCAGGTAAATATAGCCATTCATACTTGACTACTCAAGCACTCACAGACCATCCTAATCACAGCTAAAACTATCTTGTTATTGTTGCTGACGCTTATTTTATTTTTATTTTTTTTTCATTTTTCTTAAGGAATACTGCCTATTCTTACAAGCCTAGTTTTATATTATTTCCTTAGGGTTATTAATGTATTCTGATTCTGATTAAACATAATGTGAACATAATGTTTGCCACCACAAGTTCTACTGCTGCAGCAGCTGGTGCAGGGCCGGAAGAGGAATTAAAAACATGATTAGAGACACATCTTTACTAAATAGTATCTGCTACAAACGCAATGTGCTAATGCTGAACATAGGAAATTATTACAAGACATATTTTATTCACTCAGAAATCAAATATATATAACATTAGTCTATAGAGTTACGTGTCATTTGTGCGCAAAACTGTGTGTTTGTGAAATAAGGCAGTCATGGCAGTATTCATCACAGCCTGAAAAGACTGGGCCAGCATTGGCTCCCTCTTCCTAACTATCCTCCTCGTTAACATCCACTCCATATGCAGCAAATTATAATAGCGCTTGCCTTCTTGCCTTCACTGAAACAGTCTTATCTTCCTGTGTGTTTCCAGTACTTTTCTTTGTGCTCATGTTTGTGCTGCCATTTGCTACACCTTAACAAAGGTTTGTCATTTATTTCTTGAAATTGTCTCGGTAAGGTCCATTCTCAGTCACACATTAAGTGAATACTTTTAACATATTAACCCATAAAAATCATTGAATACACAGGTGTTCCAATCATTTACATGGCCACAGGTGAATAACATCAAGCACCTAGGTATACAGACTAGTGAAATTTACACCAATTTTGGTCAATCACTACAGACCTCAAAACTTAAGATAACCTTTATTAGTCCCACACGTGGGAAATTTGTTATGTCACAGCAGAAAGTGGACAGTGGACAAAAGAAAATTGGTTCCTACATTACCTCTAGGGGGCAGCAAAACTATTAAAATCAGTTTCTGCTGCTGTTATTCTGGTGATGTCTTATGATTGACTTATTTAACTTGTTCCTTTTGAATTTTTCTTATACAGCATGATGTTCACTTGATTTCTGCTTCAGCATAATGAAGAACAATCACAAGCATTTCATGAGATTAAAGAGTTTAATTGGGAAAGAAATCAAATTTATGCAGTGTGTACAGTGATGATTCTTCTTCATAACTTCTGAAATTCTCTGTGGCCAAATGATGGTTGATGGCCATCCATTCCTGCCTTATCAGAGCTCCAAGGTGATCACAGTTTGTGGCTCTTTGTTTGTTCACTTGCATTATAAGGATTGACTGTCTCAACTGGATTAAGATTTGGGGGATTTCCTGACTGTAAAATGCTATTTTGTGATCATCTGCAAAACCAATCTAAGGAGCTTGGAAAACTGGACTTCTTTAAGTTCCTTGAAGACATTTTACTTCTTCAGTTCAGTGGAGAGTCCCAGATTTTGCTTAAAATCTTAAACTGGCTGTAGATGTGGAAGTTACTATTTCTATCCAGCCTATTTCCAAAAACCAACAACAAAACAAAACTAAAACAAAAAGGAATGGCATTTTTTAGAGTAGATTAAATAGTAGGTAAAAGAACATGAAGTTTTTTTTCTCATTAAATTGTTTATTTATGGGTGCCGGTTTAGATCGCTGGGATGAACAGGCAACCATAGGCTCTCTCTCTCTTCCCCTGCTTTCCTGTCTCTCTTCACTGCACTAATTAAGCCAGTAAAATGCCAAAAATGAAACTCCGCGACCCGCCAGGGAAAGGGGGCCCAGGCCCATCCAGACCGGGGATGTCACCTTCACTTCTAAATTGCGGACTTCCTGTTGGGTTCGCGTCAATGGCCCAACTAACTTTTTTGTTTGTCTCAGCATGATACATATGTGTGCCAGATTTCATACATGTAGCTCAAACCATGTGGTCATAGGGCTGCATTTAACAAGGCATAGGTGGCGCTCTAGAGCCATTTCCCAGTGCTCATATGTAAAACCATTAAAATACAAAATTTTTCACCAGACCTGGCATGTGTGCAAAATTTCATGAGTTTTTGAGCATGTTTAGGCCCTCAAAAAGGCCCTTGTTTTGCCTGAATAATAATAATAAGAAGAAGAAGAAACGGAGCAGATACAATAGGGCCTTCGCACTCTCAGTGCTCGGGCCCTAATAATAATAATAATAACAGCAGTTTAATGGAGTGGATGGACGAGTGAGTAAAATGTCGAGCTTAAACATTTGGCACTGGTTTCAAATTGTTTCCATTTTCTATCCATTACATTTTTTTAATAGGTTGACCTCAATTGTCCCTCAGGCTAAGCAATGTTTTGTAACCATGGCAACAATCAATTTTCTCATCTAATAAGAAAGCTAAAGAGCAAACTCTCCAAAGTGTCCTATTTTCTTTTTTCTTTTTAATAATTCACTTACCTGTATCACTAAGAAAGATTGGTGAGTGGGAAATTTCATTAAAAATTACCCCCAAATGAAATCTTCTATTGGAGTGAATAATTTTAAAAGCAACTTAATGTCAACGATCCTTCACAGGTATTTTCTAATCTAATCAAAATTCGACGCAGAAATGTCCTCGGGTAGCAGTGAATACCTGCTGCTGTCTGGTGTATTCACTCAGAAGTGAAAGAAAGTATATTTATAATTTAATGCGATTTAGGATTTAACATCTGATCATTCATCAAGTGAAACAATCTGTCACTTTTAAAAAAAGCATTTAATTTATACAGCCTATGCATAATGTATGTGTTCATATCATTAAACTTCATTGCACCGGCAAACTAATAAATCGAAAACTGGGGATTAAATGACAAAATGTGCTTTGCTTTAACAGGACTACATTTTCACTGAATCAGTAGCCCATAGAAGCAGTTCAGCTCAGCTGTGATTTATAATACATGACACCCTTTTTAAAAGCTCTGAAAAGATCCCAAAAAGCAATGTGATGATTTAGTCGCACATAATACACTGTATTAATGAGCTCATTGAACAGAGACTGCCTGGACTAGCAGCACTTCTCTGAATCAGCCCTTTACATGGTGAAGTACCTTTGCACACTTTCAACAGTGACGTGTTCACATACTGACCCCTGTTCACTTAGTGACGCCTTGTGGACTGCACACAGACGTCAAACAAGTGCCCATCGAGTGCACCGAAGTTTGGTCTGAGCCTTTAAATATGGGGATAAACAGCATCGCAGCCAACGGATAATACAATGTTCAGTTACAAATAGGAGAAAAATCCTTGTGTGGATGATGATTCACGGGAAGAAAACATAGCAACAGACTTTGGCAGGGAGTCTGCCTCCAAGCGCAGAGAGGAGTAAAAACTTGCAGAAGAGTAGTGAAGGGAAAGCGCTGAGGCCATCTGGTTTCCCAAGGCGGAGATGCCAAGTTTAGGAAAACACTGATTTCTCTGTGCTTTATCACAAATTGTTATCAAGGGGACAATTGGCATGCCTTTGTCATAATTTAACATTTTGAGTTTTGTAGGCAGTCCTCTTAGCTAAAGCGATAGATCTTTGGATTAACGACTCTTTGTTGTAAACTATTTCTTTCAATTCCAGCACTCACTTTTGAGTTTCACTTTATTACTGTTTGTCAGGACTGTGCAGTACACGGACACAATGGCACCGTAACAAGCCACGCTAATTAAACCCTTAGCAACAACCACAAGATTGTTGCAGACAATTTGCAGTCAGGGTCGACTGAAAAGAATAAAAAATAAACAGAAAATCATTTGCTTCATTTCAATAATTAAAAGTTAACAAGTAAGTCATACAGACGTGCTCAGGAATACTCTTTTGAGAGGAAAATATGTCTGCAGTTTCTCAGCCATCTACAGGTTGTCAGATTTCAGATCTATGTGGAAAGATAGTAAGAGGCTTCAGTATGTACATGTCTATTCACATATCTGCTGTAAAAGACAGATGTGCAAAGGAGGTGCTTCAAATGCAGCACTTTGCTGTTTAAAACTTTAAAATAGAACATTTCAGAATATTTGACACCACCCAGAATTTGAAAGAGGTTACCCAACCAGCTCTCAGTGTCCCGGCACTTATATTTCATGGCACTGCGATAGAAAGTTTCTTAATAAACAAGTGGTATAACCTTATTTACTTATCTGATTACACGATGCAATTGGGTTTGATTTAATTCAGTACGTTTCATGCGCAATCATCTGTGATGTTCTGAGGACAGCGATACTTCTGCTGAGGAGACATTAGAGAGGTTAGAAGTAAGTTTAATAGAAAATATGAAGCTGTTTTGTGTCTTTGTGCACGTAGTCATGTTCCTATGATGCACCCCTATGGGCAGGGATAGCTCAGTAGGTAGAGTGGTGGCCCCATGATCGGAAGGTCGGGGGTTCGACTCCACTGAACGGCTACCCTGAGGTACCCCTGAGCAAGGTACCGTCCCTACACACTGCTCCCCGGGCGCTGCACTGGTGGCTGCCCACTGCTTCACTGGGTGAATGGGTTAAATGCAGAGGAACTATTTCCCTATGGGGACTAACACGCACACTTTACACCCCAGCTCCCTCATTTATTTCGTAAATAAAGGAGACGATCAGACTTGAAAAGTCCATCTACCCAGACTGATTTTCCACAGCAGCTCCTCATACTTAAGGTCAGCTGTTAATGCAGGAGACCGTGTCCTCTGTATCCAGTGAGAACTTCCTTACCCTGATCATATTTCCATAACCATGACAGTGTTTGTTGTTACACCCTTATAATATTGAAAGTTGTAAAAAGAATTTCTCTCATTGCTCTGCAGTGGAGTTTATATACATCACCTCTGAGGGTCCTACTGGATCGTTTGAAGCTGCATTGCTAATAATATCACTAGATTACAGACTAGTGTGTCAGTGATCAGTGAGGTAAGAACAGGTTTATGTAAATTATTTTCTTCAAGTTGGGAAAGTACCCAAGCTTTCCTGACATGTTCTGACACATTTCGCCATCACTGTTGAAACTCAAAGGAGTTATTTGTCACTCAGAATAGAAATTGTACTGTTTGATTTCCTGTTTTTTTCCTTTACTTTGTTTCATTGCGCTATGTTCATGTTTGCACTGCGTGCTTATTTTTATGAATATCAGAGTACATTTTATCATAAGATTGAGAAGAACTTTTCACAGCATCAAAAATACTTGCACCAAGTTCTTTTCTTTGTTATATAGTAGTGTGAGTGGGCATACTCACTCAACACCTTTGTTACTGCTCCCATTCCCCATGGGATGGACGTAGAGACCTAAAATTCATTCCAGATACACAATATAACCATCCCTCCCAAACAGTGGTCACAAATCAGTCCAAATGTGTGGTAGTGGGCACATCTGCCATATTGAGATAATCCATCCCACCTCACAGGTGTGCCACATCAGGATGCTGATCTGACATCATGAGTAGTGCACAGGTGTACCTCAGACTGCCCACAACAAAAGGCCACCCTGGAATGTGCAGTTTTTTGCGCTATTGGGGGTCTGGGGACCCAGAACCGGTCAGTATCTGGTGTGACCACCATTTGCCTCATGCAGTGCAACACATCGTCGCATGGAGTCTATCAGATTGTCAATTGTGGCCTGTGGAATGTTGGTCCACTCCACTTCAATGGCTGTGCGAGGTTGTTGGATATTCGTGGGAACTGGTACACGCTGTCGTATACGCCGGTCAAGCACATCCCGAACATGCTCAATGGGTGACATGTCCGGTGAGTATGCTGGCCATGCAAGAACTGGGACATTCTCAGCTGCCATCTGCCCTGAACAATGTGAACCATGATTCATCCGTGAAGCGCACACCTCTCCAACGTGCCAGACGCCATCGAATGTGAGCATTTGCCCACACAAGTCTGTTACGGCGACGAGCTGGAGTCAGGTCAAGACCCCGATGAGGACGACGGGCATGCAGTTGAGCGTCCCTGAGACGGTTTCTGACAGTTTGTGCAGAAATTGTTTGGTTGTGCAAACCAATTGTTCCAGCAGCTGTCTGGGTGGCTGGTCTCAGACGATCTTGGAGGTGAACCTGCTGGATGTGGAGGTCCTGGGCTGGTGTGGTTACACGAGGTCTGCGGTTGTGAGGCCGGTTGGATGTGCTGCCATATTCTCTGAAACGCCTGTGGAGACGGCTTATGGTTGAGAAATGAACATTCAATGCACGGGCGACAGATCTGGTTGACATTCCTGCTGTCAGCATGCCAATTGCACGCTCCCTCATTGCTTGTGGCATCTGTGGCATTTTGCTGTGAGACAAAACTGCACATTCCAGGGTGGCCTTTTGTTGTGGGCAGTCTGAGGTACACCTGTGCACTACTCATGATGTCAGATCAGCATCCTGATGTGGCACACCTGTGAGGTGGGATGGATTATCTCAATATGAGCAGATGTGCCCACTACCACACATTTGGACTGATTTGTGACCACTGTTTGGGAGGGATGGTTATATTGTGTATCTGGAATGAATTTTAGGTCTCTACGTCCATCCCATGGGGAATGGGAGCAAAAACAAAAGTGTTGCGTTTATATTTTTGTTCAGTGTATATATATAGATAGATAGATAGATAGATAGATAGATAGATATGTTGTATAAATCCATGCTTAAAGTGCAATGCTCATAAAGTGCTTGAGAAGGGCTGTTTATGGCTTCACTGAGACATTTCGTGCCATTTCTTTGTGCTCATACTAAACAAATGATAAACATGCCTCTGAGACCTGAACATAAACTGCAAACCACTGTCTTCATATCTCCCTGCATGATCTTAATGGTTTGAGCGAAGCACTTTGTATGTGAAATTTGCTGTACAAATACTTGCTTTGACTAATATTTCAGCAAAAAAGTGCATATTGTTTATGTTTAATGTCACTTCTGGAGGTCTCATTCGTGATCGATGTATTGAAAACCAAATTTAGCCAAACAGAGCAGAACTGCTGACACAGACAGGAAGACACATCATGAAAAGTAAACACAGAGATAGCATAATGCTAAGGTCATAGATTAAAAGGAAATGGAAAGCACTAATGCATCCTTTTAAACAATCTAATGAGAACTATTTATATATGTTAATATAGTATTCTAGCATAGAGTCTTTACAGGCTCTTTGTTATTGGTAAATGAATAATCACTTATGTTTTACAGCCATGAAAACAACATATTGGTACTTGTTATTCTTGTGGTGAATGAAAGGTGTGTAAAAGCAGCAGATGAGATAAGGATATGCGAGATCATGAGGAAAAACTGGAAATCTGGCATTTTTACAGATAATCATAGCTGGTGAGTTATTTTGTGAGGTTCACATGGAGTTCCTGTAATTATTGGAAGATTTAATGGTGCTGAATATGCCAGACGATTGTGCACACTGTAGCTTAGGAAAACCTGGGGATAAGTGATAATTATTTGTTTGAATGTAGTTATTTTAAGCTTTTTCTGCGACGTCAGAAATATCTCCCTGTTTATATTAGATTGAGACCACGTGTGCATTAGATGGAGAAGTTAATAATAATAATAATAATGGATTGCATTTATATAGCGCTTTTCGGGGCCCTCAAAGTGCTTTACAATTCCACTATTCATTCACTCTCACATTCATACACTGGTGGAGGCAAGCTACAGTTGTAGCCACAGCTGCCCTGGGGCAGACTGACAGAGGCGAGGCTGCCATATCGCACCATCGGCCCCTCTGGCCAACACCAGTAGGCGGTAGGCGAAGTGTCTTGCCCAAGGACACAACGAGGGGCTCGAACCGGCAACCTTTCGGTTACAAGACGAACATCCAACTCACGTTGTATAATTCTGAAGATTTCACTGTGAATCACAATTGTGCAACTGTGCATCTGCATTTCAGCATGGCTCATTTGCTGATACATCCATTTATTTCTTGTATTTGTTTCCCTTCTGGAGTGTGAATGAACTCCTGCCTTGTTTGTCCATACCTTCTATTTCACCTCAGGAAGGGTTTAATGAGAAGAATAAAGAATAGACTATTTAGATATATGTATATATGTATGTACATGTATTTGCTGTGTAAATGACTGAATGTTTGTTTTTCTTGTGCTGGAAGTTGTAGCTCGTCTGCACTTTTGCTATACATGATATAATGAAAACAAAGACTTCCAGGTCTAATTCTAACAGCACAGTCATGTCGTGTGATTGTTAACAATCCAAGCGGCATATCCATTCATCAACATCTTACAATTAACCTATTAACTTTTGATTCATTGGAGCTTTATTTTTAAAGGGGAACATAAAGAGTACTTGTATAACAAAAAAAACATGAAGTTCTCACGAAGTCACATTTGAAGTGGTACTGCTTGGTTTTGGAGGGTTTTTTGTTGTGTTTTTGTTAATGGCAGACATGGAAACCCTAATGGTAGCACTTACAAAATAATAATAATGCACCTTTTGTTGAGGACTAAAGGTTTCAAATCTTAGCAGTGCTTTCTAGATCAGTTATAATCAGTTAGAACAAAGGACAATTACTGCTGATGTGCAGACCTTCTTTTCCTTTTCATTTATTTTGTGGTAATTATGAAGTTATATGTTACACGTTTTTCATCCATTAAACCGAACTCTCTTTCCAATGAGGCACCAAGTAAATATTAATGTCTCCTCACAAAGGATCAAATAATCGCGTCATAAGTTAGAAGTGTGAGTTTTTAAACGGATAATGGATTTTAAAGGCACTTACAGCAGCATTCACAAAGTGGGCCAACCCTAACTTCCTGCAAATACCCACACCTATTATTTACAAATCATAGTCTATTTGCGAAAAACATTTTTTAAAATAAAGTAAAAATTGGGGAGGGGGGGGAGGGGGGGCGATTTAGGCCTCCAATGCAAACAGTTGATGACGGACCAGCTGTGCAGCTGCAGTTAACATGGTGCTCACAGTGAAAAGCCCACCAGTGTTCTCTTGCATAATTGCCACTAATTGGTAGTTTGGCCACAGATGTATTGAGCCGACTGGAGATTTTTAAAGAGCCTGCTGCACCTACACGCTGTGGGCAACCTACGTGCAGAAAGCGCTACGTAATCTTTGTGTGTGTGTGTGTGTGTGTGTGTGTGTGTGTGTGTGTGTGTGTGTGTGTGTGTGTGTGTGTGAGTGTGCGTGTGTGAGTGAGTGTGTGAGTGAGCGTGTTACAGACAGGCAGTGGAGCGTCTCTGCTCTCTCGTAAGCATCGCGGGGTTTAATCGCTCCTTCTCCTTCGTCTGCAGGAGGCGCCCGTCGAACCCGTCTGTCTGTCTGTCGTCGTCCCTCCGTCGGTCTGTTTTAGCCGTTGTCTTTAGACAAGTTGAAGTTTGGAGACAATAACCCGTCCTTTTGTTTTACACCCCTCTTCTCCTGCTCTTTGGGTGAAGCTTCACTGTCATCCCGGAAGATTCAGCACCTTCTCTCTCTCCTCAGAGGAAGTTGAAGCAAACAGGTGCGTGAACCCACAGCTCGTGTATCCATCGCCCTTATCTTAAAATGTGTTAAAATCGTCCGTTTGGTGCTGCTAACATCTACACAGTTATTTAGTTATTTATGCATTTTTATCAGACACTCCAACACAATAGATCCGTTCTCTATTCCGGTTATTTCAATTTATAGTAAAATCCATTCATCCATTCATGGATGCTTAACAAAGGCTGTGACCAGCAGTTCCTACAGGTGGGATTTCCAGCAGCCTCAGAGCACAGCTGCCTGTATGGGCTGAACCCCACATTTGCACAAATATTTCAGCCGGCGATATTGGCTTGACAAACCTGTCGGAGGGAAAAGAAAAAGGGCGGTGGCATCGTGTGTGTGTTTCTTTCTTTTTAATATCGGGCGTTTCATTTCATCCCAGTGTGCTTTCTCACTGTTCCTGTTTTCAGCACCCTCACAGCTGTGTGTGCGTAAAATAAATAAATAAATAAATACATCGGGAGCCAATCGAGCAGCCATGGACGCGTTAATGAAGGGTTTCTCTAAAGCCAAGGACGGGGTCGTGGCAGCGGCCGAGAAAACCAAGCAGGGAGTGACCGGAGCGGCTGAGATGACGAAAGACGGGGTTATGTATGTCGGTGAGTTCTGGATTTTAATTTCATTGGTGACAGTGTTGCCAGAAAAAAATCGACGGGACCTTTCCAATGCTACTAATTCACTAATATTAGTATAATTACTTCTATTATAGGCTGATTACTGAATTCAACAGGGGACTTGTGGGTTATATTTCTAATTGACCTCCACCTGTATGTTGTTACAGGTACTAAAACAAAGGACGGAGTCACAACAGGTAACAGCATACATTATTTCACTGCCTCTCTGCATGACTTTACCCGTTTTCTGAATTCAGTCTGACTTTTGGTTTGGCTCAAGCTGTTAGAAAATGTAATCTATCCAAATCCACAGGTGGTCAGTAAGAGAGCTGTACTGTAACTCTGTAGGTTGGGGTTATATTTCACTGTTTAACTCAACACAAACCGCCTAATCCCCCACAGGCTATGCCTTGCCATTTCTCATACATGAAATACAGAGAAGCAGAAGGAGGCCGTCTGCTGTAGGCATTCAGGGAAATGGCTGTGCTTTTGTAGGCAGGTGGGATTATGAGAGGAAAACACAACAGCGTGATGTCTCATTTATTGTGAAGGTGGACAAGGGATCTTTGCTTCCAGTGGGACTAAGCGATGCACATTAGATGATCTGATAATCTGCTTTCAGGTGGTCCGCACAGACCAATCTAATGCCCTATGAGTACCCACGACTTGACTAATTATCCCATGTAGCACTGCTGCATCCCTGTAAGCCACATTTTGGCTCACTGCCAATCAAGACAAAGCAAACATCACCTCAGAGTTGACTACACGGCAATCTGAACAGTTCTTAACTGTTTTGCAAAGTCACAAATTAGCATTACAAATTCCTCATGTTTAAATTGTGGGCCAACATTGGGTTTTTCCAGTGTTGCTGTAGGGAATACTTAAGCAAGACATCAAAGAGACAGCAGAAGGTTTGGTGCATGGCGGCCCACATGTCAATTGTTAATGACATTTTCAATCTTAATTTCACAAAGAGATCTCACTAAAAACACTCTGCAAGACGCATACAGGAACGCTGTTGAAGACTGGATACGTCACAGAGAAAGCTTTTGAATGGGAAAGCCTGCAGCCAGCTCCCAAAGTTGGCCTGTCAACCAAATGATATGTCAGGTGATGATCCTGTTTTAAATAACACCGCAGGCAAAGCAAGTATGTTTATTTACACCAAAGAAAATTATCATTGGCAACAGTTGACTGGGACATACTGTTGCCACTAAACAAATGTAATTGCTGTAGTTTTGGAAGTAAAAAGTGTTGCCATTCTTCCCATCAAGAATTTGTTTTTGTTTGTTTTGTTTTTTTTTTACTAGTGTGACAGTGTGTTCTGGGATTATCTTGCAGAAATAAGCAAGACAATTTCAAAAAAGATATCGTCCAGATGTGCAAGTTAGATGTGCTATCAAACAAGGTCACACCCAGAGAAGGCAGTGGCCTTTCTGGATCTTGTTCATATATACACACACACGCACACGTGTGTGTGTGTGTGTGTGCGTGTGTGTGCATATTGTTGTGGCTCTATAGAGATACATCCTCTATTCTCCTCCTTTCCCTACAGTTGCAGGTAAAACAGTGTCTGGAGTTTCTCAAGTGGGTGGAGCAGTGGTTACTGGAGTTACTGCCGTGGCCCAGAAAACCGTGGAGGGCGCGGGCACCATCGCCGCTGCCACCGGACTGGTCAAGAAGGACCCAGCCAAACAGGTAAGAAAGAAGACTGTGTTTTTCTATATCAGTATAAGAACTGATATTACGATATGTAAGACACGTATATAGAGTCTGCAGTGTGGGTTACAAATTTGCCTAAAGAGCTAAAGATCACTGGTTTGATCTTTGGGGTTGGATCTGGTGCATAGCTCAGGTATATATATGTATATAAAACGGTGTGGTTTACAAAGTTTTAGATATTGCAGTCTCTGAAGAGGATGCAATCTTCTCAATACAGTCGGTATATATAACTCCAGCATTGAATACCCAAAGCTAATAGGTAGCACAAACACAGACCATGATTACACAGTTACACCAATTTTAAACCATCATCTGACAGATGGAACTATACAAATTAAGGATACAACCTCCTTGTTTCATGCTATGACGAAGACCACAAACATTAGCATGTATGATAGCGTGGCTAAATAAATTGATGTACCTCGCCCTATGGAAGCTGGGATAGGCTCCACCCACGACCCTGAATCGAATAAGTGGAAGAGAATGGATGGACGGATGAATGACATTAAATTTTGTGTTGTACTACTTATTACTTTTAGATCTTCAGGGTTTGAGTTTTAGACATTACAATTACAAGATGATAAGTGATAAGACAAATTCCAAGGGACTCTGGAGTTTTCCAGACTTTTCTTTTCCTCACCAAGAAATTTTTGATAATTTTGCAATTTCCAGTCATAACACATCCATGTGTCTTAGAATTTAAATTTTAGCATGCATGACCGAACATTATGGATGCTTACGCTTCCCCACGGCCAAATCAATATACCCTATATGCACGCAGTTAAAACACACCGCAAGAAATGTCATTTGGAGCCCAGCACATCCCTCCATTTCATGCTGTGGCTGCAAGCCATAACCCATTACTGTGCCAAATGGCCTCCTGACCTTGAGTCATTTGTCATCAATTCTCATATTTCTTCTCTGAAATGGAAGGTGTTACATATTGTTAGTTTTCCTGTGTTTTTCATCAGTCAGTCTGGCCTTCGTTTGTCACAGTAGGAGGAAAAGGCGAAGGCGGTTTACCGTAGCAAACCATTTACTGCTGAGACACAAGTCAAATATAAAGTATGACTCTTCTTCTGCCCTTTCAGTGGGTTCTGTGATTGTGTATTTTGCCACCGTCTTTTTATACATCTCTCTCTTTGCCTTAAGACTGAGATTTTGAGAGCAACTTTTGTATGGGTAGGGCCTAAACCACCAGTTAAGACAACTTTTTTCTGAAATTACAAGTAGCCTTTTGATTTCACTAAAAGCGCTTTGGAACAAAATCTTATGGTTGTGTTAATGTCGCAATCTTACACCTGCATAGAAAAAGTTAACTATTAACCCATGATACATTACTGTAGCATGTAGTTTGTTGTATTTTTTTTTTTATCTGATGTCACAGGAAAGAGGAAGGCTTGACTGAGAACATAAATCATGCCCTTATTTTACTTCATATTTTACTTTAAATTGACCCATACTTTGAAAATAAACACCATGGCAAATTAAAAATGACTTGAAAATAAGGTTTGAGACAATTATCTGATTAGGATAGTGTTAGCTGAGGTCAAAGATCCAGCGAGAAGTGGATGCATTTTCCCATAGGCTTCTAGACAGTCAGACTTCTTTATGCAACCAGACAAGTCGCCCCCTGCTGGCCGTGAAAAAGGTTTAAGTCACTTCCGAATTGATTTCACTTTTAAGCGTCAGCATTAGTGTGTCTAGGTTCTTCATATACATTGATGGGACAAAGATAATACAGCAGCACACCGAAAATAAAGTAAACATGGTCAGAAAAGTGGAGCTAACTGCTCTTTTTAATTACTTTCACAAGTTATTCCTAAAACAAAAGTAAATACTTAACATTTGTCAACGCTGTTAGATCTTGATGTGTTTTTGCGAGAATCCCTGAACAGAAACAGCAAAATTAAACGTGTCAATCACCTTTAATTGCAACTTTAGATCTTCACTTTTGCACTTCTGCTTCACATCAGCTCACATTAATGTTGAAACTCTTTAGCACTCGAAAAGACAAACTTCGGCATACGCAGCAGAAAAGGAAAGAAAAAAAGCTGTCACCACTTTTGTTGTCAACACACAGCAGTTACACTCTCCTGAACTTACACTGTTATGTATCTGGATTAATAAGGTGTTAAATTGTGCTTTTCTGACGGCAGCGTTAAATTTGCCTGCAATAATTATCCTCCTCTCTCATAACGCTGCTGCGAGCAGCAGGAAATAACAAGCCGGCCAAATATTTCCCAGGGCAACGCAGAGACTTTGTCGAACGTTTGTTGTGATGCTCTCTCTTCCCTTAATTAGTTATGAAACACGGGGGAATCCATAACAGCAATTTAACAACAGCATGCACACACATGCACACATTTCTTTAAATCAGCCTTAATTGGCCGTGATTAGCAAATAAGTACCCAGTGGAAAGATAAGATACCAAAGAAATCATTGAGCGATTTCTCCTGCCGGTGGCGACAACTAAAAGGGTAGAAAGGGTTTTTCTGCAGCTTTTTTTTAATGCTTTCATCTTTTGTTGCTGGCAAAAAAAAAAAAAAAACCTAGAGCATCTGATTTTTTTATGAAAAGACAGAATTGGCCAGCAACACCTTTCATCTTTCACAGAAGTTGTTTATTGAAGCAGCGAGATAAATATTCAGTCTAAAGGAAGAATCGTACATATACATTTCTGCACACTGTAACTACACACACACACACACATTCAACCAACCATGCTTCCAATGTGTCTGTACAATAACTTTTCTTTTTCAGTGTCAGGTGAACTCACCTGTCAGGCATAACATTCCACATGTAGACTTCTGTACTTCTGTTATACCTTCTTCAAATTGACTTTAGATTTATAGTGCACATGTACATTTTTTATTGTGAGATTAATAAAGTATCTATCTATCTATCTATCTATCTATCTATCTATCTATCTATCTATCTATCTATCTATCTACCTACCTACCTACCTCCCACACACACACACACACACACACACACACACACACACACACACCCGTACTACACATCACACACGCACCACACACACACACACACACACACACACACACACACACACACCACACACACACAGACTTTTCCAGGAGAAACTAGAAAGAAGAGAGCATCAGATTGTCCTCATTTAAGCGTCATTTCCAGCCGGCTCAGCCATTAAACTTCATTAATATTGATTTTATTTAAAAATTGATGCCAGGTTGAGAGAGTCCATCAGCGATTCCCTCCTGTAGCTGATACATACACACAGACACACACAGATCCACAAACAGAGGATGGTGGGATGCTGAGTTTTGATTAATCTCCTCATCTGGTTGTTCCGCCAATTCATCATCTGCTGGTGAGTCATATCATGACAAGAGAGAAGTGATGAGGATAGTGGGAGAAGAAAATGAGGTGAGGGTGGGCAGCGTAGTAGAAAACGTGGCGTAGGGCAGAGGGGAAAATGGTCTCAATAAACACATCTTATTGATGAAATCTTTTCAGCCGCGTGTGATAAAAGCTGCCGTTTGACGTAAAGCAGTTTTTGCTTGAAAATGGCTCTGAAACAATACAACGTGGTCCCTAGAGAGCTATCACTTTAGTAGATTCGCACAATATTGCTTCACTGAGATATATGAAGCAAATTTCTGTGTAAAACTTTTGCCCAAAGTTGAGTCGGATGGCAGCAAACACACAAGGTAGAATTCACTGTTACAGTGAATGTCTCCGGCTCCATAAGGGGAACAGATGGAGGCTTGATGGGTGGTGTTAAATGCAACAGCAGGAGGACAGGGTGCAGTAACTGGAGCACCTCACATCAGCCTTTCATCTCAGTGCACTGTGACCACTCCCCATTAAGGAAGGTCAGTTCAATGGCACAGCGCAATCAAGGGAAAATAGGAGGCATCACCCACCCCTCGCCCAGTCTTCATTAGCGTTTCACGCCTCGTCCTTGTCCCGCTTTTAGCAATCACAGTGACCGCCGCTCGTAATGAAAGTTGTGAAATGAGCATGAATTAATGCATCCGCGAACAAAGCTGGAGCACAGTGAACTGTGCACGCTGTTTACGTTCAGTCTTTTTGTTTTATACTTTTCAAAGTTTTTAGCTCAGTCACACACAGATGAATTAGAAGGCCGCCACTTCAGATCAACTCATTGGTCGTCTGAAGATTTTAAATGAGAATAACCACAATTACAGGAGCTTCATTTTCATGGTTAAATTGAGTCTGTGTCACAGGCACAGCAGCTTTAAAAACTCAAGGTAATTGCTGGAAGAAGATAAATGTTTTGCTGACCCACCACTTCATCCTGACCTCCTCCTTAGTGGATTTTGTGACTCATTAACAAAATCAACAGGTTTCCTGTTGATTTTGTGAGATGCAGAACATGTAGGGGCTGATGCTGTCAGTCCACCCCAAATATTTTTTTATTTGAAATATTCAGATAGATGACTGTAGAAAACTGTACAGAAATGTCCTCACACGTCCTTTTAAATTACTTTTGCAAAACTTTCAGTCATGTAATATTCCTTCTGCAGACACAAAAGCAGGCTCAAGGGATCACTCAGAGGTACTGTAGTCCCACAGCATATGTGGGTGACAAATGCGGAGGACACAGCGATGCAGCCGGTGTAGTTACAATGAACGTAATGACTGTAATTTGTTTTGGACAAAGGTGTCAAAGAAATGTAATTTGATGTAATTAAATTGTGTCAGATCTTAAAAATGGCTCCAAGCAAAGTTTGTAAAGGAAATAGTGCAATCGCGCCCATTATCATATCCTTATTCCAAGGTTTTCCTGTGTCTAACAATTTGAATAACTGGAAATGGGAATATCAGTACATTTAAAAGTGAAGGTCGGGCCTTTAGGCTTCGGTTTGGCTTGTTAACTCTGTTGCTTGTTCACACTACAAGCAACAGAGTTAAAAAAAAAAAAAGGACAACCTCAGTAGCTACACCTTTTCTATGTCACATGTCATCCTGGGGCCTGTGTGTATGTGTGAACATTGTGATCGGGCAGGGCTGAAAAAACCTTGGGTTTGTTGTGCGTCACACAAGCATCAGGTGTCAGTTTGGAGCTTCCATTGAGCAGGACTCACCTTTGGCTTCTCACCTGTAGCCTTATTCTGAACCACACACGGGACAAAAGATGCATGTAACCCCATGACGTCATGCAGTGGTTATGGATGTGTAGTGTAGTCTGTGAGTCTACACAAAGAGCTTTTCTTTTCCCCAGCAATAATCCCATGCTGTGCATGTTTGCTCAAAGTGACCACCGTTCTGAGTGCCGGTCTCTAATACCAGGGAAGAAATTTCATTTCTTTGAAATGACAGTTGGATGCAGTTAGTAGCACATCTACAGCTCAGGATATTTCACCTGCGTAACCATGTTTTTTATTCTTTCACTTTTCTTGCTGTTTTCTAGTTTAAAATACAGTCGCATTTTAAAGATCGAGCACAAATAAAAATACAATGTTTCTCTTTGGTCTTTCTCCAGAGTGACGATGCCTCAGCGGTACAGGATGTGGCAGAGTCACCAGTTGATACCGACCCTGCTGATGTCACAGAGGTAAGGCCCACCTGCCCCCACCGACCGTGTTAGCTGCAAATCACACTTGACTGGATAAAGTCTTGCAGGTGTAACCTCACCTAAGTTTTATTAGAAGTATTACGGTATAAAACTATTCATTGTCATTTTAACACATATTTAGCAAATGGATAGTTAGCTCAGGGACACGGTAACTCGCTGTGTCTTTGGCATACCCAAGACAATAATCTTTAAATTACATCAACATTTCTGTTAAACAAATGAAAGGTTCATATATTATTTGGCATTTGCTGGCAACTTGCTTAAAGGTTACATCCTGCTTAAGGCAAAGACAGACTGTGAGCAGCTCCAGACAGCCACCAGAGTTCATAAATAAACCATTTAATGGGTGGTGTAACATTATCTCCGTTACTTTGCACAGTTTCTGTGATGTAATGTCATTAAGCTGCACAGACATGCATCTTTCAAGGTGACAACGATCGCGCCGCAGGAGGTCATCTGCATCCCAGATGATAAATCCAGACCTCTATTGTTTTTGGCCTGTTTCAGGAGGACTCTGACGAATAACCTGCTGGGGAGCGTCGCTGTCGAGGATAAATGATCGAAACATTCCATGTTGCTCTGCCAAGTCCCGTCGTGCCTCGTTTTGGTCCTTTATGGAGTCTGTGCTCAGCGTCGGTGTGCGTGCGTGTGTGCGTGTTTCCGTCCGTGCCGCCCCGTACGTCTGTACAATATCCGTGTAAATGTTGTGAAGATCGAAAGATGTCGCGTGAACGTGTTGGTGTGCGTCGGTGTGTGCCTTTTAAACATCAGTCTCGAAGGAGACCTCAGGTGTGTGTCCTCTGTGACCAGCTGTCATTTACAGTGACTCCCTCCCACTGAGAAAGCCAGCTGATCACTGCATGTCTATGCGTGTGCGTGTGTGTCTATATATTTGTCAACTGTGTGGCTATGTCAGTAACTCAAACATGGAAATATACTGCAGTCTACAAACACCTAAGTGTCTCTATATAAATGAACACTTTACAGTGATCTGTTTGAGATGGGAGCAGAATAATATTCTCTATTTTTGTCTGTATACTGTCACTGTTTTTTGCGGTGGACTATAAAGTGCTGAGCTATTTGTGCTTTTCATATTTTTTAAGTTGTCACTGATATAACAGATATACTATATCATGTTGGATGGACTTTTGAAAACCCAGAGCATGTAAGGAACTGATATTCATTTAATGGGAATTAAATGTTGAATAAAATGTGTAAAAGTGTGAGACCCATGATGTTTTTAGAATTGTGCTTCATTGCTCAAATTAAATACAAAAGGAAAGAAAAAGCTATTGTCTAAAATAAAAGAGTGTAAAAAGAAACAAAAAGGCAAATCGCCTTTAGTCAGTAGTTGAGGAATAATTAGGGCAAAGCTATTTAAAAGTGACAGATGCGTCTTTAAAATGAATGCAGGAGATAATGGGCAGCCACTGTAATTTGGCAAGCACCAGCGTAATATGTTCAAATCATATCTGTGTGCCAGCTAAGATCTGGGCTGCGGTGTTCTGCACCAACAGGATGCGGTGAAGTCAGCTCTGACTCGTGCCAACACACAGCGCAGTAGTCACGACAGGAAAAAATAAAATCCGTAGCAGGGAGTGTGATCTGATTTGAAAGATTCAAATCTAGCTATATAGATCTATATCTATATGTGTGTAGACTAGCTTTAAGTAAGTTGGCTGACCTATAACAATAAAAACGTGTTGAGAGCATTTTTTAAATTGTGGTGAGCGATGTTATGTGAATAACAGTGTATTTTTAAAACAATGATCACACTGGTAGTTCACAAGCTGGATGTCAAAGCATCTTCACTTTCTCACTGAAAGTGGGACAAAAATCAGTCTGTCCCCATGATGACAGCCACTTCATTAGGAACAGTTCGTTAGGTGTTCAGCTGCTCATTAACACTAATATCTAATCAGCCAACTACGTGGTAGCAACTCAGTGCATTTATGCATGTAGACATGGCTGAGAGGACCTGCTGAAGTTCAAACTGAGCTTCAGAATAGGGACGAAAGGTGATTTGAGTGACTTTGAACACAGCGTGGTAATTGGTGGCAGATGGGCTCGTTTGAGTACGGTATTTCAAAAGCTCCTGATTTTCAAACAACTGTCTCGAGGATTTTCAGAAAATGACCCAAAAAAAGAGTTCTGTGGATGTTTACGTCAGAGGTCAGAGGAAAATAACCAGACTGCTTCGAGCTGATAGGAAAGCAACAAAAGCTCAAATAACCACTGGTTACTGTACAGCCAAGATATGCAGAAGATCATCTCTGAAGGCAAAACACATCTAACCTTGGAGCAGATGGGCTACAGCAGGAAGACCACACCGGTTGCAATTCTCTCAACTAAGAAAAGGAAACTGAAGCTGGAATTCACACAGGTTCACTACAACTGAACAACAGAAGATGTGAAAAACATTGTCTGGTCTGATGAGTCTTGATTTCAACTGCAGCATTCTGATGGTAGGGTCACAATTTGATGTAGACAACATGAAAGACTGGATCCATCCTGCCTTGTATAAATATAAAGAACTCAAAGCGGCTGGTGAGTCTCTGAGTTCTCATCAATTACTGGTTTGCGCTTTAAGAGATTTCGGTATCGTCTAAGGATTTTGGTAATCAAAGATAATCTAGGATTAGATGTTGGCATGCAGCTTAAACAGAACAACCATGTTGGGCTTGAAAATGTGCTGTAGCCAGCCCTCCAGCTGCAGGCTTTAGAGAGTGCGAGGGGAGGGAAAAAAAGAGACAGACGTGCACTCACAAAGGCATGTCCTTGCAATTAACACTTCCAGCATTTTGTTTCCTTGGAGAGACAGCACTCTTCATCAACACTGAGGCCAACATGTCTTTTAGTCCTGCAGGATTTGGTGGGTATTTATTGTTCATGACACATCAGTCTACAGCTGCAGTAGCCCACTGTTTTATGATGCACTTGATGAAAAGCATACATCATATTCATGCTAAAGCTGGGGTAGGCTACTTGTTCTGGGGGCTGGTCATTTGGACAAATCAGGTGAGCACTATAAAACAGTAAAAAGAAAATAAGATGCACAGGATAACTGATTTACATCTGTTTAAGATCCTTTTCTCAGGCATGTCCAGGTGGCTTTTCCAGGGACGTTGCTATTCTAAGACCGCTCGCTGGAAGTCCGGTTCCAACCATCATGGTCCTCAAACATTGCAGGAGCAAAGGTCAACTTCTAATTCCAAGTTTCTCATGGAGAATCATTGCTGGTAGTGAGAACTGAATCTACAGCTACTCCCAAGCAGATTTTAATTTAATTAAATCCAGGAGTCCACAGTTTCTAAGCAGAAATTAGCTAGATTGCAATTTTTGATCAAACCTCATATCTAAATAATAAAGTCTCAAGAAAGCCAGAGAATTCAGATGATTTCTCTGGCATGATGTTGCTGGTCTGCCTCCTAAAGCAGACTTCCTATCAGCACAACATGGAGACGGATCTAGGTAGCAGCTGTCTTTAATGTTTAAGAGGACAACAGATGATACATGAGCAAGTGTGACTCCCTAAAGGTGCACAGGAGTAAGCACAATAACCTTCCACTCTCAGATCAGCATGTAGTTGACTGGCAGTGATGAGAGCTTGCAAAAAGATCAACAGAGAAACAGCTAGAGGGCATGAAAATGACCCAAATGGACAAGGTAAGCAAAAGCAGGGTGGGGGCAAGCATGGAGACCAGAACACTGCTGGACACCAGCATTAATACACTTCTGGAGATGGTTAGGATTTACTGGGCGAGCATGTTTTTAAGAAAAATGCAGAAATGTATCCAAACAAAATATTACGCTGGCTACGACAGCTCCAAAGCTAATGTGAGTCCTGAATGAACTTTTGTATCGGCTAAGGCGTGAGCAGATCTTGCTGTTGTGTTCGTGTCTGCATGTAACAGCAACATAACTCAAAGAGAAAATTCATCTCCACTAAACACCACACCGAAGCCCTTTTAACCAACATTTCCTGCCTTCCTACCAATCAAACCATACATGCAGCGTCTGTGTACCAACCCACATCATCTGAATGCCTCCTTCCTGTTCAGGTTCTTGGTATTGTGTCAATTGCCCAGCTGCAGTCTGAATTCAAAGTGTTTGAACTGTCCTGTGATGCGTGCGACCTGATTTCTAAAATCCACTCACAGCGAGATAAACCACCGAGATCATCAAGAACCGCATCGTCAAACGATTCTCAGAATCGCTCAAATCATTTCACTCAGACTGGATTTGTAAAGATACATTTGACGGCCTCCTGTTTCCATGTTGCAGTGAACAAAAATAGTTATATTTAATATATATTTAGTACATAATAAAATACTTTGTTTTTAAGCTTTTTATGAATAAAGGCTGCTAAGTAATAAATTATTACCATAACCCTGCTAAGACCACAACCTTTCAATTTGTGCAGGACTGCATTAATGTGAAGACCATGCAGCTGTTTCCAGGTGTTTTATACGACAGAACATTAAACATTTAAAATGAAGACCGATGCAGCTTGATCCATGTGCTGTAAATTTATTTACATTTTTATCATAGTGGGAGTAACCCTGACCTTCTTTATTGGAAAAGTATAGCCACTGTTGACAGCACACACAACAGCATAACGTTGTGATGGTTTCTGGTTTTTAAAAAAAGGGAAAATGCGAGCAAAATATTCACTCCTCTGTTCCTTTGTGGACTGACACTTCCAACAGCAGTATCCAATTGTCACATCAAACGCCTACATGGGAATATGTGATAACACGGTGTGCAATCATGACAGAGAACTCTCAGCTGTATATTCCATATATTTCAACCTTATACATGTGATCCACAGCTGAACTGGAGAGGTCCATTTGAAAATGATCAGACAATGGGGAGAACTGGTGGAGATTAAATATTTCACTTCTTCTTCCTCTTCAGGGATTTCCACTCTCCCTCCTGGGTGGCCAGACTGCCCATTAGCTCTTTCACTTTTCTCTTTCTCTCTGCATCCCTGAAACACAGAATATATAAAAGTTAAATCGTCTACTAAGAGAAGCATGAACATTTCTGAACGGATGCTGGAGTTGTATCCACACCTGTTCATGACCTCGTTGAGCTTCTCTCTGGCCAGGAAGCGTGAGTCCTTCCTGATCTCTCTCAGAGCGCCCTTAAACTCCCTCTTGTATTTATGCTTTAGTCGCTCCTTCTCTCTCTCCTCTCTGGTGCTGCCACGCTTCTTTCCATAGTCCAGCCTGATAATAACCAAAAATGGCACACGAAATATTAAAAAAAAGAGGGGAGACATCCATCGTAAATCTTTGGCTACCTGAACAATCTGAACTGCTCGATTTGGATGAGCAATTTATTTTGGTGCTTACACTTCAACAATCTTGGGCGTGAGCAGCTTCAGAGGAATAGGCTTTCTCTTGTCAAAAACAAGCGCACTCTGAGTCACAGGCGTGCTGCTAATGGCCTCCACGATCTCACTGCTAAGCTCCTGCAATGACAAACACTGTTACTAAACACAGAAAATTCATCCAATTAAGATAAAAATAAAAATAAAAAAACCCCAAAAAGAAACAAAACAACAAAAAATCAGCACAAATCCGTAACTAACCTGTAATGGCTCTGGTAATGTTTGGGTGGAAAGATGTTTTGAAAGAAGCGTTCTGATTGGCTGAAAGATGTGTGTGAAGGAGGGGAGGTCTTTGTAGAGCAAGCAGCACCTCTTCACCAGGTCGAGGCAAGTAGACAAACACGTTAACCTGTGAAAAAACACAATTATGAACATTTCAGTTTTATAACTTTTCTCATGTTAATTAGCCTCTATATACCTCAGGTCCTGAAGCCCAGTTCTCACTTCACACATATGACTTCCTTTCAAACACTGCTGCACGTGCAGATCGCAACATTTGATTTTACAAGTACCGTATTTTCCGGACTATAAGTCACACTTAAAATCCTTACATTTTCTCAAAAATTGACAGTGCGCCTTATAATCCGGTGTGCTCACGGACCTCGAACCAATTTTATGTGGTACGCAGCACTTAAAAATCTGTCAAAAAAAATGTTTTAGTACAACTTTGGTAAGCTATGAAGCCGCACTGCTTGATGGATTGTCTGAGCATTACGGCTACTGTAGTCAGGAGCCTTGAAGAGCAATCTGGGTCCTAAACTCTGTCCTCTTCAGGTCCCAAAGTCAAACGAACACTGTGGCATCACTGAGAGTTAAAAACTGTCTAAATTCTTTCATCTTTAATAAAACAATCAGCGTTTACCAGGTGCAACAATTATGTTTAACATCCAGGCATCCATGAAAAGTTTAAATGAAGGCAGAAAACTAAACAGCAGTGATGTTTGTAGGGTTACTGAAGTTGAACTAGCTGACGTGATTGCTAGCGACACAGCTATGTTAGCATAACATAAGCACAGAAGAAGATGAATGCTAACTTTTTTCCACTCGATAAAAGTTAATGTGAGGGTTCCCGGTGGTTAGAGACAAATGCAATCGCATGGCAGGATGCTGTAAACAGACCAAACTTCAGTCAGGAGAACAACTGAGATTATTCATCCACAATAGAAGGTTAGTCATTAATATACTGCAACAACACGGGAATAGAGCAGCTGCGAGAGAGTTTAACATTAATGAATCAATGGCACAGAAGTGGAGGAAGCAAGAAGAATGAGTCGAGGAAAGTTTGACTTATCTGACTGTTTTGTTTCGCTTAATGCGTCTTATGGTCCGAAACATACGGTAACTGTTGCCTGCTGTCTATAAATGTCACTCAGAACTACAAAAGCCAAGGCTCACAATCAGAAGGATGAACCTATCCAGTTAGTGTTTCACGGATATTTTACGTGTTAATTGAAATAATGACATGTGGATCTACATTAAAAGTCAGTGATCAATCAAAGTCCTCATTCTCTCAGAACTACAAATTACAAACATGGTGGAGGCCGGGTTGTAGGATATACGGCTGCTTTTGGAACCGGGACACAAAGACCCACAAACAAGAAGCTGAAGGCAGCTACGGTAATCGTCTTCCAGACCATCTCAAGGAGGAAATGCAGCATTTGGTGACGTCCACGGGTTCCAGACTTCAGGGAGTCATTGACCTCTCTAAAAGCATTAGCTCTATTTTCTGTGTGACACTGCCGCCTCCATCTTTACACATTTTAGACACCCTTTAACCTTCAGTGTAGACTCACTATCCTCGCCTGCTTTATCACCCAGCAGTAATTACCACACCCACTGGCCTCTTCACACACAGCTGCTTGTGTGCATGTGTCACTGTACGGCCTCAAGGAATGCAGAAATTATACTATGAAACTGAGCAGAGGGACTCTCATGCAGTGGCGTATATAACACTGTGGGAGAACTGGACTTGATCAGACCCCAGGGCACAGGATTTAAAGATGACTCACTGAGTACTATTTGATCAAGACTCATTCTGACTCATTAGGAACACAAATACTGGAAAACACGACCTGCCCTTTGTAAACTGTACAGCAAAATGATTAGCAGCTCAAAACTGACTGACGAATAAATTGGAATAATACATATATGATATACATAGATCGCATGGACATCTTTGGGAATGTGTCCTTTTTATGGGAAAAGACGGCAGTGTGAAGAAGGCGAGTGGAAGTAGAAACCCTGGCTCCAGCATCATCTGGATGTTATTCTCACCCATACCCCTCACATTTACACTTCTTTATGGCAACAGCATTCCCTAATGACACTGAGAACAATCGCAGGCCCACTGCAGAAATGGTTCAGGGCTGGTTTGAAGGACATTATAGAGTTCAAGGTGTTGACTTGGCCTCCATATTTTGGAGGCTCTTTTAAAATTTTCCCCCCATAAATACAACCAGTGGCTGCTGTATTTATGTCTCTGCATGTTTAATGAAATGTTATCGATAATTACCACTCATTACAATACATTAATAAGTATTCGTTTTAGTTGAGCATGAATAAAAATGTATGTTCTGACAAACTGTGCACAATCATGATCTGCTGAAGCCTGAAGCTTAGCTTTGTGCCCACACACCAGCTGCTGTGTGAAACCGTGCTGGCGACTCACCCCAATTCACACAAGTGGATAAATCAGCTCTGAGCCACTCAGCGTATCCAGGTAAACCAAGTATGAAGGCCTATTTTAGGTTTATCAGATGCAAACAGCGGTGGCTGTAATAATAATGAGCATGTTTATCACACAATAATTGCATCAGCACTGTGGAACATGCAGCCAGTTACAGAGAAGATGCGTATGAATGCACGCTTGTGTGCTTCAGTTTTGTCTTTACAGGAAAAAAAGACAAAAAAACCAACAAATTAACTTTTTTAATGTGGCTCCGTTTTTTTTCCAATGTAATTATTTCCTTTTTGGTGATCCAAACTGATCATGAACAGTGTGAAGGAGAAGACAAAGGATTTTCTCACACTCCCTCTCTGTCCTCCCACTGTGCCTATAACTGTCTCCAGGAACGTGTTAATCTCTGTTATTACATGGTTATCATACATACTACACTTTCAATAGTCAACAATGGCACTCCTAGATTTACAGATTTGTTGTTGTTTTATTCGGCTACTCTAACAAAGAAATTTTCTAATTTTGGCATAAACCGCATGTCTGCATCTATCCTCCATGTTCTTACCAGGAGGTTTTGTGGTTGGAGTCTCAGCTGGAAAACAGCTGAACAACTCCGCTGGCAACAGGTGATGATCAAACGTAATTCTGCTCGTCACTCTTCCCCTCTAAAGGTCTTTATTAGGATTATTCACATGCAACATGGCACATCGGCTAATGGAAAAGGCTAATACAGTCTATTGGCTGCAGTTTTGTCTTCTCCTTGCCAAATTACAGCAACAGTCTCACTGAATGACCCTGAATCAGCACTTTCATTAAGAACAACTTACCCCCAACTCTTCTAAAAGACGTTGCCAGTGTTATAATTCAACTAACTTCACTAACCCTTCAAAACCAACCGAGATATTTCATCTTGATTTATGTCCAAAGTTACACTGGTTTCATCTGTTTGTGGAGGGTTTCTTGTTTGTTTGCTTGCTTTGATTTTTGGAAAACCTTACTTCACCTCACTACTTTACAGCTAACTCTACTGTACAGTATCTATATTGTATTTATATTATTAAGCTAAGCTGCTGTCCATTTTTTGGCTGCTATAACACTTAATTTCACAATTTTAGGGATAAATGCAGATATTTTCTAATCTACATAGAACAGCCACAGCGATTATTTGTATTGGACCATTTTAATAATGCCCAGTGCTTGTTTAAGAATTAAAGAAGCATTGAACTAGACTTGACTGAACAAGCAGGGTCATGTTTTACCTGTGGGTATCTCTATCAGGGTCGTTTTCGAGGTCCAGCTGCTGAGTAGCAGAGAGTGGGAGGCTTTTTTTGCTCCAGCTCCTGCAGGACTCTGACGATGACAGCACTAAAAGATCGCTGTATTTTCCTGATGCTCTGAAGGGTGGCACCACAATGTAACCTGCAACACAACACAATGTCAGAGTATGTCAGGTCAGTTTCACACCTTAACAAAGCATACCTGCCGTATAAAAGTGTCATACCCAAAGATGCCTTGTCCTGCACTGCCAGGTGTAGCGTCCCAACCAGGAAGTTGATGAGCTCAGGCAGGAAGCGCTTTGAAAAAGAGACATACTCCACTCCCAGAGAGCACAGAACTAAACCTGATGTTAGGTCCTGTAATGATCTCACTGGGCACTGAAAAATTACAAGACATAGACACAAGCACACAAGATTCAGGATTACTGCACACAGAGAGACAGATCTGGAAAGAAAATGCGTTTGTCAAACTCAAACACATATTTGTTTCAAATAACTTACAGAATGTTCACATAACAAGGAGCATGGACTTCGTCCCTCATCATTTCATGATCTTTGGAAAAGTTTACTAACGCTATGCTAAATTAATTTTTTTTGTTTTTTCTGTTATCAAACTGTTCTCCCACTAGGAGCTCAGTCTGAGTGGAGTTTTTTTTCTCCTCCTCTTACCTCATGTAGTGTATTTTCGTTGTTTTTTCCTATCAGCCTACCTTTCTGACATGTCTCCCCAATGTAATGTTTGTGTAAAGTTGGTCAGAAGGTTCCTTTGTAAGTGCGCATGCGCCATTAGCGTGCTGCCTGCTGTAACCCTAATTTCCCTCGGGATTAATAAAGTATTCTGATTCTGATATATATGCATTTGGTTAATTTGCAACCGAGGCTTAATGTCTATTTGGTACAATTCTAGCAAGAACAATGAAAAGAGAGAGATTGTCATCTAGTGTATATTTGGCATTTTGAACAGGTCTATTCTAAATATTATTTTGATTTAACTTCTGATTTTTACCTGTTTAGAATTGTAGCCTCAAGTGATGTGTGGGTAAGCATTCGTGTGTGTATGGAAAGGACAAAATATGTGCACGTGTGTTCGTGTATGTCTGTTGGTAACATAGAAAGGACTACCAGGATTCAATGTGATGGCCTCCTGACATTTAACAGCAACTGTTTTCTGAAGTTCCACAGAAAAGTAATTAATCTCACACACACACACACACACACACACACACACACACACACACACACACACACACACACACAAACACACACACACACACACACAGCAACACACACAAACACACACAACACACACCGTACACACACACACACACACACAGTAGCAGCTAGGCAAGTTCGACACTAGATAAGATCCCAAACTGCTCAAACAACACAGATATTAAAAGATATGTAAAAATATTAAAATGTCTGTGTGTACCTTGGTGAGAGCCTGGCTGATGAAAAGCAGCGCTGGAGTTGTAACTGGGTGCCTGAAGTCTGAGGTAGGAAACAGCAGGGCTGTCACCTTAAGGTAGATGAGCTTAAAAAAGAAGGAAATATACAAATGAAGGTGCAACATATACAATAATAAGTGTCTTTACATTAGAGAATTCATTTTATTAATCCTACTTTAAAAACATCTGGGACAAAGTCCAAAGCATTCACTTAAATCCTGAACATAACACATCAAACGTTAAACGTCTATTAAATCTTTTAAGAAAACAGTTGCACTTCTACACAGTCCTAGTTACATTTTGACTAATATCAGTTTGAACAGTGTCTGATTGTTGAGTTGCCAGAATCAGATGAGCAAAGAGAGGATCTGATAAAAGTAAGCTCATCCAGCTCTTCTTCAGTTCTTACCCCAGGCTCAGGGCAGCAGAGTGAATGATTCGCAGCATGCCTTGCTGGCTTTTACTGTGAGGGATGACTGAGCGACGGAGGCACAAATAACAGGCCTTTAAACAGATTGGCAGTCAACTCTCATTTTATTCCCCTTTTAATCACAGCAGTGGGTTAGTGAGCAATATTTACAGTGCAGATTGATTTTTCATCAAAACTAAATCAAATTACTAAAGAAGCCATTTAAACCAGGCTAAACTTTGTTTCAGTGCAACCACTGCGGCCTACTCATCATCATAGCCTGACACACAATGATCCCCACAACAGGAAATGGGCCACTGCTCAATCCATCATTCAGAGACAATGATAACAAGTTAACAGATTATATAGAGAGAATCTACCTGCTCTTTAGAAATATATACATTTTAGAACCCGTACTTTCAATCAGCCTCTCATGACTAACATGGCAGTATTACTCACTCACGCACGCAGTGCAGCTGAGTTAAAAGTTCTGTGTAGTGTGTTAAGAGGTCACGGTACAAGCACTGATCAAAATCAGCTGGGATGAAATCAAACTGTAAGAAGCTCTATTGCTTAAAGATGAATCACTAGTTTTCTTTATATAACACTGGAAGGTCTTAACATTGATTCAAACATTGATTCTACCTGAAGCGAGAATGGCGCAGGCCTACGAATCAGTCAGTCCCTGAATGAGCTGACATTTAAAGACTCCAAAATCTATAAACACCACGGTGAACATCAAACATTTACCACAATCAAAGTAAGTAATTCATACCATGTCTAGTGTAGGGAAAGCTGCGTGACCTTTGACCTCAAGCGTCTCTTCCATGCTATGAGCGGCATCTCCGAGGATGCTCTGCATAGCCTTACAGGCTGCATCTGGAAACATCTGGCACAGAGCGTACACCTCGCTGCAGAGAGATTTGCAAAAGGTAAAGAAATGTCTTTATTTCAAGGACTAAATATTTTGAAGCCTCTTTCTGAACTCACGGTATGAGCTTATCAATGGTGCTAAGTTCAGGTGGACTCCTAGTGGCCAGCTCTCCGATGTACTCCAACAGAAAGCCAAAAAGTTTCTGGAACAGAGAGAGCTCTGTGAATTCACATAACGGTGAAAGCTGCCGACTCATCACACATGTGCATCCAACTCTGTAACTGTACCTGCAGTTTGAGTTTATTGCCTACAGCCAAACTGGGGTGGTTGCTCTTTTGAGTTCTGGCCACAATGAGGCGCTGGTTGTCAGAGGTGTGACCACGTAGCATATCCTTCAGATCGTTGTAGCTCTCAGGGGCTGTGAGAGGAAGAAGAAGAACAATACAGTATTGGATATTTTGTAAGGGAAAGAAGTAACTATAACTAAACATGACACTAATCTGCCTTTTTTTATTTTATTTTAGTGAGTAATAAATTCTGGTACCAGCAAATGTGTATGGGAGCTCTGCTTTGGCTGCCTCCTGCTGGGCCTTCACTTCCTCTTTGCTGAGAGTCTTCTTCGGCTTGGGGCTGGCCTCTTCCTCCTCCTCATTTTCGCTTTCTTGCTCAGACTCGAGGTCTGAGTGGCCATCATCTTCACCACTTCCCTCCTCTTCTTCCTCCTCCTCCTCTTCTTCTTCTTCCTCAACTTCATCCTCCTCTGCATCCGATTCCTGTTCCTCACTGCTCTCGCCCTCTCCTTCTTCATCTTCAGCCTCATCTTCTTCTTCTTCCTCCTCCCCCATGTTCCATTTTCCATCCTATGGACAGGAATAACACATTAAGATAAAAATCAACAGTCATACTAGGAGGAATAACCCAAAGTAACAAAACTGTTCTGCATTGTGTCGTCTCACACCTGATAAGCCAGAGTCTTCTTGTCATGCTTATCCAGAATGAAGCCGTCATTGAGGTCATCAGCAGAGAAGTGAATCTGACTTTGTGCACCTTCCACGACTTCCTCTCCCATCATCCTCCTGAGACGGTCAGCCTGTAGAAAGATCAGGTGATGGCAACTGGTCGTTATCAATTACTTCTCTAATTAAATTCACCATTAAAGTAAAATCTCAAGGCGATCTCAGGTGACCGTAACTCAAAACCCTGCAATCTGGACAACAGCAAAGCTGCTTTTTTTGGAAAACCTGTACAGTTATTGGTTTCTGTTAGTTACATTGTCCCATGATTCCCAAACTTAGGGGAAGACTTTTGAAAGGAAAAAAACTAATCACAGATTCTGATAGGATAGGGAAGGGGTTAAGGATTACAGGTACTTAGATCTCACAAGGTCAAACCGCATTTGAATGCTGCCTTTGACGTGACTGTCATAAGAGCAAGAAGCTACTTCTGTCAAAATGTAAGAGCTGCATCGTATAATGCTACAATGTGGCTTTCCAGCATCTTTTCTACGTGGCTCCTGTTAGCTGAGAGCTCGATTTATTGGGACAGTGATGTCTTTGCATTAAAATGATGCGTCTATCAAGAGGTATTTTCTCTTTTTAAAGACTGAGAATAAAACCTGATTTCAATTAAAAAGGAAAAAAAACAAAGAAAGATCAGGCGATTAACATCAAAGTGGTCAAAGGAGCTTGCAAAGAAAAGCGTCTGGACTTCTTTAAGTTGCAACTTAAAGAAGTCCAGACGCTTTTCTTTGCAAGCTCCTTTGACTACGATGACCTGGATGACTGAGAACCTTCACAGACAATAATATCAAAGTGCTTGACAGCTGCAGACAACAAGGCAAATTTCCACAGAGCAAATGTACCTCGAGTTTCTGCAGCTTCTCTCTCTCTTCCTTGGCTAGCTCCTCTGGAGTTTTCATCTTCTCTGAGGGCTGAGCCTTCATCTCAAAGCCGAGCTCTCTGACCATCATGTCATATTCCTCCAGCTAGAAAACACAAACATGAAGCAAAAGGTATTTATTACAACAAAAAAAAAACACACACACACACACACACACACACACACATCTGGGTGGAATGGTCTTTTTGCAGACTCATTTGTGTATTCCTACTTTGGGTTTCTCCTCCTGTTTGTCAGCTTTGGGCGTCTTTTTCACCATCAGAGACTGTATGTTCTTCCAGTCTTGATCCAGCTTCTCGGTCAGCTCCTGGGCCTCCTCTCTCTGCACCTGGCGTTCCCTCTGAAAACAAGCCCCAGACATCAGCCCTTAGCAGTTTAGCAAAGTCTGTAATCTGCAACAATATGACAGGCAAAGGCAGCATGGGCCAAAATCCATCAGCAGGACCGAAGCCTTACCTTCTCCTGCTTGGACTTCTGGATGAGCTCTTCAATGAGCTCCTGCCTGGATTTTGCCCTCTGGCCTCCCTCCTCCTCCTCCCCCAATGCCTTCTTCCTGAGGAGACCACCTCCTCCTCCGAAGTGGGACGCAGTGAGCTCAGCTAGGTGTGAAAGAAAAATAATGTCACTAATAAATGCCAGCTCTGTCATCTATAATAACACTCGTGTTCACTCCAAGCTGTGGGCTGGGAATGAAAAAAGATGGGCAACATGTTTGGGAATATGCAGGAAAATTAATTAACATTAATTCCCCCCATATCAAGGTGAGCTTATCTGGAGGATAACAAACAGTGACTATTAAAATATCAAAGTATTTAAATGAAAATGGATTCAAGGTACAACAGGAATATAAGAACCATGTAGATGTGGAAAAAATCCATTCATCTGGCACTCAGACTCACCAGACAATAGACCCTTTTCTTCTGATTCATCATCGCTATTCACAACATCATTGAATTTCTCCATTTCAGCCAAAGACTGGCCATAATGAGTCAGCTCTTCCTCCTCATTCAGGTTGTACACGTCCTTCTTCTCATGGACGCGCTAATAATAAAATACAAAGTAACAGAAGGTGTAGGTTTGGTACATCTGTGCACAAGCCAGTTTATTTTCACTTTTTTCATTATGCAGCTTGGACAAAAGAAGCGACAAATCTTTGCCTGTAAGTCTAGTATTAACATGACCAGTTAGGTCAACAAGTATTTAAACACAGTCGTTATTATGCTGTGATAGATTAGAAGTGAGCCAAGGCTGCAATGAAGAATAAACTGCATTTAGTTTATACAGGCTCTAAAGGAATTAGAAAAACTAAAAATTGATCTATCAGGCCTTTACTGAAGCCACCTTCAGATGCTGCGCAATTGTGGGTCTTCCTGTATCCAGTTTTTTCTTTAGTAAGTAAACAGCACACACAGATGGCATGAAATCAGTAGGCTATGTGACCATAATCAAAATCTTTGCCTTCAGAGTCTTGGGATGCTTCTGATGTTTCTTTTGGGTCATTATTAATCCACACTTTGAGGCACAGCACTGATTTTGCAGCATAACACTGGAAGCAGAAATGAGCATTCTTGGCTTGACTAGAACCGTTTTTCCTGCATCAAAGAATTCAATGATCCTCTATTTTACTCTTCTTCTGTGGTCTTCTGACCAGTCCAGAGCTGGCCTGTATACTTCCTCTTTTTAAGAATGCACCAGATTTTTTAGTCACTTAAGCCTCGACTCTACTTCTCTCATTTTTGAGTCCACTGGGGAGTTATGTAAATTTCATCATCACACAGTGAATGGGTCCTCAAACCTGAGCTTTACGTTACAATGCACCATCTACGCATGCGGCAAACTGCAAAATAAGTTTGATAGAAACAACTACTCAGCTGTCATGTCTCCAGTTGTTTGTGTCCTTGTCAGATTGTATATTCAAGGCGTTTCTTTTACTAAGAGGTCTAGAATCAACATTTCAGGCCATAAAAAGGAAGTGACGAGACTTTGGTTTTTTTTAATTGGAAAAAAGAAAAAAAATGTCTGAAATTCACAAAAAGTTAAATGCAGGTTTTTTGTTAAACTTCTCAAGTCTGGACTTGAATCACATCATGACTGGTTTATAGCAAATCTAATGAGTTATGGAGGATGTACACACTGATTAAGTAAACGACTGATGCTATATCCACAATGACGAAAGTAACACACACAAAAAAGAAAGAAATCATGTTAATCACTAAATGCTTGGCTTATTTTATCTATTCTTTATTTCACAACCTGATGATCAATGTGTCCTTTCAGGCAGCAATAAACACATCGCATCACTGACCTGTCTCTCCATCGTGAACCTCTGGAGAATTTTGTCTTCGGGTGCCATCTTGGTGTCATACTCTCCAAAACGTCTGTCAATAAATTTGCTGCATCTGTTCTTCTGTTTGTATTCCTTCAGCAGGGTCTCTTTTCTCTATAAATTAAAAAAAGAACTGCTTATTAATTACAAGCTGCCTAAACCCTATCAATTTAAAAAACAAAAAATAATAATAAATCACACAAATTAGAAACAACAAATGATGAAGATTTTACTTTTCTTAGCACTTCTGCTTGTATTTAGACCAGTTCACGGCTCTCTCTGTTCTTACAACCCTCTCAGTGACTCCTGCAGAAAGTCCCTCTCCCAGCATGACTGTGTGAGCACCAGGCTTCACAGCACAGATAGTGTTAAATGCACAGCGAGCTGTGAGCAAACACTGCCAGAACAGAAAAGTTTGTGGCTCCAGTTCTCTGGAGATTTTGGCTTAAGCAGCAGAGCTTATATACAAAACAGGTAAGAAATAGACATCTATTCAGATGTCTATTCATATTAATGTACAGAATTCACCTGCTTGCTGCTACTACTGCACATTCACCCAATATATATATATATATATATATATGACAGATGGACCGATCCGATATTACGTATCGGTCCGATACTGACCTAAATTACTGGATCGGATATCGGAGAAAAATAAAAAATGTAATCCGATCCATTAAATATCACGAAAGCACCTCACAAAACTTGCAACACGCCGTAACTCACCTCAGAACGTTAGCACGTCGGAGCAGTATGCATCACGTGATAGAGTGGCTGTGGCATGCGGGACCTGTCGGTGGTCTGGATAGCATGTGGAGCTTCGCTAGCAACCCGGCATTTCATCTCCGACAAAGTTATCCCCGAGAGAAGTAAAGCAAGTGTGTAAGTCCATCTCTGAATGTTTGTAAAGCATTCCTGCGTTAAGCTTAACAAGCGACTGCCTCTTCCTGCTGCTACTTCAATCATGAAACTGCTTAATGATCAGCTGATCGGCTTTTCTGTCGCGAGTCCGTCTCTCTTGTTTGTTTTTGGCCCACTTTGCACCAGAAAGAGGAAACCAGCGGCTGAACAACAGCAGCACGTTTAAGCTTGATCAGCTGTTGTTAGAATTTATTTAATATTACTTTCTACTCGAGGATCTTTTTCTACGTAGCTGACGGCTGGTAACTGTGCAGGGGCGGATCTAGCAAAGTTTAGCCAGGGGGGCCGATAGGGCATTAACAGGGAAAAGGGGGCACAAAGACATACTTTTCTTTCTTATTCTCATTTAAAATGTCTAGCTTTTAATAAATAATTATCTGACACCCAAAGTTTTAATTTGATGTAAAAGGAATAGAAGTCAATTACTGTATATAGTGACTATTAAGTCTAATATATATACCCTAGTAAGCTATAGTACTTTTTCCTTTGGGAAGGTACCATCTGTGCAGTCTGCAATTTTGTTGAAGAAAGATGTTGAATCTATTTAATATTTCTTGAAAAATAATTGATTTCTGTGCATTTTTTTTCACACTGCATCAAATTAATGTTGATTACGTCGATTAAGCATCATGAGGTGGAGCGTGAGGGGTGGTTCCCTATTTTTTATTTATTTATTTTTGTTGTTGCTGGGAGTTGGAACCCTATTAGTTAGGTTGCTTAATATTTACGCTAAGTACTCTTTAAAATACCAGAATAGGGAGGATGGTGTAGGTTTAAGTTTATTAGATTGATCAGTATTGCTGAACTATGAAATATTTTTTTTTGCATACAGGTATAACAGAATAGCTTTAGTGTAGTTGTTGTTTTAAACTTGAGTATGAACTTATACAAAATGCAGCAAGATATTTAAAAAACAGTTTTGTTGATTAAAAAACACTATATCGGATTCATATCGGTATCGGCAGATATCCAAATTTATGATATCGGTATCGGTATCGGACATAAAAAAGTGGTATCGTGCCATCTCTAGTATTATATATACGATTGATATACATTCATATTATAATATAAAAACACCCAGCACGCCCCTGCGGGCGGTTTATCCTTCAAGCTCGGGTCCTCTACCAGAGGCCTGGGAGCTTGAGGGTCCTGCGCAGTATCTTAGCTGTTCCCAGGACTGCGCTCTTCTGGACAGAGATCTCCGATGTTATTCCCGATCTGCTGGAGCACTCGCCTGGGGTTACTTGCGTAGTAGCATTCCAACAACGCCCTGTTTTCGTCTCTTGCCCACCGATGCCTTCTTGTTCCAGTAGCCCACTTTTCGTCAGGGTGCCCTGGTTCCTCAACACCTGACGCGGACCTTGTTGATCCGGGCGACGTCCGAGCCGGCATGCCTTCATATTTATCTGTCTCGCTCATGTCTGCGGTAGGCTTGCTTAGCATAGGGGATCCTCTGTTCCAAAGGCGTGTAGTCTAACCACTACGCTATCCAGCTGCTCTCTCATATATAATATATACACATATATACATATATATATATACACATATATATATATATATATATATATAATGTTCTTCCTCTACACCCCCCCAATTTTTTTGCACATGTCGAGGAGCGTGTCAGGCTACATTTCACTGTGTGTTATACTTGTATAACTATGCATGTGACAAATAAAGAACCTTGAACCTTGAAAGGTTTTAACTGTCAAGTTAAAGGTCAAGTTAGCAGGAAGTCTTCAGTTTAGGACTTGAAAACACAAACCATAAAAAGATATAGTTAATAGTTAAATTCATATATGATTTACACGATGTTTAGATAAATAGTTTTCAGCACTGACGGTCGCGCAATGCAGTGTAACTGGTCTTTCCAAAAATATGAATACAATTTAATAAAACAGTACTGAGCATCAGCAAATCCCTCTAAAGTGAGCTCACACCTGAACACAAGGTCAGGTGAGTTCATTAAAACATAATAGGGGCTGTCTCTTACCTTATTGACGGCTTTGGATCGAGATACACCGGGCAGACCCACATCATGCTTGCTTTTTCTCCCCAGGACATCAAATTTCTTTCTGTTGATTTTCACCTCAAACGGGTTGTTTTTGATCTCAGAGGAGGTTTTGGTCTTTCGCACCTTGTCAGCAAGGCTCCTCTTCTTCGGCGCCTTCCCCATCTGTAACAAAGCAATGGCTGAGTTAACATTACTGTCTCTTCCCCTCCTCTGGTTGTTTACAGCTTAAATCTTAGATCCTATGATAGTTAATTATGTTTATTTACTTCCTGGGAGTCTCGTTTTTTTCCTGCGACTTCTACTGGATACATTTTTTTGTTATCGTTATACTGGGCTAATGCTAGCTTAAAAATTAACTTTTAAAGCATTCAGGTTTACAAAACAGACACACTTGTTAGATGAAAATGCCAAATGAAATAGCATACGATGTTAAATCCACAAGAAAAAATATTGGGCTACTTTCAGGACAGTTAGCTTCACTGTGAACCGTCAGCAGCTTGTAAACAAACTCACATTTTCACAGACAGGAGGTGCTCACCTTTGAGCCGCGTTGACGCGTCGGATTATTAAGTCCAGGCGGAACAAAAGATTAGGAGGAAAAGCTTCAGCGACACTAAATTCAAGAAATAATTGTTTAATATATCCCTGCCCACGTTGCTTCACTGAGTTTCCATTTCTTCCAGCGTGCACAGCCTAAGGTGAAAGTTCACCACAATAGAGCAGACATGAGGTACTTCCGGTGGAAAAGCTCCTACAGCGCCTCTAGAGTTTAAAGATGGAAGTTCACCCTTCAAAATCAAGAAGTGGAGACGAAGCCTCCTGCAGTTATCGTAGCAAATTCAAACTGTGTTTATACAGATGGATGAAAAATTAAAAGAAATTGAAATAAAGCCCAATAAAGTAGCTTAGGAAGGGTAATATTACTAATACTAAACATTCCAATATAATAGAAGCAGCCAAAATCTGTGAAATACTTTTTGTAGCAGCGTTTTCAAGCATATCATTTTTTATTTATCCATCTATCCATCAATTCATCCATCCAATTTGTTCTGGTTATCCAGTTCAGGGTCACAGCAATCGGGTGAGATGTGCCAGTATGCTACAGATCATAGAGAGACAGACAACCATACATACACACCTACAGCCAACAATTTAGAATCACTCATTAACCTGATGCCACACAGACTGTGGGAGGAAGCCAGAATACCAAGACAAAACAGACACAAAGAAACATGCAAGCCCCACACAGAAAGGCCCCAGACTGGATTAATTCATTGTTTTTTTTGTCTGTTTTTCTCTTCCAGTGAGAATAAAATGAGACAGCTCATTTTGACCCCAACAAGCCAAACAGAACAAGTGAATGGAATGAAATAACTTCTAGCAACGAACATGCTGACCTTGTGTCTGCACAACAATTTTATTATAAGGAAGTACACCCCACTGTGTCCAATTTACACCCAATGTTTTGACCCCCTTGAATAAAAACTGGAACTGCATTTTGAAGGTCAATGCAGTGTCCTGCAATTTAGGGTTTTTCATCAATGTTTACTATCTGCAGAAAGCTGTATATTATTAATGTTCTGTGATAGCTATGATCTCCAAAATTAAAAGCAGAAACAACTGAACATAATTCACTGAAGTACAGAGTTCGAGCAGTAAATTGTTTTGTGTGTTGACTAATCTGTTAAACTACATAGCAGGAGGGAGTTGCAAAATTGTAGCGGTGAGAGTCAAAATGCTGCTGCTGGTGGAGATGTAGCAGGTAGAGACATGTATGAGGTTCTCTAATTAGAGTCTGAAAGGCTAGTGACAGAACAGAGGATGAGCAGTTCACAGAAGAAAAGCTAGAGAATGATCAGGCCTGAGGGTTTGAAGGACATGGGGCAACCATAAGGAATTAAGACGAGGAGATGCGACCATGATTTGTCTGAGTTATTAAAATTTACGTGATCCTATAAGGATAGAAAGGAGAGTAAAGACTATGAAAGCCCTGGCTGTTTCACAGTCGTCATCTCAAAGTAATAATTTCTGTATGAATCCAGGAAGAATGTCCCATCAGATCATCAGCTCAATTAATCCCAGAGGCACCCAAGGTTGGGATGTTTTTAACAGTGAAAGTGTGAAACTCTTCATCTAACCTGAAAACAGGAAGTAGACTGATTCGTCACAGATCTAAACATTTTCGAGAAAAGCACAACCCCCCTACACACTGTTTCCCATGGGGTGGTGATTAGACTGGAAATCAATTTGAGGTTCCCATGGCTAAACTGACATCATTAGCTTCACTGCAGGCTGACTAATGAATAACTGCATCATTTTATGGGTAATTAATTGTGGCAACACAGCTGTACTATAAACAGATGCCAGCACATCCACACAAACACACTTTTCACATGAATCAAAGCATAGCCACCTATCACAAAGAGATTTAAGATGTTTGTGATTGTTTGCCAGGATATTATCATGAAATCAATGATCCTGCATGTAAATTAGGTTAGCATTTCTTTCCTCCACAACTTAATGAATTGTTGCTGACATTCCAAACTATTTTTCATTGGCTAATATGACCAACAAGAAGACAGAGACACACAGGAGAAGAACAACAAACACACTTTTAGTTGTTTGATTTATTTGTGGCTTGTTTATCAGATCAGAACAGAAATGCAAATGATGGTAAATACATACAGTTAATGCACTTGGATTCATTTAACACAAGCAGCTAAACCATTATTCTTATCACTGATTCTACAGTATCGCACATTTTAACAACAGCAGTTGGTGGATGGGATAATGTTCTGAAATATAGCTTGACGTTTACGTAGAAGTGCAGAACAGTAGTAAACAGGACAGTTTCACTCTTGTACTTGGTACAAACTGAGGTTTCAGATTTCATGTTCAGAGAAAATGCACTATATTCACTTCTTAATTTAAATTACTCCATCATTAGTCATAGATATCTTAATTTTTTACAGGTCAACACAAATAGCGCACTCAGACAATGGTTTGCCATGTTATGATGAAAGGCTGATCCACATAAACATCCTTTGAAGTCGCATCAATAATCAGCTCCTATAAGAAGAGGCAGAGAAAACAGAGGGCGACTTAATCCTTTCGTTCATTTAACGTGGCCTGTTCTTCGTTATTTGTGAGCTGTATAATATTAATGATAATAATAACGCTCTTTAATTATTTACATTTAAATAGAGAAACCTACAGTGTTTAGATCTGTATAACAAAAATGAGCATCCCACAAATGCACTGACCTGGGAGTCAACGTTGTGCTCTGGGGTGAGATTATGTGCCACTCCAGCTACAGTCAGGGTAACCTTTGTGATCTTAGTACTGCCTGCACCCCAAACCTTCACGACGCCCAGCTTCAGCCGATCACCAGCAGTAAGACCATTGTGGGTCACCTGACTGGACAAGGTGTTCTAAATGAGAGGGTTGGAGACAAGGAGGAGGGTTAATGAAAACCAAATACATCCAGTGCAAATGATTACATATTTGATCTGTATCACGGATAAACAAAATAATAATAATAATAATAAATTCCACCAGCTATCAGTTTTACAGGATTGCGGTAATTGTATGACATGTTGGACAACAATCGGCACTGGAAGACACTTGAAGCCCTTTGGTGTATCTACAGATACTAAATCTACTCTGAGATCATGTCCAAGTTTTTCAGGTTTGTGAAAGAAATTCTTTGAGCTTGTCTGACTGCTAAACATGAACTTTTGCAGAAACCTTCCAACAAAACTGGTGGTGACTGCATTGTGGCTTTTATTGTTTTATTTAACTAAATGGTGTCGAGGAAGAAGAAACACAACATTTCATTCTCTTCTGACTAAGCATGTTCATTTTAAGCCACAAAAATTTAAGCACAAAATACCTTTGCTCTTGAGTAATTTGAAAGCATCTACTGAGTTATCATTTTTTTTACTATAATGGTCACTTATCTGCTTTGACATAATTAAAATAATGTGTTAATATTATATCATTAAAGCACTAAAACATCTTTCTTTTCCCTTTTCTTTTCTATTTTTTAATACCGGTGTCAAAATATTTTCTAAAGTTAGAAATTTATCTGAAGAAAAACTTATTTCAAACCACCAACTGCTAACAGTTAGCCTTTGACATCCACTTAATTTGGCCATTTTGAATGCTAAAGCGTGCATTTACAGTAATAATGACAATGAAAAAAACACGATACGTAGTTGGCTCTTGAACTCACCGACTGTGCTGAAAATGAGATCAGAAGATATTTGTTGGTCTCCACCGTGTCTGAGGAGAGAAAATACGAACATGAAAACAAAATAACTGACACAGAGACAACTTACGGATACGTGAGAATTTGTGCCGATGAAGACTTGAGTTGATATTCATTTGACTAAATGGAGAAAATATAAAAATGATGTAACATAGTAATGACTCGCAAGCAGACGAGCCATAACAATAACAATTAAGTAAAATAAGTAGATAATTGGCTTAACGTATGCAGAGTAAATATACACAAGGGTGAATAATTAATTGGTGGCGTGAATAAGTGAACATGGAACTGGTTGGATGAATGACACCATGACCAGGTAAGCAAGTAATGCATTGAGAAAAGAAAATAAGTGTGAATAATCACTCTATAAACACATACATTAAATGTCAAACCCCATGCTATTCGGTGTGTTGATAGGTGTAGGTGTTTAAGAGGGACCTTTCACTTACCAATTCCCTCGCCATCATCCCAGAATAAGGATCCTTCAGCGGTGCCGCTGTCACTCAGAGGGACGATCAGTCCTAGAGGATTCTTCCGGCTAAAAAAAAAAAGCAGTGGAAATGTTTGTAGCAGATATCTAAAGGACAACGTCCGTTTAAACCTGATGCTGAGAACAAACAGGGGCCTGATCTCCTTACTGTTGAAAATGATCATCACCTGAGTGTCCCACCTCTCATTCCCACTCACACTTAAAAACATTCAAACACACAAGCAATATGTGTTTCTCTCTCATTAACCGACAAACAAGCACACAGGTCACGCTACACACAGGATGCAGACCTGTAGCTAACTGTATGGGGCATAATGTGTGCTCACCTGTAGTATGTAGTGTTCTCGGGCTTCTGCCAGGGTAAGATGTATCCTCCTCTGATGTGCAGGTTAATATGGTCCAAGGGTGTCGGCATGTTGATCATTTGGCCACGCACTCCAACATCTCCGGCCTGATGAAAGAAATGATTGAATGCTATTAAAGTACTAGAGGCACAGGTAGAGTGTGAAGGCATCTTTTAATCAACAGAATTATGCAAATGCATTGATAACAAATATTTGCTTTTAAATGTTATTGCTATAGACAAATACTTACTGTGTGGTAGTCATACCAGCGTGCGTTGGGAAGATAGCCATTCACATTTGTGACTCCCTGAAATCAGTCGCAAATAAAAACAATCAATCCCAACACTAATGGTGTAGACATTTAAAAGAAAAAGGGAAAAAAAATGTGTGTGTGTGTGTGTGTGTGTGTGTGTGTGTGTGTGTGTGTGTGTGTGTGTGTGTGTGTGTGTGTTACAGCATACCGGGTCAAGTGCGGGGCTGATAAGTAGGGCAGGTCCCCAAAGGAACTGTTTGTAGATTTCCCATGTAGATTTGTCGTCCACAAACCTGCGATACAGCAGCACAGAAGCCAACCTCAGTATTCAAGCACTCATTCAGGATTCAGTGGCTTCCAGATGAAAGCCAATTAAACTCAGCCAGCCAGCTCCTTAAATACCAGCTGCAACTTTTTAAGAGTCACTTAAATTGATCTTGTTTTTCAAAGAGTTTCACGTGTTCATGTTTGGAAGTTGCCAAGTGTAGCTAATCATCTCACATGCAGTGCCTTGCTCAGAGAGCTTTTGAAATGCCGATATGAAAGAAGTGCAATTGTCAAGAAAAACTATTCTAACTTTCTTACCAGTTCTAGTTATTCTCATGAGCAAGTTACTTAAACTCCATACAAAAGTCATGGGTAACCAAAGTGAGTTTTATCTACCACTTTAACTGAACATCTGCAGCCAGTCAGAGATGTTTTGTTAGTAGTGTTTGTGTATTTGTGTGTGTTGTGATCTAAGCTTACTCGTGCAAAAGTGGTCTGATCACTGTGTTTCCTTTTGTATGTGCCTCATACATCAGCGTGTACAAATAGGGCAGGAGGGTGTAACGGATGTTCAGGACATCCCGGCTTGCTTCGGCGAATGGTTTATCCCAAGCAACAGGATCTTGTCTCTAAAAGAAAAAAATGTAAACACATTATTATTTATAAGTTTCAAATTTTCAGCTTCAAAAAAAGCAAAGTTCATGAGTAAAAGCACCATTTTCATGGCACTGTTCATGACACTAGACAAACTCCTAATTCCCAGATTGGTGTAAAAATAAATTAATTCTATAGATAATGAAATAATTCAATTGTTGGCACTGAATCCAAGAGCAAAAATACATTTTAAAACCTTTAGATTTTAAGATCCAATGATGGTTTAGTAATTTAAGTCAGACTGCACAAATATAAACCTGAAAAAGTCAAATAAGCTGATTTTAAATTTCACAATCCAATCCATCTCTATGGATGCATATTTAACCCACTCACCGGGTTGCCCTTGCCATTGTGGTTGCGTGAGTATGGATAGAAAGCACCCAGCTGCATCCAACGGAGACACATCTCATAGTCAGGTTTATTAAAGAACCCGCAAATGTCTGCCCCGGTCTGAAAGAGAGAGTCAAACCCAAAGTCTTTTGTATTTTTTAAGCATCATGTTGAATCAAATCACACATTGCATTGTGCTTCACATTGCATTTCAAGATGTCCTCTTTGATCAAATCAAGCAAGTAAATAATGAAACGCAATTTAAGCTACTGTATGTTATTTAGTAAGTACAAGATCACTCAGAGGGTCAAAGCCAGGAGAGATGATGATACTTACGTAAGGGATTCCAAAGAGACTGAACTCCATCATACCTGTAGAGCAAAGAAACATTGGAAATTATGTAAACGGATTAGAGTTTTTGCTTCGTTTTAGGGGTTTGGGATCATGTTAACCTATGTGTTAAAGACAAAATATATATTTTCAAAACACATTTACGAACAGCACGTTTTATGCAGAAGAGTAAAATTAAAAATAAATGTGTATGTGTACCAATAATGGATTTGTAAAGCTGGTCCCAGCTGGCATTGTTGTCTCCGAGCCAATGTCCAGCCCATTTTCCACTAGAGGGGTAGGTGGACCTGGTGACCACTATGCCTCTTTTACCAGTCACGTCCAGAAGGGCACTGTGCAAAGGAGAAGGACAAGCAGATTTGCCTTACACATGCAAATAACACACGTGCGCATACATAGCCGAGCAATTAGAATAACATAAAAGTGTCGTCTTTCTTTTAAAGCAGTTATTCATTTATTATAGAAATGAATTATGTGTGCTATTTTTGAAATTAAATTAAGCTAAAGCAACTGAGCTAACAGCCTGAGCGTCCGCGTATCCTTTTCTGCAGCTAATTCTTCTCTGCGGTGAGAAAAGTGTTTCACTTCATGGACAAATGTATTTTCACATTGTTAAGTTAAATAAACATGCTGAAAGATATGAATTTTCAGTCTTACATTTACATTATTTTTATTCACCTATATGCAATTGGACTTTATTCCAATTATGGATTTAGATTATGATGACAATTTTGTCTGCTTCAACATATTAAAACAGATCTCTGGCATGATTTGCATTACTCAGATGAAATATCCTGGATGCTTAATATGTAAAAAAAATAAATAAATAAAAAAGAGCGCGTGACCTTTTATGGTTAATTGCTTTTCTTAAATACAAAACAATAACAGCACCCGCACAGATACTGATGTCAGCAGGAAAGAAAACAATAACGCACAAAAGCACGCATACAGATATGCAATGACACACACACATGAACCGGCACATATATAAACCCATATTCACTTACTCATAGGTTGGCTTGGTGTGCGACCATCCGTACAGGTTATGGACATCATAGTGTCTGACTCTCGTTCCATCACTGAGTATCTGTTCACTGTTCATGCACAGAGTCTTGTGGTTTAAGCCAAGATGTTTGGACTCCAAGGCTGCAAAATGCAGGCACATGCAGATAAATATAATGAGTTTAATAACCTAATTATTCTTATTATTGTAATCTAATTAGGATGAACAAAGACAACATTCAGCCTTACGTGGCATATATGGTGGGTTCTCTAGTTTTGGATCACCAAGACATTTCCCATCAACTGTGCCGTGGACAAAACTGGCAGGTTCATTCATGTCCTGCATGGAAAGGTAAAGTCCAGATGATGAGAGTGAAAAGAACATCTGGTATAAAGGTGCCTTTGTTACATTTTCTACTTCTGGACACTCACGATCCAAAGGCCATCAAACTTCATCGTTTTCTCGTAGAATTCTTTGATTTCTTGGTGCCACCACTGTGCTGTTTCTGGCCGGAAGAAGTCTGGGAATGCGGTGTATGACCTGTAGAGCTGGAGGTGAGAAGTCTTAAGTTTAGGCACATATTAAATATATCTGAGGTGGTGAGGTGAATGGATATTATTGTACCTGTACTTGGGTATCCCAGTCCAGATTCTCATCTACTGTAACGTTGGGATAATCAGGCCAGACCTGTAGAAGAAAGCCACAAAAAAGCCAGAGTTTAAATGCTTTATTTTACAGTACATACTGAGCTACACACATGTTGTCCAACCTCATGTAACCTTTCATTCCTTCTTACCTTGCCCCACACAATTCCATCACTGATGTGTTTGGGCCACTTGATGAAAACATCTGCTGCTTTGCCTCTCGCAAAGGCTGGGTAGGGCTGGGTCTCATTGCCTGAGATGGCGGGATCCTGGAAATAAATATGCACAAGTCTTGTGTGTCCAGTGGTAGACAGTGGCTACTTTTTCAATAACATTTATCCTTTGCAGATATAAATGACTACCATCACATTCAAACATATTTTTTTCTTCCCTGTGGTTACTAATATGTCATTACCAGGATGAAGATGAATCTCATGCCCTCTTTTCTCATGCTGTCAACGAGTGCAGGTAGTCCTTTAAACTCTGAGTCCAAGACAAAGTCCAGCTGACGCTCCATGTAGTCAATGTCTGCATACTGCACATCCTGGAACAGACAGCAATTCAAGCTCAAATGAACAGATGTTTAACTAACTTTGAACAGCCTGCCACATGTTCACCTGAATGCACTTTATATAGTGAGTGGATACAGTTAACTTTTATTTAAAGTTGTTTTGTTTGTTTGTTTTTTAAATAAACCCATTACTAAAGCACTAAACAGCTAAATCACTTTTTAAAATGAAAACAGGAATAGTATTTAAATTATAAATCATTTGCTAACAAGGCATCATTAGCTGGGTTTTAATTAATAAATATGTCATAACAAATAATGGTTCCTTTAGACGAATGTTTAAAGAATTGAATTATTAAACTTTGTGCAGACTTTCTCTCTTTTTCACAAGATATCATAAATTAAATGTCTATTATTTAAATAAACAAATATCATAGGTGTGCACACTTGCTCCATCGCTGAATAATATATTCTGCCACAGAACTGCAGAAAGTACAAACATCCTGTCTCCATGAACTTACATAGGGTATAGCAGCTGCCCTCATGTCTTTGTATAAGTCTGCTATTTCCTTGTCATTGGCGTAACCATAGCGACAGAGTTGGAACCCAAGAGACCAATAGGCAGGTAGAACAGGTCGTCCAATCAACTGTTAAGAAGAAAAACAAACAAGGATGTCAAAAAGTGTTAAGCACAGGGAAAAAGGTGTTATGCGGGATTGGCTAAATAAGAGTGCACAATGAAGCAAAAAAGTAAGGTGCTGCATTTTATCAACAGCTGCCCAGAGTCAGGGCCCTGTAAATGACATCTAGCCTATTTGGAGCCCAAAAAGGAAAGCTGGCAAAAAATGCTGACTGTGAACGGTTCTCAAAAAACACGATTAGCATCTGAGAGCAAATTAATAAAACATATAAAAATGTAAGCTTAGACTACGTGTGAATTTGATTTAAGGTGAGCAAATACAAATAGGTATCCTGTTTCATATATTAGTAATTGCAGAACAATATAAAATTGTTTGCAACCAACAGGAACTTTTTATTTGAAGCATACCCTGCTCTGCTTAGTTCTACGACACAAGTTACCATGACGATATACCCCACAAACTACATAGACGCAAACAAACCAGAAGTCCAGAAGACGTACCTCAGTGTACTCCTGCACCACCATCTCGGGCGTAGGTCCCAGGACCATGTAGAAATCCAGGATGCCACCCAGAGTTCGGTAGGTTAAAGCTGGATCAGGTAGGAAGGTGACATCTACAAAACAAAGCAAAAAATACATTTATGTGACATTTTTATTACTTTAAAATGTACATTAAATTTACAGTAGGAATTACTATCCTCGCAAGAAATGTATGGATATAACAGTATGTGTAATGCACGTTCATCTGTTTATGTTTCATGGGATGAAAACAAAGGACACAAAAGCAGGGGTGTGCTTATTTTGTGATGCTGGTCATGCAAATATCTCCCCATCAGAGGAACATGTGCGCATGTGTGATTATGTGTAGATGCAAAAGTGGACCAGCAATAGTGTTTATTCATCAGTTCCAACGTGATGTGTGTGTATTTCGCTTACCCATTGCATTGCTGTTTAGCAGCAGCACACCGTGAGCATCAGCTGTGTTCTCAAGGCCCATGTAGAAGGGATGGACTCCATAGCAATTCATCTTGTACTGCAGCAGAGACACACAAAAGGTGAGCATCAAGTGTGGACCATGTTTAACATGTACTATAGCACACCCCTCCCCTGTTTTATTTCCCTTAACAGTTGTCTGAAACCTGTGGAGCTATTTTTTAAGCTTAGCAATTACCCATGATAATGTCAAGGACATAAAGTGATGGTGTCATTGTGAACTCTCATGTCAACAGAATCTCATCAAAGTACCATGAATGGGCTTTAAATCCTCTGGCAGGTTCTTTACAAGTCATCTCTATAGCCTCTACAGCTCGTGCTGCTAAAGATATTTAGTGCAGGGTGCTCTTGTATACAGCAAGCATGAAACCAGTTTTGATGAAACACACTAATGCCTAAATAATCTATACCTTTCAACCATTCCTTCAGGGAAGTTATGCTCTAATCTCTGCATCAAGAGTAGAAATAACAACTAAATATTGTCAAATAGAGAGTAGCACTCGTTTTTTTACATTGTTTGCAGATACATATGCACATGTGCGATGTTACAGTATGCGTGTTAGTGTGATACTTACGCCAGGAGGCTGGTCCTTGGCAAACATGCCCCAGGTGTGATAGTTGAGATCGTGCTTGTAAGTGAGATGCTCTGTTTCCCCAAAACCATAAACATACTGAGATGGCAGCTTAGTTGACACTTGGATGAACATGTCTGAGAAGGTAAAGCCTGGCACAGATGAATCCCAGCTAAGAAATGCAACAGAGGAGTGAGGGAGAGAGAGAGGGAGGGAGTTAATTGCGATATGTTTGACATATCTACAAAATAATTTCATCCTTTCTCCCTATCTTTGCTTTATTCAACTAGAGAAGTTTAAATTCTCTGTAAGTGAGTACTAAAAATAAGCAGTAGGAAGAATATTTTGAAATCTCTGTGTGAAAGGTCAAAAAATCAACAATTAATTCACAGCATGCCAACTTCCAACTTTTTGGGAAATGCAAGCCAAGATACTCACATTACGGTTCCTGTGCTTTTCCTAATGACCTGGATGCCGAATGGTTCGTTCACAATGACCACCTTGTAAAGTCTCTTGTTCTCATCAGTCTCAGGAGTGGCAGGAAGTGACAATCCCACTGGTACCTCATAGCGCTTTGTGTTTGGGTCAAAGATCTGAATGCGGAGGAATTGTTATTGCATTAGCATATAGGTAGAATCAATACAGATGCACCATTGGCTGAACAAAAAAATAAATGAGCAAAATCAGACCTTGAACTGCAGCATTTCACCGGTATGATAATTAATCTCAACACGGAGTGTGTCAATATCCCGTGACTGTGGACGACCGCTGCTCCTGTACTTCCTGTTCCTAGTGATGTCAAGTGTCATGCCCGAGCTTCTTTCCCGTACTGATGTGACAGTGTAACCATAGTCTTGAGGATAGATGCACCATGGGCCTTGTCCACTGGTAATTGGCTACGTAGGGAAATAAAAGAAAGCATAGAGATTTTAAATATGTGCAACTTTATTTCTAAAATCACTGGGAGACTCTACAAAATTAACAAATTTAAAGCAATAGTCACAAAAGCAACACATCAAAGGCTTAAATAGAAACGTTATCTTATTTTTAATAACCCCAACCGGTTCTGGTTCTGCTGGAGGTTTCTTCCTGTTAAAAGGGAGTTTTTCCTTCCCACTCTCGCCAAATAGCTTGTTCATAGGGGGTCATATGACTTTGGGGTTTGTCTTGGTTTGTAATATTGTAGGGTCTATCTTATAAAGTGCCTTGAGGCGACTGTTGTTGTGATTTGGCGCTGTTTAAATAAAACTGAATTGAATTGAATTGAATATGCACCCATCTCACTCCAGTCATGATTGGTGCTTCTACCTGTTCATACCTGATACCTGATTCTGACACTATGGCAGTAAGAACAGGTGTCATGCACCATAAACAGTTCAGATCAAAGCTTAGAATTTTTTTTTATTTTGAATTAATAACAGGATTCAAAAAGGATTACTGGCTTAATAAATTATTTAGAAAAAGTTTATACTTCGTTGTCATATGCACCTATCTTGTGTTTTAGAAAAACATATGTGTATGTGAGCATATGACCATTTTTTACTTACATCCCAGATGCAGCCTCTGGCCTCGCAGTTAGCCTGATCCGCACGTTCCTCTGGATGGCAGTCGATGCGTATCACTTCCCACTCCAACACGTAGGTCTCCCCGAGGGTCAGTCTGAGGTCACGCAGGAACAGCACCTGAAGTTTAAGGGAGGAAAATGTTTTTGCGGTGATCCTTTCTGAGCTGTCTCTGAATTCAAATTTCCCCATGCTAGTGAGCTCAAAACCTGCTTCCTCAAGATAGAATGTGGGCTTGATGATGGATGTCCTCTCATTTCAGAATTATTTGTAATGTTTCTAAATTAGTTGTTCCTACAGCAATTAATAAATATTCTTACAATAATATTGTAAATCTTTTTTTACTTTTGCCTCTGCATTGATCATCTGATGCTCAACTGGAGATAAAAATAAATGTGTGGCGTTTTAAAATATACATTCTGCTGACATGTGAGTAACAGTAACATGTTGTTAGCATTGCTAGCACTATTACACCATGTGTTTTGTACATTAACTTTTTTTGCGAACATAATTTCCTTCGATATGAAAAAAACAGTAATGTTGTTTTTATTTCACATTTATTTTGTACGTAATCATGTCGATGCACATTCATGTGTTTACCTTCTTGTCTCCATCGTGGTGGATGTTGCTGGGTTCTAATGTGGTAGTAGAGTTTGTGGTGCCAACATGAGTCACAGAGATGGACACGGGAGGAACGGGTATCCCAAGGATAGTGATGTTGTCAAACTTCAGGTTGTTCGGATCATTGTAACCAGCATGGGTCACCTGCATAGTCAGAACTCCCTGCAAGGCAGCAGATACATAATCACACGATCTGACTTTCTACACATTATCCCAGATTTAAGAGATACAGCATTTATTTTCACTGTTGCCCTCGAGTAATGTTAACATACGAGAAATGCACATTATGGACAGGAAAAGCTAAAATTCTCATGTGGTTTGGAACTTTGAACTTTAGCGCAGATTGAAAGGAACATGTCGGCTGGATTTGAAAAAGTGCTGCATGGTTTTGTAAGGTGAACTCACCTGCTTAAGAGAGAACTTGTAGTGGATGTAGTTGCCATTCTCAATTGTATCTGTAAAGAGAAGGATGTGCAGATCTTTGTCTGAGTAGATGAACACGAGTGATTCACAGGTACATAGCAAAGTGGCTCACTTCTACTTGTTAATGTAAGTGAGCCAACTGAAAGTGATTTCAGAGTCACATCAATTAATTAACTTTTTTGCTAAAAAACAAACAACCAAACTTGTAGTGCCCAGATACAACACATTTGCAAACAAAAAGGCAAAAGATGAGAAAAGAGATAATACCTCTGGAATCTCCATCATCCCAAAATAGTTCCCCATCTGCATTGCCGTTGTCATCAGGAGCAATGAGCAAACCCATTGGGTTACCCCGGCTAGTTAAATATACAGAAACAAATGTAAAATTACAAACATATGAATAAATGAACAAATCCAATGAATATAGTCCAATAAAATGAAAGAATTGTGCAGTATAAAATTATGCGCACATTTGTGTGTGTGTGTGTGTGTGTGTGTGTGTGTATACCTGTATGTGGTAGTGACATCAGGTTCCTGTGTGGGGAGGATAGCTCCACCTCTGATGTGTAATCCGAGCTTGTCAGCTGGTAGATACATTTCCATGTGTGTTTTTCGGACTGTTAGCTTTTGCATCTGATCAGAAGGACAGAAGAATAAAATATTATATCCCTAACTTTCCTCTTGTGTGCTAAATAATCCATGCAATGAACTTTTCATTTTTAGATATGGATTTTTAATTGTGTTTTAGTTCAGTTTTGATTTAATCAGGGTGCCCTGATCCGTCAAATCTGTTATTCATCATTAGTAATTGTTATTTAAACTCCAGTTTAAAACTAGAAGGGGCGTATCAACTAAAAAAAGGACATAATAATTAAATATGTCCTTTATAGCACACTATAATTAGTAAAAGACTTATGATTTGTAGAGTAGCTGTTCCATTTTGTACAAGTGGACTAAGCACAAATATATGACTTCCTTACATTATGTTGAATAACACTGGACCTCATTATATATCAGTCAACTTTTAAACCTGTGTCTTACCTTAGACGACAGGCTTCATGACATTTGGGTGTTAAAATGGTTTTCAAAATATTACAAAGATAAACTTCACATTGCTCTCTTTGTTTTGTTTTGTCTTTCTATCCTCCATTCATTTCTTTATTGGCCCACAATCAACCACAGTTGATATCTAATCACTTGAAGACAACATGCTCACAGCAGCCTAATCTTCATCTTCCTTTCTACTTGTCCTGTTTTTCTCTCTTGTTTCTGGTTTTTGCTGTCTTTGTGTTGTGCTGTCCAACGTTTGCCCTTTCTTTTCATTCCACTGCTTATCGATTTGTTTTTGCAGTATTTCTTTGCTCTGTAGCTTGTTTTTCATGGTCACTTTCACTGCATCATTACTCCTCCACTCTTCTATACTCCTACCCAGATAATAACGAAGGACTAACCAGGACAAGGGTCCAGCAGCATGACAGCCAGCGTAATCATTCATCTGATCGGTGGATGCTTTCCATCGCCGCCATGGCGCCTAAATAAGGTCCCAAAGGAACATAACACCTCTTTTATCTTTCTGTCTCTTTCTTCTCTTCTCCTTATCCTCTTTCTTGCTCTTTGTTCTCACTCCCACTCTGTCTTATCGCCTTAGTCTCACGATCTCAAACAAAGAACTTTCATGTGAAACATGTTTTTGTCACAGTGTAACATGATGCTCCATCTATCTGATCTCTTTCTTTTTTAATCTATTTTCTTATATACCTATTGTGCTAATTCAGCTCAATGGGATTTTTAAGGCAGTTGTTTTTTGTTCAGATTATATTGAAGATATTATTTTAACTTGATAACTGGGTTTGCTACATTTTAACAGCTGCTTATACTTTACTGTCTGATTTATGGCAATTGTACCTAAAAACAGTTACTTTTGGAAGTGCACTTAGCTTGGACAACTTCCTGAAAACAGCAAGAATTTGACCTGAAAGTAGTGCAGTGTCCAAACTGAATTAATTATACAACTGCTTTTTTTTCTATAGATCTATCAAGACAATCACACTAAAGGAAATAGTCGTGCTTTATGGAAAACATTTTAATCAACCAGAACATGTTCTTACCGACTCATAGTCATACCACAGAGCATCTGGTACATATCCCCACACCATGTCTACGCCCTGAACAACACAAGAGCAAAAGGCGTCTTTAGCCATTTTCACATTTTCACAATTTTATATATCTAAATACAGAAAGAGCAAGAAGGAAAAGAAGAAAACAGATGAGTAGGGGAGTGTGTTTGTGTGTGTTCACTTACAGGATCCAGTACAGGTGTGATGAGCAGGTGTTTTCCCCAAAGGAACTGGCGATCCACTGTCCAGGTTTCACTATCAGAGTAGAATCTACGACGAGGAGGAATACAAGTGAAATTAGATATCTGTCATCATGTCGTGACTGACTAAAATATATTTTAGATTAAGGTCTATATGTTTAATGTTCCACTGTTTAATGCCAACTTAAAAAAAAAAAATGCTTCATATTGTTTATATATTGTTACTGTTTCTGTGTCTTTATTTGCTGATTATACCTTCTTTTTAATTTGTCTGTGTTTTTCAGTTTAGGCCTCATAGCTTAGCTGTCCTTACATCGGCTAATCATGCCAGTTTTCCATCATGCTTTACAATGATTGAATCATTGGAGTAATCTCCAATCATTTTTTCACTTCTATGTCACAATCACTTTTATCTCATTATTATCGTTATTTTTTCTTTTGTTATTTGGTACTAAATTGATTTAAGACAATATGCTGAGTGACTTACTCATGCATGACGGGACGTACAACAGTCTCCCCCGTGGTGTGGGCTTTGTAGAACATTGTGTAGAGGTAAGGCAGAAGTGTGTAACGTATCGTCAGGTAATGTTTAGAACTCGCCACCAGTACTGAGTCAGCGCCATATGAAGCTGGATCCTGAGGCTGGAGACAGAAAGACGGATTAAAGGGATGAGGCTAATAAGGAACAGGTAATGGGAAAAGAAAATAAAGATTTGTGGGGGGGTTTACTGATAAACTAATGGAAAAGTGATCAAACAGCAAAGGGGCGAGGGAAGTAAAAAACTAGAGGATTTTAGAAGGGCTAGAGAATTAGAAGAATCGAGTGGCAATAAAGCTGTCAAAAGGATGGGTGAGGTAGTGCAAACAAATACACATTAGGCCTGTTCATAATGAATAATCACAAAATTACTTTTACATTACGCTTTTTAATTACTTTTTACATTTGAGCGATCCAGAGGTAAAGTTCGTAAAGACAGCTAGTAAATGAAAACAAATTATGTGTGATGCTAGTTCAGTGACAGTGGTGAGGGCAGGCTGCGGTCCTTAATCTGATCTGGGTGATCTTTTAATCCCATAACTCGTTTGTGCATCTGTGTATGTGTTGGAACTAGCTGTATGGGATGTGATGAGTGCCATGAGCAGGGCAAAGCAAAGGTCACACTTCAGCTGTCTCTCCCCAGCTATGCAAAGCTTTTAACTGCTCGGGCTCTACAGCACCTATAAAGTGTTATGAAATGAAATGAAGTGTATACCCTGCAGCACTTTAGACCAAACAGGCAAAAAGTGACATCTGATATAAGACTTGTGACAGAAAAAGCTGCCTTTAGAGTACCTTGTAGCCCTCAGCGTTGTGGTTCCGACTGAAGGGATAGAAAGCGCCGACCTGCATCCAGCGACGGCACAACTCTTCAGGGGAGTCGTCAAAGAAACCACAGATGTCGGCTCCGATCTGAAACACATTTACATCGACGTTTAGCCAAAACCAGCTAATTTAAGTGTATCTTGTTGTATTGGAAAAATGAAAGTTGAATAATATTTGACAAACTCCGAGAACAGGGAATGTCAAGGATTTTAGACAGATTTGATAATGAAATATTTCTAGATTATAGTAGCCAAAATGGCACCAATGTGATAAGTTAGCCCCTTATTTGTCTTTTGAAATGTCTCTCTTGATCTTGGCTCAGTCCACTTGAGATTTACTGGCAGTAGCTGTTGGTTGTAATCTTTATTTACATTAATTGCACAATTGAGTCCAAATAATAGACTGCATTCAAAGGCCACTCTGCAGAGACTGTTTGCTTTCTATTATTTACTTATTGGTCACATTTTACAGCAGGCTCAATGGGAGGGAAATGATCCAAATCCCTTTTGCCCTGTGTTCTATATGTGTCTTCTGAGAAACCTAAAAGGCAGGCTGCAGTGATACAGTCCCAATAGGAGTCCCTGGCATGTATATACAAATGCCTGATGTGCACAGCTGGGGAAGTGTGTGTGTGTACATCTGACTCACTGTTTTTCTACTGTTGTTTGAAATCTGTGCACTAGGCATATCTGTGTCCGTGAAATAGTTTGTGAAACCCTCTGTTTTATTTTTTTCTTTACCTATTCTATGCATCTGCACATGTCATATGTGTGTGATAATGGTTAATGTTATTATCATACTTTTATATGTTGCTAAAGTGGAAAAAAACATCTTTCTTTTGTTTATATTCAAAGCTTCTTGGTCAGCAAGCATTTAACATTTTTTCTGAAGGTTTGCTACTCACATAGGGTATTCCAAAGAGCCCAAACTCCAGCATGCCAGGGATAGCCCATTTCATGTCATTCCAGGTGGCAGCATTGTCACCTAGCCAGTGACCTGAATATTTTCCCACACCTGGAAAGGAAGAGCGGGTCAGCATCATGGAGCGGTTTTCTCCAAACACACGGTCCATAGCTCTGTGGGATGGAGAGAAGAAAGAAAGGAGACAACCAGATGATACCGGATCACTAAGTTACAAAAGGACAGGGGGACAAAAAAAAGCAAGAATGCACAAGTAACAGAGAAACAGGTATCAAAAGTGGATATGAGGGGTAATACTGTACTTTTAGAGAAATGAGAATTAGGAGATGTAAAGTAAACAAAATTCATTTGTGTGTTGCTATAACTTACTTATGAGTCTCCCCTAATCTAAAAACACTCTTTCTTGGTTTTCTTTGGTTTAGTTACTCTGAAATTTAGCCAGTTTAGCACCTTTCAATCTCAGAGATAAGGCAAATTGCACAGTATGTACGATATTTAATCTATCATAAATGGGCGTTTGCATTAGCAGGATTTATGCTAAGGTTCCATTAGTTATGCTAATGTTATGCTAAGGTTAGCGCTAAAAAAAAGCTAGCATGAAGCCTGCTAATGCAATGTGTCTGGCATTAGGAATAAACTAAACAGATGTGTTTACAAGTCAGGTGTTTATTTTAAGTATCTGTGCAGTCAACTAGCTGTTTTCATGAATTTCAGGCAGGCTGTACAAATCACTCTTTAACTGTTTGCCAGCCCCTACCAGATTCTCATATCAGCGCTCCTTTCTAGGTTTGTGTACATAAATTATCATTAAACTCATGTTGAGGGCCATGGGTCAGTAACTTCTGCTTCTACATCACTTGATTTTGAAGATTATGTATGTCACACTGCTTGTGTACTCACTTCTTAGTAGCCAGGACCATAGAGTAGCCATACAGACTGTGGACATCATAGTGGTTGCCCCAGGTTTGCTTGGCATCCATACACAGAGTCTTACTGTACATGAGGTCATCCAAAATTTCTGGGGGAGAGAACAGATAAGAGGAAAGTTAGAAGCAGCACAGAGAGAATACAGGATGCAGAAAAGGAAGAGAGTGAAAGAATGAGATAGGCATTGATGTACTGTATACTTTAATAGGAAATGGAACGAGAGCAATAAAAAGGGTGGCATCAGGGGAAGCTGCTTTTCATAGTTATGATCTTCCTGTCTGGGAAACGGTCAGAACAAAAGACATGGCAGAAGATTCATTTTCAGAATTCTTCACAGGGGATCCACTATGCCTGATGAACTTACTATGTTTGCTATTGTTGGACGTTCAGCTGCACTTCTATGATATATCCTATTTCATGAAATATGTAGCATTATCATGGCTTACCAGAACATAGAAAACAATGTCTCTTACTTGGAATGTAGGGAGGGTAGTTGAGTTTGTTAACAGCACAGCCCTTCGATGATCCTTGCTTGAAATTAGCAATTTCATTCATGTCCTGCAAATGCATATGAGAATATTTTCTTGTAAATATACAAGAAATTAGAGAGTAAAATTTATTCGGTGCTTCTTTATTGGTGCCGATGTCCAGCCCACAATTTGACTAGCAGCCCCTGTGTGCATAATACCTTCATTTTATGTATTTACAACTGACTTACAATCCAAAGTGCATCGTGTTTGACCTCCTTGGAGAACCGCTCGTACTCATCCACCCACCAATCGATGCAGTTGGGGTTGGTGTAGTCTGGAAATACGGTCTCCCCTGGCCACACCTTGGAGGGAGAGAATGTGACATGATGTTTACCAAAAAACCCTAAAACTTTGAGGCATAACTCATATTCCAGTGTTTTGTTTATACGCCTGACCTTCCAGGTTTGTGAGAAAGCTTTAACAGCTTTTTTAACATGCGTTTAATAAAGCAAGAGGTTAGTATTACACAATAACATATATGCAGACAACATGAGATGGCATGAACAGCCAAGATTATGAGCTCTGAGTGAGAAATCAGTGTTCCTATGAAGATGCTGGAGGAACAGTTTAGGGGCGTGGGAATAACAGAGAACAGAGATGATGATGCGATACAGAAAAAGGAGAGAAGGTAAAGGATAAAGGGGCTAAAGAGACAAATGAGCCGAGCAACAGGAGAGAATCAATAATGCAATAAGAATCTGTAGACATGTCTGTTTGAAGTCAACGTTAGTGATGCACATTGAGAAAAATGATTCATCCAATGAGAAGAGTGGAGGTTTGGTGTGTGCGTGTTAGGATGACAGGAAGATGTTTTTAGCAGATGGTCAGAAATTCAAGGTCAAAGTTTACTGGTAGTTCCTTGCAGATGCCATCTTTTTTCCTTCAAGACTAGATTTTATCATCTCCAGCTGCGTACTTATAATGACAGGAGTGTAAATAAAATGTCAGCAGCTGTAACTCCATACGTCACTTTATTATTGCCTTTTTATGGTCTTTTGTGTACATGTCTCTATCAAACCCTGTGCGTACTGCCTTTCTAAAGTCTCTTTCTACCTTCCATCTTATCTATCCTTTATTCATCTATCTACTTTGTCTCCTCTCCCTCATTATGTCTTACTTCCTGTGTATGTCACCATACACAGATCGTCGATCTGTTTCCCTGTAGATTTTCTTCTAATCTGTTATTTGTGTCCATCTATCTGCACCTACCCTTTCTCTGCACCTGTCTTTGTCTACATTTATAACCTTTTCCTTAAATCCTCCACTCTCCTCCATTTTTCTACTAAATTTGTGACTTTGTGTCACAATAACAACAATATCATATGATGGTACTGTAATAGTCTAGTTTTACTGGTCTTCCAGGTAAAAACAAAAAAAACAAAAAAGACATAATAGTATATAGTAAAAATATATAGTAACATATAGTAAATATATAGTAAAAAAAAAAAGATTAAGTACATAAAAGGAGTGGTACCTTTGGTATTTGATATCATTAACAGAGTAAGTAGCAGACAGGTGCTGCTAAGCAAATACGCTTGATGCATCTGAATATCAGGCTTGTACAATGTAGCTCACCTCTCCTATCAGAGGAGTCTTCCCATCTGATTCAGTGACCCAAGCATTCTTCGCAGTGCCACGGTCATAAGACTCATATGGAGCATCTCCAACCCTCTTGCTGGTGGCTATTGCGGGATCCTGAGGACAAATGATACAGTCATAAGAATATATGCTCAAATCAAATCAATAAATTCATAAAAATTACACGACTGCCATCATTTTCATTTCTTCTTTGGTGTTGCTGATGTAGCAAATGTTACTGTGCGCTAGAAGTAATGATTTAAACACTTTGATGTCTGTTTTTGATTTGAAGTTTTTATGATTTCTTCTTATTTTTCTAGGTTACATAAATACACCCAATATGGCCACAAAGTACTTCTTACCAGGATAAGGATGTATTTCTGCCCCCTCTCATGGAGATAGTCAGCAAACCGAGGAAGTTCAGTGTAGTTAAGCTTGTCATAGGTGAAATCTTTTTTATTCTCCATATAGTCTATGTCGGTGTATTGGACATCCTGCATGGGATGGAAAAAACACTGCATTGATATGCTATGTCCATGCAATTTTCAATTCTCAAATGAGAGTCTGATGTATAAAAGGAATCTTAAAACTCAAACAGACTGAATCTTACATATGGGAGGCCCACGGCACGGTTTCTCTCCACTGTTTCCTTGACTATGTCGAGGTTGGTGTAGTTCCACCGAGAAAGCTGGAATCCCAGTGACCAGTAGGGAGGCATGACGGGCCTGCCAGTGAGCTGAACGGCATAATTGGAAGTGTTTTTAATGTAATTAGTGAGCCACACAAAAATATTAACAAGAAACCTCGCGCCACATGTTTTGCATTTAGTAAAATCACCTCGAGGAACTCCTGCACCACTTGTTCCGGTGTGTCACCAAAGACAATGTAGAAGTCAAGAAGCCCTCCAATAGTCCTGTAGGTCACAGCTGGGGCAGGCTGCAGTGTCACATCTGGAAACAAACAGAAAAAAGTAGCTTAATCATAGCAATATAAGTTTATGTTGTGATTTTAAAATAAGTCACACAAATTTCCCAGGTGTCGGATTATTAAAGGTTATTTTATCTTATTTGCTTTTTTTTTTGCAAATGCGTCACCTTTTCAGAATATATATATATGTGTGGGTTGGGTTTTTTTTTTTTACACTTTCTATTGGTTTTTAATCAACTGCTAGTGTGTGTTCTTGCATTTGTGTGAATATGTCTTTACCCATAGCATTGCTGTTCAAGAGAAAGACCCCGAATGACTTTCCACTCTCATCTTCCAGACAGAGGAAGAAGGGATAGTGTCCGTAGAGGTTGTGTGTTCCCTGCAGAGAAGCCACAGTGGGACAAATGAGTATACAATAGAGGCATGTGGGACACTTACTGAAACTGAGGGGGTGACTACACAGAATAATCAGCTTACAAGGCATTCAATTATAGGCCCTATGAGAAGGCAAACAGACTTGTAAGAAGCACATGCAGCATGTGCATGCTGTCCTCACCCCATTAGGGAAAGCGTCTCTGGTGAAAATTGGCCAGGTTTTCCAGTTGGTGTCATGGCGATACTGCCTGTGGACGTGCTCCCCGAGGCCGTAAATATTATGTGATGGAAGTCTGGCAGACAGCTGTATGTACTGATCTTCAAACACCAGTGGTGCGATTGTGGTGTCGAACCTGAACGTTATGAGGAAACAAAGGACTAAATGATCACTGGGAAGTGTAAAGACAGACTGATACATTGGGATGTGGGGAAAGGGAGAGCAGGTAAGAGTGAAACAAAGAACCCTGAAAAAAATCTATTTTTGCCCAAATGTTGACTTTTAAGTAATCCGATTACATGTAATTCTGTTAAATAAGTGCAATGTAAAACGTTAAATTTAATGGGATCTTTCAAAAGCAATATTCTTGGTTGGTATGCTTTCACTTCATACCAAAGATATTTTCCTTAATGATTAACTTAAGGATTAATGATTACTCAGAATTATGACTTCATGTTTGAGTGAAGTAAGTAAAGGAATTAGAGTGAAATGGAACTAGAAGTAAACATAAGTACTCTGGGAGATGAGTTTTTAGAGCAAATTAAACAACAAGGAGGAAAAACACACAGAGACAGGCCAGCCCATTAATCTCTAATAAGGCCTCTGGGTAGCATTTGTCTAGTCTTCAAAAGAAGCCATACACTGCTGACGTTTCAGTTCCATTCTTCTGTTATCTGTATTTATCTTATCTGAGGAGTACTTGATTAATGCGGTGTCAGCTAGGGCCAGCCAAGCATGACTTGTATCACCATCAAAGTAATCACGTGTTGCATGGGCATTATCTTACAGAAGTTATTACACAATGATTTCAAATGATGCACAGAATCATTGATAATCTATTAGTATCTATCCTCTGTTGTCTAAAGCGACAGAATTCTGATAAGTTATCATTTCAACAAGCCTCTATTGCAATAAATTTTTTAACAAATATATCCTCGTCCGTCTTTATTTGTGCAGGCATATGTGCATACACAACCCTATTTTCCATCCATCACAACAAATACTCACGGCACCTACGCAGAGTGATTGCTTACACAACTTTCTGGTTCTCCTTCCTGCGCACAGTAAGGCCAAAGGGTTTCTGTGTGACCTGCAGTGTGCTGCTGATGGGAATGGATGGGTTACTGGGAAGACTGCTGATGTGTTCATGGGGGACCTCGAATCTGTTACTGTTGGGATCGTAGATCTGAGGGAGAGGAAAGGAGTCAGGCCTCATCTCACAGTCACAGTAACAATTTCTCATGTATATTGCTATTTTTGTATTAAGCATCCTTTCATTAATCCAAATCCTTTGACCATTAAATATATCTGTAAGCTGCAGATTTGCATACGGTGTCAGTGTTCACCTTAAATCGGAGACGATTGTTTGTCTGCATTTCTGCCTCAAGCGCCAGTTGTTTTATCTCCCCGCCGAATAAAGACGGAGAGTCCATTCTTATCAGGTTTGCTTTAAGAACTGCAAAATTAAACAGAAGACAATAAGATGGTAAGAAGGTTAATATATCATCCACATAATACATCATATCCACATACTATAGAAATCAATTGGATACATCGGTATCAGACAACCAGCAGCAGTTCAATTTGATTCAGTTACATTCACATACTTCCATTTAACAGTCGTCTCAGTGTCCCAGCGCACTTAAATTGTAACATTAGAGACATAAACCTAACGATCTAATGATTCACTATAAGCAAGCATTCCTGTCTCATTCCACAGCTGTAGCATCACATTAAAATTGTCGGGTGAATTAAAATGGGAATCTGTTTAAACAATATACTTTAGTCATTCAGTGATAAAAGGGTGCAGAGCTTATCGAGTACGTTGTCAGCGCTAATATGTCAACGTGTTTGATGACATTTTAACTTACATGTAGTAAAAAAGAAATTAGTTCATTTTTATGTGACAGTTAAACTCACGTCATAATGCATATCTGTCTATGCTCATGGATGGAAAATGCATGAAATACCCAGCATTTCACATGAGGGTAGAAAAAAGAAAAACCTGTCAATAGTGCCACATTTATACCAAAAACTTTGCCATAGGCAAAGTTAAAAAAGTGAAAAAGGAAAAGAAAAATTATGTGAAAAAGATAAGTGGAAGGAACAAGAGGCGGTTAACTAGAAGGCCACTTAATTTTCCTCTGTTAGTGAGTACATGAGTCCCAAAACAGGACAGATTAAGAGGGGAATGTGTTTTACCGTAAGGGCTTGATGAATCCTGCGATTCCACGGTGTATCCATGGTTGGTTGGGAAGAAACACCAGGGAACGTTACTCTCATCCCGTGGGCTCCAACAGCATCCACGCGCCTCACATTTCGCCTGTTCAGTGCATTGTTGTTGTCTTTATTATTATCCGCATTAATGTCACTAATGCTGTGATTAGTATTACTACTGCTTTTTGTCACCACTGCAAATGTTTAAATAGACATTATAAGCAGTGCAAGAAAAAAATTACGTTAGTAGTTACCCACTGATTATAACTTTTTTTCTGTGTAGGCTCTTTGAGGGGAAAAAAAAACATATTCTGTTCACACATTACTTTGGACTCTAGGAAACTATGGTGACTTATACCTGGGAAGCTCCAGGATCAGGGAAGCAGTCTACTCTCTCGCCAAGAGGAATGTTGGGACAGGTAGGGACAAATGCTTTAGTTGTTCCTGGCAACAAAAAAAAATAAATTAAATATCTCCTTGAAGCCAAGCAATCAAATCAATATTATAAAATGTAAATGCTGCAATTTTGCTAGTGTAAATTGATATGGAGATTATTCTCTGCATTGGGAAATATAATCATGATCAAACACGCAAAGAAGAAAGTAATGTGATATTTTAAGGGTAAAGAAGAAACAAAAAGCAAACTAGAGATACATAAGAAAACAAAAATAAAAGAAAAATGCTAAAAACACTGAAATTAGAGTAAGAGTAATTTGTATATGTGCAAACAGAACTACCTACACTAAAAGACACATCACAGGGATTTAAAAAAAATATGCACTTGTGGTATATAGATATTTATCCAGTGGGCATATTGTCTGCCTGCCTGCAGTCAGGATGAAGGACTCGATTCAAAGGAGGTATCATTTAAAGGTATGTGACATGCCTCGGTGGTCCACCTACCCTTTTTGACAGCAGATACTGTGGTGGCAGACAGAACTAAAAAGGTGATTGCAGTCGCGGTCATCGGCATGAACAGATCCATTAGGGTCACCCCCAAGCCAGAGAAGCGTCTCCTCCCCATCTAGCACACACAAAAATGAACATGAGCAAAACACTATAAAGGCCAATAATCATTAAAACCAAGGAATGGATAAGAAGTTTAACATTTCACATTTTCATTGCATCAACCTTGAAGTTTCTGCAAAGGCTTTGCAAAACTGAGACAGAAAATGTAATTACCTACAGTAAAGAACGAGAATGTGAGACTACAATAAAGCTAAAGTTGGATATTGAAGACAGTGTTCAACAGTCTTAGCCTAATCTTTGCAGATGCACTCATCAAGCAATTAGGTTTCACGCGAGTGTACTCTCCTCCACACTGTAAGGTATAAGTAGTAATATTTTTGAGCTGAGCAGCTAAACAGCCTGCCTCTGTGGTCTTACCTTGGTTCCCTCCACAGGTTGAGACCAAGTGCTCAAAGTTTGACAGCAGTAGCACCCTTATAAACCAGAGGATGAGGGAGTGTTGTGCATTGTCACCGAGACTCAACCCCCTTTACTTTGTGTGTGTGTGTATGTGTGTGTGTGTACGTGTGTTTCATGCAGGTCCCAAAGCCATAAACCATCTATCATTCGATAGAAGTAGTGTAGCCTACAATCTGCTTAGCGGGCTGTTAAAAATCACCCCATTATCATGCACACTGTGCATGGACATGGTTGTGTGGTTAGAATTTAACTAAAGATTATTGTGCATACTTAGCCATGACTTAGCAAAACCCATAGTTAGTAGTCTATAATTAGCAAATGAACATAGCCTCTCTCCCATCCCAACTTTTGAGATGTTGGGATGTCATTTTATCAGTTTATCACTGTGCAGCATCCCCTGCAATGTATATTTTTTAATATATTACTATTAATATGTTATGTTTGCATGTAGTCAGCACTTGCTGTTTTAAAGCACTTTATAAATAAAGTTGGCTTGGTTTGGATTATTTTTTTAACATATCTCCTTAAAAATACGAGAAAACTAGACAACTGACAAAAAACACAAATAATTAAAACAAAACAATTACACTCATAAAGAAACATGTGTAACATAGTTGCAATAGCACATTTACATTTCAGCAACATGGCACTCATTCTGTTACATGATATGTTGAAGGGTTGAGAACTAGTTTCAAATGGCGAATATTGTACGATAGAAAAATCCAGTCTCTAGAAAGTGAAGCACTTTAGTCTCTAAGGCACGTTCATTTGGTCAATTATTTATGGGCTTGGCATTTGTTGATAATCACATGCTGCAATAAACACATAATCAAAGGACTGATTCTTGATTAAAATCAACAATAACAATAAAACACCCTGACAGCATTGCATTGTGTCCCAACACAACAGAATAGTTACTAAATATCAGCTACAACAGACACACACACACACACACACACACACACACACACACACACACACACACACACACACACACACACACACCACACACACACACACACACACACACACACACACACACACACACACACACACACACAAAAGCAGGATAAGGAAACATTTATTAGGCCTCTTCCAAACACTTTTTTAGCAAAGCAAGAGATTTTCAACATTACATTTCTAAATTTACTAGTTTTCTTTGAAAAAGCATAAATTATTTTGATTTGCACACAATAACAGAATTATTTCAGAAATGTCCTGGTCATTATTCTTAGATCCCAGAAAAACTGACCTTTTTATTGAGGCTTAGCACAAAACACTGCTGTGCAATGATGTGCTTTAACTTTGTAATGCAAACATGCAAACTGGAATAAGAAAATCTGCTCTGGAAACTAACTGAAACTAAACCGAATTAAAAACAAAAAAGTCAAAATTAAATAAAAATAAAACTACTTAGAAAATACAAAACTATAATAACTCTGAACATGTATACTGGAAGCTCAAACAGATGCTGTCTATATTTGGAAAAAGAAGGGAGAGACCCAAAGAGCACCATCCCCACAGCGAAACACAGGGGTGGGAATATTATCAGCATCAATGCATCTGGAAATGGGAATCTCGTCAACATGGAAGCACAAAGAACTCACAAAGAAATTACCACAGTGGTAATTGTCATTTTAGGTTACAACCTTACACACTCAAGTATTACAGTGTTAGCCAGCATATGAAAGAAATCAAAAATGTTCACCAGCACAGTGAATTAAGTGTATTTGACTGATAATATTAGATGTTGTCTTTATCAGTTGTTAAGTAATTCCATAGCTGCATAACTAGAATGTCTCCAAGGGTTTGAAGTCAACTATGGAAGTAATAATGGGTTTTAATGCAACCTCTGTTGGCTTGTTAATATGTGGCAAAAATCCACTAGATCCAGTGTTACACCTCAGTTTCAACACTAATGAAAAAGAAAAGAAAAAAAATAGGATCCTGCACTACAACTCAGGAATTCGTAAATAAAGCATAAAGCATTGGGCAAAATTCCTGAGCTAGCTCTGTGGTCCTGAGCAGAAGTTCGTCAGGCTTTCTGGAGGGCTTTCGAATTTTTTTTCTTTGGAAATTGGTTGCTTTTTCATTTTAGTCCTGTCCATTATAGCTTACCATTTTCTATGAATTACTTGTGTATAAAAAAAAAGTCCCCTAACTCAATTGATGAATCAACATTGTGCCTACACATAACAACTTAGCACTGAAAATATTTTTAAAATGTATCTTGAGGCACTTTGTTACTAGCAGCCTGTTGCAAAACCACAAAAATTGTGCCCATTTCTTTAGATAAATCTAAAAAAGCAATACCAAAACATTTAACATTCAGAAAATACTATTTTTGCACAAACAGGATTATTAAAAACTATTATTCCTTAACAACATCTCAGAAAAATGGACAAGTGACAAATGCAGGGTTGATAGAATTGCAGTAGGCCATTTACATTTCAACAATATCCAACATGGTTATCATTTTGTCACATAATATGTAAAGGATTGTAGTCTAATCTGATCAATGGCGAATGTAGCATAATGGAAAAGTCATTTGCCCACAGTAGAAAGCACATGTTATTCTCCATGGCATTCATTTGGTCAATTATTTATAGGCTCAGCATTTATTGTTAGTGATCATAATCTGTAATAAAAACATAAATCTACAGCATTTTATTGTGTCCCAAGAGAATGGAATAGTTACAAAATATCAACAGCACACACACACAAAATTTATGCTGTGTCATGCTTAAGTGTGTCCTCAACACACACTCATAAATTCAGCTTTGATAGTTACTTCAATCAGATTAAGATTAAGGTTTTAAAACCATAAAAGCATCTAAAGTGCTTAAAAGGCAAACAGTGGACAGTACCTAGCGGTTGCCACGATGTTGTGAAAGACCATCATTCACTGGATAAATCAGGCCATACTTCCTCCAATAACACAAGTGTTTCTTCTGGAGGTGTGGTTATGAAGCTTTGCCCTGTCCTTCAACTCACCTGTAAAGAGACGAAAGATTATCTTCTCTTGGTGATAGGCGAAGTTGGTTATGATCGCTAGCTGCAATAGTGAGGCTGGTAGTGTTTTCACTCTGTGAACTTTGGCCGTTTGTCTCTACATGTGTCATTCTGCCAAAATGAGGTCCTAAAAGACACCTCCTGCAGTGGGAACTATAACAAATGGTGTGTTTTTATGGTGCGTTTATGGCACATCTACAAAAGAAGGAGTTTAAGAACAGAGCGAGAATTTAGTAAAATTCTAATTCTTAAATGCAACTTCAGCACCACGGTCAGAGACAGATCGGCTGTTTCAGCAAACTGGAGAGAGGAAACATAAACAAGCAATAGTGCCTGTCTTAACATGACCTCTCTCAGCAGGCTTTCAGAAAACTAACACTACATCTAAAAAGTTTGGACTACTGCTGGAGACCACTTCAAAGAAAATACTACGAGAAAGTCTTAAATGGATGGCGGCGAAAGAGAAACTATATTTCTTCTGACTTATCTTGACAAACCCAGTTTATTACTGCATACTTAAAAAAGGGTTGTCGAGTTCCTTGCAGGCGACTTCTACATCATCTACCATGAAATTCCCTGTAAATGACCACTATAACACAAAAGTGATTTTAATTGTAGTATTTTTATTCATGGTTGTAGAAAGGAGGCAAATAACCATGACAAATAAGCAGTGAAGTGTTAAGTGTGTGGATGTTATGATGATGAGATATTTAAACTATAAGCAGTTCAGACTGAGGATACAAATCAGCAAAATTAAGCAATTTATAAAAACAAAACAAAACAAAAAAAAGAATATGGTACACTCAAAGGACTACAGGGGGCTTTGTTGTTATCAGGACACTAAAATTAGTGTGCCATATCTAAAGGGGGTAGTTATAGTGATGCACTCTTGTCATGCAGTCCTTCAGGAGTTCTCAGCTTATACGTTCAGCAGTGTAAGTAAAGCACCTGCGATGCCTTTTGGCTCCTCGTGGGTTAAAACAAGATGGAGAAACAAGTCGAGCAAAGCATGGAATAGGCCTTGATATTAATGCCCTGCAACCTCAAGCGCAACTCATTTTCAATCTTCAGATTACATCAGGTTGACAAGAACGGAAGCGCTTCTCCAGTGAACTTTTTGTTTTGTGCAACTGGAAACAAGTGAAGGTATTCAGGGACAAAGTAGGTTTGAGCAGCGTGACGTTTCACACGAAGAGGTCCAGACATGCTTCATAACAGCCATTTATAAGTTCAGTAACAACTGCATCTATAACCGACTATTTCAAAGTGTTGTCTGAGTTCATTAAAAAAAGGAAAGAAAGAAAAAGAGGGAGGCTCACAGTGTGCTCACAGGAAGTAATCATGGCTCAATCTATTCAGGGAGTGAAATAAGACAGTTTATGCAGAATAAAGTTTGGAATTATACACATTATGTAGTATTGAGACTTTAAACAGAAGTAAATGCAAAAAGCAAAAAAAAAAACTAAAAAAAAAACTAAAAATTAAAGCCAAGCTTGGGAAGAAAAAAATATGGGAACCACAAACAGATTTATTTTTACACATTCCTTCATACTTATGCCTTAAAGCCAGTAGCAAATACATTACATCAACCCTTAGAATAATCATTAAGCGCAATGCCTGCCCACATTTCCTGACTCACACGCCGCTGTGAACTATACTCACACTAAAGCTTCAGAAAAAACACCATCTGCAGGTTTGCAAGCACCTCAGATGGATATTTTAATGGTGCTTGTCTGTGAAATATTAGAATAAAATTCCACTTAAAAAAAAAAAAAAATAAAAATACAAATCAGTAGAAATCAAACTCGATAGAAAGCACTTTACAACTACCTAACCAGGTGGGTATTTAGAGTGTTTAAAAACAGAAGCAAAACCAACATCCAGGTGTGTTTAATATCGAATGCACTGATTGGTTTAAATTTAAAAAATAAAAAATATGGACTTTTTTTTTTTTTTCCCCCACGAGCACGTCCTCTACTGAAGTGTCGCTCTCTTCCTCTGCCAACATGTAATTACATGGATGCACGGCTTCAGGGATGCAATTAGTGCTGTGCAATTTGTAGTTCCCGCTGTCAGAGTTTCAAACCAGTCAAATGAAAGGGTATGAGCTTCTCTGTCTGCATTCAATGTTTTCTTGTTTTGCTTTTGCTGAAAGACACTTATATATTTCGATACAATCCCAATACATTCTAGTGGTTACAGTGGTTTAGTAGTAATCTAAAAAAATAAAATAAAATAACCTCACATTACGTATGTGGGCCTGTAGTAAGAGACATGCATAAAAGGCCAGATGAAGTGGACGAGACAAAATGCAACACTCACTCGCAACTAAAAGCCGCTACTAATTAAAAACCTTATGCATTTCATTTTTTACATTGTATACAAAATTGGCACACACAAGGGAAAATAGGTTAATAAGCCAGCGGCAAATTATATATTTTTTAAAAAGTAATGGCGTGTAACTGTGGCCTGCTTGAAACTTGACGGTGTAATGATATCAGACAAAAAGCAGAGACAAAAAAAAGAAGAAAGAAAGAAAAAGAGACAGGAGCCAGCAGTGAGGACCGATCCAACATTCTTCAATCTAGGACTCAGACTTTTTTTTGTTTTTCTTCAGGAAGGAAGGAGTGCGAAACTTCTTTTTCTTTTTGGAGGGGGACTTGCTGGGAGACTCGTCACCCTCCTGGTCGCCGGCGTCAGCGGCTTCCTCCCCCTCGGCTGTGTCGGCAGTGGCGGGGGTGGAGTCTTCGGCAGGAAGCGCTGGAGCATCTGAAGGGTCATCGGGTGTTAAATCTGGAAGGGTCTGTCTCAGGGTGGCTGCGTCACTCTCATCCTTAAAGGTTTGTTCTGGCAAGGACTCTGGTGGAGGGGCAGATGGAGAGAGTTAGTGGACTCAGGGGACAAACTAATGGAGCTGCACTGCTGAGCGGCGTTACTACAACTGGGTAAGCTGCAAAATCCATGCGATTTTCTATTTTAGATGCATCCACCTTTCTCTGCAGTCCACACAGTCATTTATTTATGTGACATAATAAAACCATCCCAAACACTACTGACTTAAGGTGCTTTAGTCTAAGAAAGCTTCAGTGACCACAAGTCTAACACTTGCGCAGGCAATACTCACACTACATTTAAAGAAAGAAAAAAAATACTAATAATCCACTACTTCAACTTTGTAGCTTTTTACAGAGCAAAACCTCAACCAAGATGCACTGAACACCGCTCTCATTGGGAATTCTTCTCCCTGTTTCCTTTCATTTCCATCACTTTGACAGGCCTGAGCGAGCACTCTGCATTCTTTCTTTTACCTTCATTTAAACAGGGAAATCTTAATGAGGGCAGTTCCCTTGTTCATTTGTACCCTGTGTACAAACAAAACAAAATGAAATACAACAGAGCACGCACAAATCAGAGAAACGTCCACAGCGCAAAGATTCTTTTTTTTTTTTTTTTTAAGTGTATTTAGTGTATTTTTCAGGGGAAGGGAATTAATTCAACACTGCATCAGCTCTCAAAAAGTAGTAAGCATCAACAGGAGCCACCAGTATGTACAGTATTAATCAAGCTGCTGGGAAGGGAATAAGATGTTTGCATACTTGTTGGCAAAGATCCCGTTTAATTTCTAAATACTAAACTTGTCCATATAATCATCATGATGTGAGGGGTTATTTTGCCAATGGGAAGCTTGTTTATGAGAGTGCCTTAAAACTCCAAGTCAGTACTGACGTTGGAAGGTTTTTCTAGTGACCTGAACTAATTCTCGTCTTTTAAAAAAACCAAACAAACAAACAAACAAAAAAACACTCCCAGCAAAAAAAGAAAAAAGATAAGATAAGATAAGAAAAGAAAAAAAAGTGCTGCATCATAGATGTTCTGTTTCAAGGGTCAGTGGCACAAACAGCATCCTAAAAGTATTGCTGCAAGCTCGCACTGGATTTTCATTATTTTTTTAAAACCGTTTGCATGCAACAGTGACTACTGCAAAACAAGACTCGAGAAAACAGCAGCGCATTTCAGTTTTCGCATATCTTCATGTCTGTCAGTATACAGATAAGGCCGAACAACACAGACAGATAAAAATGGAGACCAAGCACCACCACACAGCCAAGCTTTTGGCTTCAACCAGCTAAACCAACAGCAAGTTCGCTCAGAAAGCCACAAGAGAAATAAAGCACTCGTGTACCTGGTAAAGGACTCGTCTGGAAGACAAACGACATTCAAAAGATATTTTCAAAACATTACCTGAGTTTTTTTTCCCCAGAACAGAAACATACAGTGTCATATAACAGTTACAGAAATGTGCTAATGTGCAAGAGAGGTTTGATAGCGAATAGTCGACAGGAAGAAAAGAGGTTAATGTGACACAGTGAAAGTACGGTGTGAGGTTTACTTCAGGAACATCCTCCACTTACTCCACTAGAGTTAAGGATCTTGCAATTTGTTTTGTGAATGTCAGTCTTTTTTCATTCATTCTTTTTTTTTTCTTGGCATGAACTTGAAACACTAATTATGAGTGAGGAGCTCTGAAATAACCCATCAACCCCTGAGAAAGAGATTCAGAGGAGTCTAAACTGTCTGATCAGTCACACACCCCGACAAAAAGGGGTTAGTTTAGATCACAGAACACTGCTCTGCTACTGAAGCCATGCAAAGAGCGGGAAAGGGGGGAAAAAACAGGGTCGATGCTCACACACAGGCGTGGAGGGTGACGGGTTAATTATGAAGGTGTGGAGGAGGTGGAACAGTACATACTTACTATGGTAACAGGTACTCTTTTGAATTTCCATCTCCTGATTGTAATCGCAGCCACAAAAAAAGAAAAAAAGCACAAGTAGAAACAAATGTCTATGCAGATCAAACCACAGGCACTGTGTTAAATTAAAAAAGGAAAATCAAAAATGTAAAATGAAGATAAAAAAATATATAAAATATTTATATATATCAGAAGATTAACAAAAATAAAGAATGGTTGGGAACCATTCTTCATAGACCCCAAGTAGATGGAGAATGGAAGTGAAGGGGGAACAGGAGATACTGTACAGAGAGACACATGTTATGCAACAACATTTCTGGTATTAGATTACACCTGCAATCAAAGCTAGATACCCGTTTACCCCTTAAGATGACTTCAACTGAGATTGCTCAATATAAAAAATAACTTCCTGTTTTTAGAGGTCAGTTCCAGTATCATTAGGAATGATACCACTGACATGGGTGTAATCCAATAGTAATAAAGACCAAGAGGAAGAAAATAAATGAGTCTGTCCTATGGTCCATCAAAAGCTGATAAACAGGCTCTTTTTATTATCAGCATTTCCAAACTGAGCTTTCGGCAGATTATCAGCCCTGAAAATATTTCTTATGAAATAAACAAAACCTCTTGGCCTGTTATTACAGAAATTAAAGCACAACACTTATAGTAGTATTATTAAAGACCACAGCAACAACAAACTCAAGAGACAGACAAGCAGGTGGATAGGCAGGAGCCTCTGCATTCCCGCTGTAGACCCTAGAAACACCCAAACCTTCCAGCCACAGAACTGGAGAAACCCATGCTGAACCAGGTAGGAAATAAGTGAGCCAAGTATGGCAGGCTAACTTACCTTCCTCTGCTCTGATTGGGGTGCTGGGTGGTGTGGATGTGGGTTTGGGGTCTTTGGGCTCGTTCTCAGACTCTACAAGCTGCCCTGGATCTGGAAGAAAGGCGAGTAGACATTAAACAATTAAATAGCCATTACATCAGATTATAAGGTTATCAGTAGTTATCATCGTTTTGGGTTTTTTGCCTAAATATACAGTTAAAAGCCACATTTTTATGTCAATGAGTCATTCTGTGCCAACACCCACATAATGCAACACAAAAGGAGAGGGGAGATAACACACACACAAAAACTAAACAAAATAAACAAAAGCTGTAAGCTTTAATCAAGAAAGCACTGCAAACCTACTGATACAGACACCACTAAATCAACCTTAAAAACATCCCCAGAACCTGATTCAAATCAAGGTTTGATGGAAATTAGTCAGATGCGCAGAAGGGAGAGCCGACACCACCAGAGATGTATCCAAGACAAGTTAGCAGGAAGAGAATGACCATTGTTCTCCACACAGGGGATACTCTGATTGGATGATTGAGCTCAGATGCAGCTTCATCAAGAGTTAATTCTACAGAGCAAAAATTAATACATAAGTAAAACTAAATAACATTTTTTGCATTTGAGGAGTGAGAACCCTGAAAGAAGAAGAAGAAAAAAAATAGAGCCAGAAGGTTTGAATGTTAAAAATGAACTTTACTCTAAGCATCCTATCTCCTCAGCCCCTCGTCCAATCAAACTGCAGAAAGGTATATGATCTGCCTTCGACAAAACATCAGAGACAGGGGATTTATGGGGGAAAAAATAATCAAGCAAAGGCTTCAGAGATTAGAGTGTGGGTATGGAGGGTGCTTGCACATGGTAAAACACTTGCAGCAGACTCCAAACCCTCAGAAGAAGGAGAGAACACAGCAGGCGGGGGATTCCCAGTGTCCCAGGGCTGAGCAGGGGAGGTGGGAAGTGGAAGGCCAGAGTTTAGGCAAGACTCCACTTTATCTGGTGTACATGGAGCCTGACCTGCCTTAGCTGCATCTACCACCGAGGGCTCCTTGCTGAGGGCTCGCAGCACAGCACAGTGGAAGTCCTTATGTGGAGAATCTGAAAAAACCTCGTCTGCAGTCGAAAAAACATCGTCTGCCACTGTTCCTGCAGAGTCTGCTCCGCTCTGAGATGGCTCAGCTCCGCCGACAGAAGAGCCGTGCTCAGAGGCTGGTGTGGCAGCTGTAGGCTGGGCTTTCTCTAAGCTGGAGGAGTCAGCTGCAGACGGTGGAGATGATGAGGCTTGACCCATCTGTGCCGTTTGAGGCGCCGGGCTGGGTACAGCAGAGGCTGATCCCCCCCTACTCATGGATCGACCCTGCACTGTGAATCCGTGTGAATGTGGGTGTGTGTGTGGAGAGATAACATCACAGTATGGCAAGTATGAAGTTTATTCTGTAGGATTTATTTTAATAATAAGCTGATTTTAAACGTACTTCAAGTCTTATTGTTTACATTTTTTCCCCCAATCATGTTTATGAGGTCATGAAAGCTCAGATATTTTCTGTGACGTTATTTACTCTGTAAACCACCAATAGGAAAATTATTGATTTGCCCCAATTATAACAAATCTCTTGAGGAAGGTCAAGTAAGTGGGACTATAGAAGAAGGGAGCTGTGAAATGCTGTTTCTGTCCCCTCCTTAAGACGCATAGTTATGCGTTGTTATCAAGTCTGATTTTATCGCTAAGAAAACAAATTTCTCAACTCTTTAACGTTTTCCCCGAGATCTCCATTTATTGTCCATTTATTTATTTATTTACTTTTTGATGGACATATGAGTGGCGCCAGTCTCAATTTAACTGTACCTGTATAATGAAAATGACATGCGGGTGAAATTCAAAATAATTAGCAACGGCCAAAATACTAAACTCCAGCCCACAAACTGATGGGTAATGACATGGTGATTGCAGCCATCTTTGATATACAGTTTATAATTGAATGTTTAGATACAAACAGGTAAAGCAAACTTCCAATACACGTTTATGATACTTTAAGACGAAACTTATAGGTGAAATCATTTTAAAAAGTTGCAATGTTGCTTTGCTCTTCACCTTCACCTCCTTTCTGTTTAAGCTCCACCTCCCTGCGGTACTCCTCCAGCTCCTGATCGGTGAGTTTGGTGAAGGGGTTGGGCCCCTGCTTGCTGACGATAACCTTGGGCTGATACTCCTTTTCGATGATTGCCTTGGATGCAGTCACCAGTTCACCCTTCAGAACACAGAGAAGGGGAGGAGAAGGGAAAGCACAATCAGCAGATCAAAAAATAAAATAAAATCCACGTACTGTAAGCTATAAATGACATTTTATATGTAGAAAGTTCTGTATTTCTGTAGTTGTTCTTTACAAACAAAATGTAGTCTGAAGTGTGAATATTAGATAAGATGCAGGCAGAAACACAATATTAGCATCATCAGCCATGAATTCATAAATGTAAGGCAGAAGTAAAAATTAGGAAGTTTCCTCATTAAAAACTGCACAAAAAAGGGAAAAACCCAAAACAAAACACATAAGAAAAGAGAAACCTTTGGTATTCTTTTAAGACTTAATTAGCTTTGATATAGCAAAGCACTGAAGAGTCCAGTTCAAGCAGTCCAAGTCAACAGCGTAACAGAATAGTAACAAAGCAAATATTCATAACCTTTGTGCACTCACAATAACCTTTTATTTCACATAAAAGCATTTCTGGGCCTTGCACACATAGCCCGCCCACCCATTGTAAGTATGTGCCATTTGCTTACACAGAGGATGTATGTGCATGAGTTAAGATAGCTGTGTCATATAGGTGGTGTGGGGAATTCACAGCACAGACCACTACAATACACAACTTGAGATGAATATTACTGTAAGTCAGTTGTTTATATATCACACAATTTGTTATGCATGCAGTAAAATTCACAATGTTACTGGATCTAAGCACTTTTCACTGCTCCTCTTGGGTTAAAAACAAAAGTCTGAAAAAATATCCATCCTTCAGACAGAGTCAGCAGAGTGTACTGAACATGAAGTATCCTTACCAACAACAAAATTGTCAGTTGAAGAAAACCAGTCCCAACATTCAAAAACCCCTGTAATCTCTCACTAAACTATCACTCATTAGTTCCAGATATCTGCCTATCTGCTGTCTCACAGGTCGAATAATGGTGTGAAAAAAGTGATTGGAGCAGTGAGTACCTTTCTAATAGATTTAGCAGGACTATAGGAGCCCTCGGACACATCAAGGCCATCAATAGTGTCTGTACAGTCAGACAGAGGGGCGTCCTGCAATAGTAAACCCAGTGAGGGGGGGGGAAAAGGCAAAACCCAGCTCTAACACTAGAACATTCAGATTAACACTGGTCCAGGCAGCCACGAAGGTGCGCAAATATTCACAAACCTTTCACACACACAAGCACAAAGGGGGAAAGACTATGATTATATCTCATTTCAGTACAAAAGTTAAGTTGTATAGTATTGTGTTGTGTTTAAAGGTGTTCAAATACGGGATCTCACGAAGTCAACTCTGGTGGGCAAAGCTTTAAAAAGGAGGCTCAAAGAGCATAAACTGATTTAAAATAACCCAACATTGTTGTATTCATTTACTATGAATTCATAATAATACTTCAGTTATCGTTGCGTTTAATGACTTTCCACCTCTGCATTCACACCATTCCATACAAACATATATTGGAAATACATGCAAAGAGAGATGGTTCCGCAAATAGTCATAGGGTTATGAAAAGGCTTGCAGTGACTGAACAAAGAGCCAGAAACATGCACTGTAAAGGCAAACTCTCCACACAAGGGGGTGCTACACAGTGCAAAACAGCAGTTAATCAGCAGTTATGCACTGGTAAAGTTTTAAATTACCCCCATAGCTTTATTATCTTAATCCAAAAACGATTAAGAGCTCTGTTTTACCAGAGCTATTAACTGAGCTAAAAACCAACGCTGGACAGGAAGGACGAGTCATGCATACAAACGGCAGGGGGAAACATTTTAGGATGTTCCCACTGCTTTGCTTTGTCCCTCACTCATGCACTTAAAAAAACAAAAAAAACCAAAAAAAAACCAAAACAATTATTTGACTATAACATGGAAATCATTTTAGCATTGTAAGAGACCAGCTTGCAAATGTTGTGTAAGGTAACAACCATTACTCTGCTACAAACAAAATAAATATTAAAAGCAAATTAAAACAAAGGAAAGACAATGTATGAATATGGACACAGCCTGAGCTGGCAGGTTTGGAGAGGAGAATGAGGTTGCCTCTCTCACTTACTACTCACCTGCCAGATTGACACTCTCTGTGATCAAAGAATAATTAAAGTTAAAGTCACCCCATGCCCTGGTAAACACAACGGATGACATATTTTTGTTCTTCGTAGTTATTCTGTCATAAATCTGATTTTAGTAGCAACCATGTCTTTCGTTAGAGTTCACAGTGGCCAGTACAGCTTCATGCACAATATTCACACATTGCAGCCTCTTGGTTTAGGAGGGAAACTCCTGACCTGGACAGAATGTAGATTTTGTTTTAACTGAGCCAACCTCAATAGAAGACACTAACAGACACAAATCAAGCTAGTTCAACAGTGCACATTCATCTCCAGGTCAGGAGAGTTGTAGCTGTGAGGTGTTTCAGTGCTCAGTTCTCACACTGACCTGGTTAAAGGAGCGTTCGACCACAGTGCTGGCACACAGAACCTGGGACTGGGGCCCTGCTGTCTTTATGTCCTGCAGGTTCTGCTCCCGGATCTACAAACAAAAATATTCAACTCATAAAAAGGACAATAAAAGTATCCTGTTAAATATGCTCCTAGAAGGACGAAACACTTAAAGCAAACAGGAGAACGCTGTGATACCTTATTCCTCATTTCCAGGACTTCCTTTGGGTTGGTGTTCAGTGGGATGAACTGATTGACTGCAGCAGCCTGGCGGAGCCCATCTTCCTTTGTCCACTGTAAACACCAGATAAAGAGTTAAAACCAGCTAAAACCAGACACATGAAACGACATGACAAACCCAAGCACAAAAATATAATCAGACAATACTATGCAGGCTTCACAAAACAAGAATCATGCTCAACTGAAACTGACAAAACTGGATGAGTGTAAAGTGGTCTGAATGGGGGAAAAAAAAAAGTGAACCAATGATGATGAGGCGCCTTTTCCACTTTAAATTCAGGGGACTCCTCTACACCACAACCAACATAATCTATCCAAGGCTACTTTATCAACGTATTATATAACAGGATCTTCCCAGTAATACAGAATGTTAACTGACGCTTCATTTCCACAGAATGACTAAACATACAATAAAGCGGTAGAATTTCATACCTGACGTTACTAGATTTCATACTAGAGATGAAATGTGACTGGGAAGCTTAAATCAGTTTGGAAATGATCATTTAGGTTAGTACTTAAGAGTCAAAAAATAAGGCCTGTGGGCCAGAACTGGCCTGAAAAATTGAGCCTTGACTCCTGAGGTTAAGGTCACTTAGCAGATACACCTATGGTATGAATTTCAAAAATCCTACTTTGCCTCGTTCTCTAGTTATCACATTTATAAACTTGAGCGCTCACACCGCCCAGCGGGGCGACAACAACAGGGGTAATGATTCTGACATCCATGTCTTAGATCAAGGAACAGTAGGCTGTTGGAAGGCAAATGTGAAATCAGAGCTGACATTAAAGGATTTACAGCAAACACCGTGTTTAACATTATTTAGGTGAGTATAAACTCATCTGCCTTTGAGATAATAAATGACAAAATGTTTAAAGGTGCCTATACACAGATTTAAGCAGACCTAGCAGCTATAAGTTCATTACAAATCACTTGTATAACACGGATCTAATACGCTTTGGTCCCTCCACTGCATTGTTTCCCCCTGCATCCTCCTCTTCGATGCAGTCACAAAAACAAGTTTTTGTTTGGACGACTCAACTTCATTTTCTTCTTTGGGATTCCAAGAAACATTTGGTTTTACTTCCATGTTGTGTTTGGGTTTGTATTTGTTTTTTTTAATAACAAGTGACGTGTTGACTGGTGAGTCACATCACGCTGCGTTCCAGGTCACAGCAGCAGTCATCCTAAATTTCTGACTTTGTTATTTTTTGGTCACAAGACTGTCACTGTGCTCCACAGCAGCATCACTGGTGCTACAACCAACTTCTTTCATCAACAAAAAACCCTCATTTGTCATCATCATTGATATGCTATTTTAACTTAAAAACAAGAACTGAAAACATCACAGGATGGAGAAACAAAAAGTGGTAAAAAGGGTAAGGCGTGGAGGGGAATAAGGAGCTGGGTGGGTGGTTAGTTGTGAGGGAGAAGTGAGACATGACAGGGTGGCTGAGTGGGTGACTAAGACGATGAGGCTGGCTTACGAAGCGAGAGTGGCAGTGAGGGGTGAGCTGGCATCACCAAAGTCATTTTCCAGGCTGATACACAACAACAAGGACGACAGAGATAAGAGAGAAATACACCCGAGGACACCCGCCCATGTTGGGACAAAGAAATCGAATGTCACAACACCACAGACTAAGAATATCTTACCCAGCTGAGGATCAAAGTGTTAGGTGTCTTGCTAAATAATGTGTTCCTCTTAATGTGAAGAAACAACCCATGGTTGTAACGCAAACCTGGTAATGCTCAGCATGATTGCAGGGAAAACCCATTTCCGCACCAAACTGAATGAGCAGCAGGTGAATACAGAAATCAAATCTTCAGCTTTCATGCAAAATGTTTTAATTCAACCTTTGAAAACTAGGCATGTGTAAGCATAAGCTCATGACTTCATTCCTGTGTTTGTTACAAGCTTGGCTGGTTAGCTGCCAAACTAGAAGATAGATGAGGAAGGGAATCTTGATGGAAGTAGCTGGATTGGGTTGGTTGAGTATGAGATGAACATGTAAACACGATATACTCACTGAGAAAGAGTCTCACACACAACATTTCCTACTTTCCCAACAGGAGATAATTAATTCAAGGGTCAGGTCAAATTTCAAAAGTTTTAGTTCTTTCTTTCTTTTTTTTTGAACCCCGCCCCAAACAGATCCACTCATGCAGGCCTTGAGGTGCTCAAAGCCACTTTGGAAATAAAACTGAAATCAGAAGATTAGAGAGAATATGAATAATAGGAGGAAACGCACAAATGCACAACTGGGAACAGTTGCAAGTGTTTGAGGAAAATTAAAAAAAGGAGCAGGCTGCATAACTCTGTAGTGAAGTAAATCTGGAATAATCCAGTGTGTGTAAAGTATATTTAACCTGGAAAAAATAAATACTCTCATCATGCCACCTTCCTTCTTTACTCTATAGTACGTCTATACAGATTCCTAAAGATTTTTGGTGAATAAAGCCTCAAAACTCAAAGAACTTTTTTTTTTAATTTCTTTTTTTACTTCATTATCTTCTCACTCTTCTTTAAGCAACAAACGTCACGATGCACAGTTGTGTATTAAGGGATTGTGAACAATACGGTGGTCAGGAGCAACATCACCTGTTTGTGCCACATTCACCTGCCTACCTGCAGACTCATGCCACACCCCTGCTGCTCGCTCCTCTGGGAAAAACATCAACACCAACAATGCATTTCACTACTACACATGCAGTGGGGCATGCTGTGGGCAGCTGGCCGGGCATCATGAAGTATTAGGATACCAGAATAAGAGTAAAAATAGTCAAGACATAATCACAGCTGTGAGGTAAGCTGTGAAGTAAGTACAGAGACTGCAGTAGAAAGATGGATTACTGGGGCATTTAAGCACTAAGAAAGAAAAGCAGTAAAAAGATAGATTGCACCGACTTGCATTTTAGCAGGCAAGCAGTTCTGTGAGAAAACGGGAAAAACTTGCAACATTCTTTTCATTTTCATTGTACTCAGACCCTCAGGATGCCGACCATCTACCCGTTACCACCAACAAGGTAGCTGTAAAATCTATACTATGAACAATAAGGTAGGCACAGACCAAGCAGTTGGTTATACAGCTTGGCACGCAGACACCGGACGAGAGAGACTGCAGCAAGGGTTTGACGTGATCATGTGTTATGTTCGTCCACACCTTAGGCTTCGACTTGGGGCTGCTGCCGTCGGCCCCGTCCTCAGAGGGCTCATCGGGGCGGCCGCTGGCATTTAGCCAGCGGGTCTTGTCGCGCTGGCCGCGCTGGAAGCTGTGTTTCAATGGGGAGCGAGCACCTGAGTCACTGTCCTCCCCATATGAGTAACCACCGTGGGCGGAGGAGGCCATCTCCACATCACTGTACTTTTTACCTTTGTCTCGCAAGGCTGGGCAGCGGTAAGGATAGCCCGTTCTGTAGCCCTGGATGGAGACAAAGCAAAAAAATGTGTGACTATGTATGTGTCTTGCATATAACTTAAATCATCCCTCTCCCTTTGTGCTTACCAAGTTGTCGAGCATTCTCATGAGGGCTTCAAACTCCTGCTCCCCGACTTGCCACTTGGGATGGGTTGAGGACCCGTCACCAGCTGGCTCAGGGACCTGTGGGCGTGACTTGTATTTCCCAGGGTCCAACATCACCAGATTATCTGGCCCTCCAGCGCTGGCCAGTGTTCGTACCTACAAAATATTAAGGGGGGTATACAAACAGACCAAACCATCGAAAGATCCAGAATCCAAAAACAAAACCAAAAAAAAAAAAAAAAAAAGAGAATGAGGACACAAGCACATCATCAAGGGAGAGACACACACATCCAACACAAGGACAGATGAACATGTATAAAGAGACAAAGAGACAACGGACAAAAGCATTAGTTGTGAAAAACGCATACAAACATGTATGACAACCACATGAAACAACAAAGCCAGAATATTACGGATCGTTTGACATTAAAAAAATTACAATGTGTTACCACTACCAGGTGGTTCAGTGTCCTACCTGGATCTCACAGGCAGTGACCAGATTGTGGATGTAATAGAAAGCCTCCTCCACTGTTTCACCTACTGACACCAAGCCATGGTTCCTAAGGATCAACACCTGAAACAAACGAAATAAAAAGAAAATTCCCTTTAGAAGTAAATTCTCTCCTTTTGATTTCTATTACACACACAAAGACTCTGCTGTTACCTTGCTTTTAGGGCCAAGGTTTCTCTGTATAAGAGTAGTTTCTTCATCATCCACGAGGATGCCATAGTAGTCATGGTAGGCCACCTCACCCAGGGATAGGGCCTCAGGAGAGATGGGTAACAGCCCGCATTTCATGGCTGACACCTGCAAAAAAAAAAATAAACAGGCTCAGACAACACCTAACCAACTATGTTTTTAAATTGTAAATTTACAGCATGCACTACTGTTGCTTACCGCTGCCCCTGCAGGTGTATGTATATGTACGATACACTTGACATCAGGACGTGCAGCATAGATGGCAGAGTGGAGAGTGAAACCGGCCTGGTTGACTCCAAGGTTGGTGCTGCCACGGTCTACCATTTCACCTTGGAGATTAATCTTCACCTAGATGGTATAGCAGATTGTATAAGGTTGTATAACCCCGTTTTGAAAACTTAATCTCAAAAGATGTAAACTCATGCAGCTCAAGGTATTATAATATGAGGGGAAATTGCTTCATTCAATAACAAAGGGAAAACAAAGCCTCGATTAATGATCTGAAGTGCTTCTTACCAAACTGGAGGCAGTGACTTCACTGTAAAGGAGCCCAAAGGGAACAATAAGGAAGCGCTCCTGGTCTGAATTCACTCTGACCTGTAAGACAAGAAGACAGCAATGTTAGATTACTGAAGGTGGCTCAAACTGAGCAGCACTGTGAGGAAACAATACTCACAGAATCCTGAACAGAAGTAAATTTCTATGGCAGAAATTTACAAATAGCCAAAAATGGTGGAGGAAAAAAAAAAAAAACTGGAGTTACTGTGCAGATTAGTGCACTGTTCAGAGTAGGGCTGCACGATTTTGCATAAAATGAGAATCACGATTTTTTGGCTTAGAATTGAGATCACGATTCTCTCACGATTTCTTTTCCAGTATAAATATTTATTGCACTTATTAACTGCACATCAACTTCGTAACAGTTGAGACTGAACATAAAAACAATAAATAAACATAAAAACAACAAATGTCTCACGTTTTGTTGTTGCCGCAAAATGTTGTACTGCTTGAAATTCCGTCTCCACCGTTGCTCGACACTGCTGTATAGAGCAGGTAGTGCAACAATAGAAAAATAGTTGCGGGACGGCACTGTGTAGCGTTTGTCTAGGGTGTTGATCATTTTCCTAAATCCCTCGTTTTGCACAGTGTTGATGGGAGCCATATCTTTGGTCAGGTGATAAGTGATAGCCTCCGTAATTTCTTTGTGCCTGGGGAGTTCGACGGGTATAGGGAAGCGCTGTATAAGGTTCCCGTTATTGATGTTTGGGTGGTTGACCGGGACGGATTTTCTCCTGTCACTTTCTCGTCATCCCTGACGTGCTCTCCGTTGTTTTTTCCCTGCTAATTTTAGCATCACACGGCACAGCTTCTGTATCACGTGGTATAAGGCTCCGCCCTTGTCATTTGTTGAGCAGGAAGAGTGAGCGCTTGTTTTCATGCAGATTACGTCCCGGATCAAAATGCGGTACAATCGTCGTCTTTTTTTCTTTTTTTTTTTTTTAAAATCGTTGTCATTTGGAAATGAGATCGCACATAAGTATGAATCGAGATCACGATTTTCTAACGATTAATCGTGCAGCCCTAGAACAGAGTATATTTTCAGTTATACATCCTGCTGACCACTAACATTAAAGCTATTTAGATAATACTTTCAGGTAACTCCCTGTATAGGTAACGAGTTGTGAGAGTTGATTCTAGAAGATCTTTGGGATGTCTCTCTGCTGATTATCACAGTAAAAGATGTAGGGCTTTTTACTTCTTTGCTTATTGGACAATAATGTGAACAAACATAGTATTTGTTCAGTGGTCTCTTTGGGTGTAAAGAGACCTGTTTAGGATAGCACTCTGGATTAAGCCTTCACTGAAGCCATCGTTTTATGAAATTATGTGCAGTGGAAGTGTCAACTGCAGGAAAAATATGTTTTACACCTTATTTTGTGACACAGTCAACAAACTTTTGAAAGTCTTATTTGTTTCGACTGGTGATTGTACACACATCCCAGTTACCACTGAAATTGAAACTCTATCCTTGATTTAAAAAGGGGCTTAAAAATAACCACCCAGAATCATCCCAGGATCATTGTACAGTTACAAGACTTGCTTCTAAAATGCAGCAATGCATCAGACTCAGACTGCATGGGCATACTAAAAGCTGTGTCAAAATATCAACCTGACGTTTTATTATGGAATGAATGAATGAACGTACTGTGAGGTGGTTGTAGATGAGCTCAGACCAGCCAAACAAGTCAGCCAGCCGATAAAAGGCAGCCAACTTGCAGCGCAGCAGCTTCTCGCCCTTGTCGTAGGAGATGGAGTCAGAGCCACGCAGATCATTGACTGGAGTCACCATTCCCAAACCTGTGATGAAAGAAAGAAAAGGCAATCTCACATACAACAATTAGATGGGTTCTGCCACTGAAATCTGACTAGAGTCTTTGTGCTGAAATCAACTCTGGCATGCTCTGCATTACTCATTGTGAGCACAGACACAGCAGGGCTGAGGTCAAGAAGTCACACACAGCCATTCTCTTCTCTGCTTACTCATATTGAGTGCCGCCATGCCTCCTTGTGGTGCTGCAGGGTACATGGAAGGCATACTGGTGGTCATGAAATCTGCGATCTGCTGCAGAGCCAATAGGCTTGTGGGCGTCTTTCCCTTCTTCAGCTGATCCTGGATCATCGTCTCTAGCTCCTCGCAAAAGGCCTGGAGGGCCGTTGACACAGACGCGACAAACAAACAAAAAAACAACAAAACAAACAAATGATCAACTTTGAATTTTAAAGGGTGGTAAGAGTAACTTTCAGAAACAGGGCAAATCCTAAAGGCAGAAATAACCACGGATCTACACAGATCTAATATTAATTAGATTCAAAAATGCATAAAACTGAGCCTGTATGAAAGGGCAACTTCTTCAGCTTCTCTCTGCACAGTAAAAACTTACACATCAGTGCTTTTCATGCATACAATCGACCTCTGAACAAATTTTTTCACTGTCCTGGGCATTCTGCTGACGAATCAACGAATCAAGAGATTTCTGAACATATGAACCATGACCTGACTCTGATCCATGAAAACCAAACAACATGAACAAGCAGAATTAATGAGTACGTCCTACTGACGGGGCTCTGTAGGATCATGGAGACTCTCTTCCTCTGCTCCATCATGTTGAAGTCCTGTCGCAGGTCCGGTGCCATGTTCCTCTCCCTCTGGTACTCTGGACTGCTCTCATCTACCCGGTCAAAATATCGCTCCTTGTGGGGGGCTGTGGTGGGAGGGGGGGCTGTCACCACCCCGGCACCTGACTCGCCGTTCATCCTGGGCTGGCCTCCTGTAACCGTGTCAGAGACTACTGTTAAACATCTAATAGAGTAAAACAAATGGTAACATTGTACATTTTTTAAGTGGGTTTGTGTGGTAGGCTTAATGTAGCTCTTACGGTCATAATGTAGTCTGTAAAATGAGAAAGAAATTGTTCAATTTAATACTAATTCAAAAACTGCTAAACATATAATTTGAAAGCAATTCATGTTTTAAGTGGTTATCCTTTTACTAGAATATAAATCAAAATTAGTACTTTCTGTGTGTGTTTTGATGGCACACCTATGTACTGTCTGACATACAGTATATAGATTTCCATCATAACAGTCAACACCATCTGTATTTGAAGCTTGGTTACAAAGTGCTTTAACTTAAGGAAGTTTCCTGTTGTAAAAGAGGAAATGAGAATCACCCATCGTTAAACCAGAAAGCCAATCATGCAAACCATACCGCCCTTACATCCTGCCTTGGTCATGTGACCACATAGAGGTTATCATTGATTTCCACAATGTGTTTCCTGAAATCACAACAGCACTCCACTGTCAACTCTGGCCAAAGGAAATAAAAGAAACTGAAAATACAGCCAGCTGTATCTTGTTATTTCATGATCTTTGTGATAGATATTTACTTCTTTTTTCTTCTTCATTTAGATAGGACAGTGATGCAAAGGCAAAAGCTGGGAGAACAAACAAGGGGAAGATGAGCAATAAATGACCTTGAGGCGGACTCAAAATCAGGCCTCTGCTATAGCCTTACAGTGTATGGGTTTCCCTGCTCAGTCATGTGAGCTATAACAGTGCATGTTCTGTTATGTTGTTGACATGACTTATAGCATATAGCCCGCTAATTCTAACAGTTACTTCTTACAGCTTTGCATATTACCTAAAGCAGCTGCTATAAAACTATAAACTGACAACAACAATAGTGAGGGATCTGCAGACATGAAGCCAGATTTATAGTAGATCCAAGTTGATCCTCCTGGCTGAGTGCTTGTAAGGATAAATAGTTCGCAGCTGTCTGTCACTGGACAAAGTACTCAAGTGCTGTCTTTCAAGGGCACAGACAAACTCATGAGGAAGAGTGTGTGTGTGTGTGTGTGTGTGTGTGTGTGTGTGTGTGTGTGTGTGTGTGTGTGTGAGCCCATTAGTTCAAATCAATACAAATGTTGAGCCAAAAGTGCCATGACAACAGCATACTGAACTCAAAGCATCCAGCATCACAGAGGGAGCTGACGGACCCTCTTTTTTCTCTTCCTGTCCACTTCTATTGGTGTTCTGAGATTTTCCACATCAATAACACCAATATTTCCACAGATCTGAGGTCACGAATTTAAATCAGGACTTGGTTTCCCGTTTTGCAAATTCTACACCAACAATACTTTGTCCAATTTTTTTTACTTAATAAACTTAATCTGTACAACAGATAGGCAGGTTGTAATACCTTCATGTGTGGTATAGTCAGACCAACAATATAATAATTAAAGACCACTGACAGAGACCAAAGATAAGCCCTAAACATGCACCGTCTCTTTATTAAAGTGTCTTTATTAAGTATGATAACAGGTATGTATCATATCAAAGTAATTATTGTAAATCTAATATTTAAAATCTAATATCAGTAAACATGTCACTTAAACACAGTAAAGCACATCACAAAAGTCTGAGACCCATTAAAGATAGCAGTTACATTTAGCAGCACTAGTTTGGCTGGTCAACTGATTTACCTCCTAATGCTTATGGGATGTCCAACTTTAGTGCCATTTGCTTGTCCCCTATGCATTTCAATTAAAGGCTTTCGGCAGACCTTTCACTCCAGCAGTGCCGAGATACAAAGTAACTGTTGCTTTTACTGCTTGGTTCCATCTTTTAATTGCACTTTTATACATTTCCTTTTATTTAGCATTATGTAAAAAAAAAAGACCCTTATTTTAAGATAAATGTGTTTAAATTCAATTTACCAATTACATTCAAACTAAACATGCATTTCCTACATTTTGTGCATTCTATCAAAAAGGTTAGTGTTTAGAATTATCATTTTTAGTATTACTCATTGAGCAAAATAATGAAAATGTAAATACTTGAAACAAAATAATCCTTACGTCTTCCACGTGTAAGGAAACTCCAGACTCTGTCCAAAGAGGAGACAGCTGAGGTTGACATGGCTATCTTTGCAATGGCATTCGTCCCCGATTTCCTAAAATCAAGCACTTTTATGTTCTTCACCTTTTGTTTTCCTATCTGTTGCTTTCCTTTTGTCATAAAAACCAACTTAAAGTGCAATTAAGAAATAAGAGAATGAGAAAAGACAGCGAGGCTGCATACTCTTTGAAACCATTCAGGAAAAGAAAACTCAGTTTTGATTCAGTCATGTAACTAGGGCGTGAGTTATTGACAGAGGAATACAGAGCACTGAGATCTGATGCCAGACACTCATTAGGGAGAGAGATCCTCTGTCCCTGGCCTATTAATGATGCAAGGGAATCTCCAAATAGTAATTTTTTCCATGTTGTTGGTCAATCTCTATCAACAAAATATACTTTATTTTTTAAATGTACAGCATAAAAGGTTACATATTTAATAAAATTTGTCAGCAGCACTGCTTTGATTGTGTACTTTTGCACATATATTTAAGCCATCTGTCACAAATCATGGAAGTTCTCAACCTGATGAATCATTATGAATGAAGTCACTGAAATATATGCCAATCACATAGAGCCTCAATAGGACTAGAAAAACAACTTTTACAGGTCATAGTACAAAGCTTTCTGCTCTTCAGCCATTAATGTGTCATGTGAAGCTAAAAGGTGTTAATGACGGATCCTCAGTACATGAAGGGGCAAATCAATCATTTTAAAAACTGAAGCAGTGGCAGCTTTTGTCACGCTGCTTAAAAATATGAAAAAAAAAAATCGACTATATTTAGTTTGATGGAGAGCTGCACAATTAATCACATTTTAATATCCATCCCAATTTTCGCTTCCGATAATTAAATGAAGTTTTTGAAGTCACCAAGTAACAGCAAATCAAGCGATACCTAAATCAGCGCCAAGTTAATGCCTCCACGAGCCGATCACAGCTGTTCCCAGCACGGTGCAAGTTTCCTGGACTAGTATGGATAAGTAATACTACAGATAGACAGATAACCAAAGTCAAAGGTGAACATCACCATCCATTGTTAGGAAATAATTTTAGTGATGTTAACCAAGAGGAAATCATAGAGTGCTGAAGAGCTGTTGTTGCACTGCAAAGCAACACGAATTAAAGACTTTATATTTTGCCTCTAGGAGAGGCACGTAGGTCAAGTGGACCTCATTGTCTGCAAAAATGTTTTAATTACCAGGATTGTAGCTCAATGTAAATGTATTTCAGTTAGTGTTACGTTTTGGTGAAACTTGATTCATTATTTACAAATTTTCTTCTGAGAAATTCACTGAATTTACATGAACGAGGAGGACAAATTTTATCTTTATGCTAAAAATCTGTACATTAGCTGCAATGTAGCACAACATGGATGTTAAAGCACTGTTATGTTCACACGAAAGTGTAATAAAAACATTTTTGTCACTAAAAATGAATAATCAGAATCTCAATACAGATTAAAAAAAAAAAAAAAATAGTGATAATCATTTTGGCTCTAGTGTGATGTGCGAAACATCCAGAACGACAACTTAAAACCCAAAGAATGCTCTTTAAAAAGGTGCAATAAGTGTAAGTATTTTATGCATGTATGCAGGGATCATGCAATTATCAGACTAACCAATCGGGCCAATCCTTTTTCACTTATCAGTATCAACATTCTTCTTTCACTCCTCACTGATCCCCCACCTAAAAAACTGACTGTTTACATATCACGAGTAAAATCCTACCAATGCTGAGCAAACAGTAACATTTGGAAGCAGCTCTGATGATCGAGCAAAGCTGTGGTTTGAAGGTGGGCAGATATTGCTGAACTTTCAAAAACCATCACAATCGCCTCTGCTGAAGTTGCAGCACCACACCAGCTGCCCTGATGCCCATGTGCCAAATTAATTAAATCAGGCTAAGAAAGACAATTTGCATCACTTAGCGTCCAAAACAGCTGTTACATGCTGTTGCAAGGCAGTGACCTCTTCTAGAGTAAGCTATTCATACATCATGAACTTTTTAAAATCACTGTACAATCATTTCACTTTATTCATAATAGCGACAGGCAGAGTTGAGACTAACACATACCAAAGCTATCTGACAACACTGCAGTGTCTGCAGTTCTTCAAACACTGACCCATGTCAGAGTGGGTTACCAGAAAAAGGTCTCAATGCTTCCAGACAGTTAGTCACATCTTTTTCACTTTGATTTAATTTGCTGAAAAGCCACGTTACATTTCCTGTTGATGGTGTTAACTGTTAATGGCAATGAGGCAAAGAAATTGTACCCACAGTCAAGAAACGCAGAAAAATCAACACCACAATACAGAAATATACCTTTTCATGCTGAGTGTAAAACACACCAATTTAGAGCCATCTGAGAAGTGGAGAAGGTTTGCCAGCATTTTCACAATCTGAAACCGCGTGAATTGTAAGACCGCAAAATGTTTATATGATATTTCACAGAATAAGTGCATAAATAAACCGCGTTTGATGAAACTGGACTTTTGTGACTTACTTTGGTTAGGGGGGAAAAAAAGTACCTACAGATATTATTGACACTAATGGCCCACAGCATTTTATCGCAAGTCAGCAACATATCAGCATTATCCATTTGAGCTTAATGCCCTACAATCAATATCAAAATTGAGACTGTTTAGAAAAGCTTTAACTCTGCATCTTTTTCAGTCCATTAGCACTCGGTGGCAATGAAGAAATTTGTGCTTGTGTTGAAGTTTCTAATCAGACAAGTACTGATAGGTTTTTTGATTTTAAAAAAAAATGTTTTGGAGATACTAATAATTAATAAGGTTCTTTGAGACAAAGTTAATATAGTAAAACCATGAAAACAACATTTAGGTCTGATTGGAATCCTAAATCTTGTTCACATTGAGCCAACTCTGCGGACTAAAGGACTGCAGGAACACTGTAATAGGATCCTTTCATTTAAAGCTGCCATCACCCTAGAATCCAAACCGGCAATGCACAATGCTAAAAGTTCTGCTTAGTGCTGCAAATTCAGGTGGAACCATGTATCTCTTAAATTATATTCAAACCACATAGAGGCAGATGAGAGAAGGAGAGCTGTGAGAGAAAGAAGACAAAGGGTACACAATAATCTGCTAGCTTTCAAATCCACTGCCATACCTGCGTAAACAAAGCACAGAAAGGTCAAAAGGAACATTTAATTTTATGCATTTAACAAAACCCTCAAACAGCACTGAATAAGGTCACTTTCACTGCCATCTCAAAAGCATTTGATACATAATTTCTTACTCCACTCAGCCTCACTTCAAACATCAACAGAGTCCCTCCAGCTGTTAAACAACAGACACTGCAAATTCCAGCAGGAGCATATTCAGTGCAACTCTTTTCTGCTGTTTACAAGTGACAAATGATCAGATCTCAAAAGCGTTTATTCCTTGTGGACAGAGTAAGCAAAACATCATCAGACACAGAAAGTTTGCCATTTCACCAGGCCCTTTCCTCCTTTCTCCTAAGAAATGTAGGTCCATGTGTTCAGCTGGCCTCAGCTCCTGTTAGGAGTACAGTTGCCTTGGAAACCAAACACATCACCATGGAAACACAGGACAGCCTATAAAGATTGCTGTTATGTAAGAACAGCTGTGGGCCAACATCACACTCCAAGGCAGTCAGTGTCAGAAAGCACACCTTGGAATTAATGTGCCACTCATTTAACTATTTTGGCCATTCGCTATCAGACCACAAGACTACAAGAAAAGAATTCCACTTCCACTATGGTGCCATTTAGAGTATGACAGCAGTATATCCGGTTGCTTTTGCTCTTGGTTTCTTAGTCTGAAGTAGTCCAGGATTTTTAGTAGATGCACCTATAATGTCAATTTCAAGCTCCTATGTTGCCTCATTTTCAAGTTATTTCAGTGCATTTAGGTGTCCAAGCCATTCACCCACTCACCCTCCCAGGTGACAACAAGGCTGAGAGGTAAATATGTCTATCCTGGTTGTTATAATTTAATCTTGCAGGAATTATTTTGGAAGCAAAGTTAATATCATCAATCATGCAGTAATGGATTACATAGGACATTTTGGCTTTTGTAACCACACCCACTGGAAAATCCGTATTGGAAAGTGCTCTGTAGTTGCTGAATAGAGCTCAGGGAGTGTTTGAAGACTGCCCTGCAAATGCCGGGGACTTTATAGCTACCTTTACTATCATCACTTCATCTCAGCAGTGTGTTCTCCGCCTTAACTAAAAATAAGGGACACAGAGGTTTGTGTAAAAATGTATTAGCTGCTACAAGACTAGCTGTGGGGTGGAGATGTGAATAATGATCTTTTGATACTGCATACTGGAGAGACAACAACCATGTTAACCCCAGCCTGCAGCAAAGGCAATCAGAAACAGAACTGAAGACTAAGAAACTCTGCTCTCAGGCAAGCTCTAGCTGATGAACAGTGTCAGACTCCCTTATCGCCAACTGCAGTAATGGCAAAATCCCCTTGTTTGAGGTCTCTCTTTTAACAGGGTGCTAAAGCTGATAAAAGAGCACATTTGGTTTCACACTGACTGAGGAAAGTGTGATTTATTTATTTTTTATTAAACAGCATTTGATTCAATATACGCCAAACAAATAAACCTTAGAAAACCCTGCAAATTACTTAATTAAAAATAAGCACAAAATTTTAGATAAATAAGGTAGGGATCAGGGCAATATATTTACCGAACTAATGGCACACCTGACAAATTAATGTCCTAAAAAATCTTATCCTGCCAAAAAAGAGCCATGCTACAGAGCTTTCACCAGTAACTACCAATAGCCTCTGACACAGACTGAAAGTGACAGTCTGTCCACAGTTTTAAAGTATCACAACAAAATACTCCAGATCCTAGTCACGACCTTCTATTACAATATACATTTTTACTCTTAAACAGGAAGATGAACAATAAGCTGTTGTACTAAGCAAATAACCACATTCTCTCCTGGTGACTGATGTTTTGAACTCTTTTGACAACACCCGATACAAATGTTTCCATACTCCAGAGACTGATGAGACAATGATGGGCAGAAAAACAAAAACACAGACGAGGTGGCACATGAAGACCAGCCCCGGGCTTTCATCTCTGTGCGCCCGGCTCTTAATAAAAACTCCCAACCACTCAGTGTATTCGTTCACACTTCAGTGTTATCATAATTTACTTTTGAGAGACAGAAGCTTGCACTAAAACCATCTTTTCCGCATGACTAAGCTAAGACTAAAAGATCTATTTTGTTGTGTCCAAAAATATGCCAATCAAATGAGAGACTGAAAAGATTTGTTCAGGGGTGGGAAAAGAAAAACAAACAAACATAGAAACAGAAAGACCATCACTACTTTTTATCTGTTTTCAGCTATTTGACAGATGCTCTGAGACAATAACTCCTTATATCTCCAAGCTGGATGCCTATCATCACTGGGAATAAAGAATCCAATAGTAACTCTTGTATTTCTGCGTGTGTGAAAGCGTCATCTCTAGCTGCTATTACCAGAAAGAATGCATTAGGTGTCATTCCAGCTCTGCCCAGTGCATGTTGTCTTGTCTTGTTTTGTGCACTCCACTGAAAATTAAAGAAGCTGTATCAACAAAGCAATCTACCAGCACTTTTAGAGACTATTTCATTCTCATTAAATTAAACAAGCTAACGTGTTAAAATCAAGAGGCAGCAAATCAAATACATAATGCTGCTCTCATTAGCCATGTTTACACGTGCAAAATGTAAATCTAATTAAAACCTGTAATATAACGTCATTGTTTACATAGAAACTAAACCAAGTGATCTGACCATTACCTGCATTTACACACATCCAAGCATTTGACAAGCGCAGAATAGTCTAACTTTCTGGAAAACAGTAGAAGCAGTTGTCTTTTCCAATGTAAACAAACACCGCATGTCACAGATTTCAGCTTCTCCCCTCTCTAACATTTGTGAAGTTTGTGTTATTTTTCCTTTTTGAACAGACCTTCAACTTGTTTTTGTTGTGTTGATGTAACAGACATGTAGAGCAAGAATAATTTCACCCTGAACACTGGAAGAACTATTTACATACAGATCAAACCGATTAACAATTGGAAATTTTAATCACCTTAAAGGAGCATGATCACATAACAATCTTCAAATTGGCATGTTTACACTTCTTTTTAAATGCAGACAGGCTTTTAATGAGGTTACTTGTGCCCATGTAAACAAGGCTATTGACATTAATTTACATTAATACTATTTTTTTTCCTTGATCAGAAATAATGTCAAAAAAAGAGGAGGGGGCATTTAAACTAGGGCTGTCCCAAACGATTATTTTGATAGCCGACTAGTCACTGATTATTTTTGCAATTAGTCGACTAATCAGATCATGCATCCATTGGACATAAAACGTACAGCTTATTGCACCAGCAACATCTGCTCTTATATAACTATCATTAGCTTACAGCTTTAAGTGTTTAAGGTATGTGGTAACTAAAAATAAAGACAAGATGATAGTTTATTAAATTTTAATGACATTTGCAGATTGTTTCGGTGAAGTTTAATAAACTCCTTGCTATCTAAAATATAACAGGACACCGGAGTATATTCTCGAGCATCTCACACTTCTGATAATCAGTTGTCTGCTTGACGTTTATTCAGCTGTGTAAAAACTATAACTTTGATCTCAGCCAAACCAATTTACTCAGGAACAAATAAAATACTACAAAAAGCCAAACACTAACATTTTTAAGTTATCTAAGTGACTTATGTATGTTTAACCTGAGTAGCGAAAGACGGCGGTGGGTTTGAAAACAATTTGCTGGGAGTCCGGTGTTCTCACGGCTCTAGTGAGCCTTGCCCCCGGCTAACTATCGAGCTAGTGGGTAACAGACGTCTCCGAAAACGTCGGAGCGCTTTGAAAATATGTGGTGTCTTGATAAACTGAGCAGATATTTGAGGTTTACACAGCTACATTCTCACCTGAAAATATGTTAAACGTTTATTTTGTGACCCAGAAAGAATAATAAGAGTAATATTAAAACTAAGCAGCTGCCGCCATTGTTGGAAACTGAGCTGGGCTGCGCTATGAATTCTGGGACACAGTTTCTTCTTCTTCGGGGTTTAACGGCAGTTGGCATCCTTGTACATGCAGTGCTGCCATCTTCTATTTCAGTCCGTTATTACACTCTTAAATCCTACTACTTATTCCTGCGTCTTTTGGGATCTTACAAAGCTTCAAACGACGCGTCGACTATTAAATCAGTCGTCGACGATTTTGATAGTCGACGTAATCGTGACTAGTCGACTAATCGTGGCAGCCCTAATTTAAACAAGTAATTCCTTTTTTCCATTTCATATTCAAACATAGGACTTAAGAGTCAAAGCTAAGTGAAATCTTGAAACCTTATTTTTCAAAATGAGACAACTTTTTTTGGTCCATTTTTTGGGGCTTTTTAAAAAACTTTGCATTTCTTGATCATGCGGTTGAAGCGAATCGCAGGAAATGTGAGAGGGGGAAAAAAACAAAAAAACAAACAAACAAACAAAACCACAGAATCGACATGCAGCAAGGAGTCTGCTTAGATCCCAGGGTACTCCAAGCACAGCTTGGCCAACGTCGACCCCTTAAGCATCAAGCATTTTTTACATTTATATTTTTTGTTAAATGCACACACTACAAACAAGGTGGGAGTTACACTGTGTTGCAAAAACAGATTAACTGCAGCCGAAACTTATATTTAAATTAAACTGAAATTTCTTTGCTGGCATCTAAGACATTATAATTTGTTGCTCTCTCACTGGTATAGGCTGTAAAAGTGGGCACTAAACTCTCCCTCTTTCATTTGTGCAGTGATGCATCCCAGCCAACACGGCTCCGACGTTCCATCTGTGCCTCACAGGGAGTGTTTCAGCAGGCTGGTAGTGCTATATTTACTGTGTGCTACATTAACTGCATCACCCTCAGTGGGTCGATGAGTATGGAAACGATATCTTTTGTAACTGCCATGACAAGGTGAGACACTTTTTAACCCTACTGTGAAAATGCAGTTCAAGATTCATCTGCCTGTCGTATGTCACATGGGACAGGGTGGTGGAAGACCATTCTCTGAAACAACACACTCCTCCCTGTGCAGCTTCCCTAGCATTACACTAAGGCCTATGCTATTCTGTATGCATGTATCTGCCAGCTAAATATGCAACCTAAACACAGCTGCATCAAATTTACATGATCTTTGGTGACCTCTATGGTGCAAATTAAAGTTCACCAATGACCATTTTCACATCTGCCACTACCACCTGAGATGCTGCTATAACTGATCACATATGGAGAGGAAGGAAGGAAAAAGTGAAACGGCGAGAAGGGAGCTAAAATGAGGAACACATTTTCAGCTGCACTGAAGTCAAGCGTGTAGGTGTGGGGAGTGGGAGTTAAACACAGAGCTCTGCATCTACAGTAAGTGTGTATGTGAAGTAGTTCAGTGTGTATCGAGGGTGGCAGCAGACTGACGAAGCTAAACACCATCCTCTGGGAGTTTCGCTCATTCTGGCAGAGTTACCAAATCCAGGGAGTTACCGTGCCTCAACACATACACTCACAGACAATTTATCTTGGCAGTTTGGCTCTGATAATCCTCATACAGTACAAAGTGGGGGAAGGGACTTCCTAGCAGACTTTATAAACAAGCCAGACACAGCCACAGCTTAGGGGCTCTGTTCGAAAGCATGGGCCTCAAAACAAATGAGCAACTGTATTGAGATTGACCATCTTTCAATCATCCTTATTCAAGGTGAACATTTAAGGCTACAAGTAGATATTTTCTATCATTGTTTTAGTGCACAAATATGACAAACCTTTTTGTGAGCAACACCACGTTATCAAAAGGTGATCAATTTACAGTTGTATAAGCCACACTAATAAATGAAATTTATCCTTTAAGGATAGATTTAAAAAACAACAACAACAACAACAACAACAACAACAAAAATCTATGTGGTGTGGTACCCACTCCAGATGCCATGCACATCAAGCCATAACACTTTTAGGCTTTCAGCTAGCCCTCATTTCTGTACTATACATTTCAAGCTTTCCATTTGACAGAATGCATTATTCCACGCGTTTCTCTTGCTCTCTTTTGAAAACCCTGTTTATTATTTAAAAGTGTGTGCGAGCCCATATTATCATGCAGGACATAAAGCTGTCTGACCTAGCACAGGAAACTGCTCCATCACCAGCACACACACACAGCTGGAAAGAACCCAAATTTCTCCCCCACTCTTTGGAAACACACCCAGACTAGAGTAAGACCTGCACGGCGAGGAGCCTCTGTCCGACTAAACCTATCGACCCGAACAGCTAGAGAGGTCCAAATTACAACGCAACGGTAACTCTGCGCCAATAAATAATAAAATAAAAATACCACCTCCACCATCACAGGCCTGCTAGGAAAGAATGCTAACGATACTTAGTGTAAAACATTCTGACTACCAAAGTGTGGGGTCCAGGGGAGCAGCTGAGCCCATGTGAATTGTTTAATAAAGGACAGTGAAACGCAGAAACAGTCGTTTAACAGTGCACAGCAGCGTCTGTGCAGACTCCCCCGCTCAATGCCAACATGCTAGCAAAACAGACCCGAGCCTCACTGAACACACAGCGAGAAAGACACCGATATGAAGAAGCCGCCACGGATAAACACCGTCGCTGAAATGCAAACCACGTTGATTATATCAGCGCTTACCCTCTCTTTGATGAAATGGTGATATTTAAACAGAACACGGTGAAAGCAGGACAACGGTTTTCGCTATTTTTCCTCACGGCGGGGTTTATCTCTCTGCGCTTGTCGTCCCCGCGTCGTCGCTCCGCCCAGCCGCCATCATCCTCACTTGGGTGCGGCAAACGGCCTAGTCCGCCCCTCGCTATTGGTCGTCTGGGAGCACATGTTAACCCATTGTAGCCGCTGATTGGAGGGCGAGTTATCGGCCCGCCCCGCAGAAATGGCTGAATTTATATTTCAGTGTTGAAACTTAAAGCCTATTAAAACGAAGGGCACGCACCTGAAACCTGTCGCAAATGTTTATTTTTAATCAGCTTTACTCACAGCTACACTGCAGTGTAATTTTATTAAAATATATGCTGCAAATGTCATGTAACTCACTTCAGTCCCAGCTTAGATATTTTGGGAGCAGCACTGTATCACTTGCTACTCTTGACCTCCCAGGATTGTGCCATTGGATGCTTCACTGATCATGGTTAATGGTGGTTTGTGGTAATATTCATTCATAACTTCTTCTGAGTGTGCTTGCAAAATAGTGGCACAAAAAAAAACCCATACTGAAAATGGTGCATGTTTTTAGAACAGTAGTGGAAGTTTGTGATCATGTTGTGATTTGATTACATAATTTAAACATGCATTTGCTCATTCTCAGAACTCATTCAAGTGCACCAAATATATTAAGTAGTGATGATCTCTTGTAGGTTAAACATGAGGTAAGTAGAGGAGTTCGCTAAGGTTACTCTTGATTCTTTGCATCCAACAAAACTGTTGGTGCAATCAGAAAACTTGCAGTCATATTGATTTGATGATGATACCATGGAGGCCACTGACAGGGAGTGGGGTTAACAACAGTCATTGTAGGGTATATCTGTCGACAATCGGACACATTGGAAAGCTGGCAGCCAGGGGGCGCAGTTAACTCATTTGGGATAACTGCAGCAGGCTGTTTTTTCTATACAGTCTATGGCAGTAGATGTGAGGGCAATGGTTCATGTAAACATATTGACATGTTCAGTATTTGCCACTAGATGGTACTGCTTTGTCAGACTTCAGGCAGACACCTGCTGCAGAGCAATACTGGTTTGCAGCGCTGGTAGGGCATAACATTAGAGTGTTCAAGGTATTCAGAAACATTTCTAAATGAGATTTGAAATTGACACTGTGCTGTTGTGTGGCACAGATGACTGTTTCTATTACTGCGGTCCAGTGTAAAATTAAAAGAACACAAACATATATAATCTAGCACCACATACTTACTGTAGCCTTGCTGCCTCAGGCAAACATATCAGCTGCCTTAGTTGTTTTGGTGTTCATAACTAGGCGTTGAATTCAGAGAAGTACCTAGGCTTTGTAAAACAAATACCATGCGTTTCATTGTGCATGGCTTATTAGAAAAGGAAAATAAGAACAAAAAGTAAATACAGAGGAGAGACCAGCTAAATAAGGAGCCCAAAAAACTCCTTTCCTCTTTCACTTCTGCACGCCTGTGATAAAATCACACATGAATTCAGCATTCAAGGGTCCAATTTCCCACAGACTGCTTACCAGATGACTAAAAAAGTCACAAGAAAAGCTCACTTCTCTGCCATATGTTGTTATTATTATCATCATTTTTATTTCAGCGCCATGAAGTGAACCAGTCACGCTCTTCAACTGCTCTTGTACTGATATTATAGATCACATGGTTACGTTTTTTACGGCTTAATTTCTTTAGAATTGCACTACTTAGCATTTGAATGTAAGAACAAGCCCAGCAAAACATTCTGAGTTTGCTGGGCTTACTTTCAATGCAAATGGACCACTGGCAGAGCTGGCTTCTGACTCTTGTGGCGTTAATCCTGTCCCGTACCAGTTGACACACACACACACGCACTCTCCTCTTTACTGATCTCAGACCAGCACTGGCCCTTCCACTGTTGGGAATAATTACGGCCTGCCTTGTAGCATGGATACACCGACGAGGGACTCTAAATATATCCAACCAGTGTGTCTGAAGGGCTTGGGCATGAAGATCATATACTTACACTGGAAAGCTACACCTTGCTCTATTAATTTTTCTGCTCTATTGTGTGCCAGTGTGTGTAAGTATATGTGCATCTACTTAGTGCTCTGACACTCACTCTCTTGCTTTTTTCATTTCATGCAATCATTTGATATTCCTATCAACAGCAACAGGAAAATAAGATTCTTTAATCCATATATCGGTCTTTTTTTAACACTAACAAACATAAGTTTGGACGTCTATTTAAACAAGGTGAGGCAGACAAGCTCAGAAAGACCTAGAAAAACAAGCATTAGTAAATCTAATGTGATGTAAAATGCAGGTCTTTTAAGTGATAGCAAATAATTCGAGCTGCAGCATTACATTTAAGTTAGCATACATTCCTCCTCCTGGGTCACCTGTTCTCTCTTAGAAGCACATGTCACAGAGTGAGTGAAGATAAACCCAGCTGCTTTTCGTATTCATTTCAGGGCAGCACTGGCCGTCCCCTTTTAACTACAGCCAGCCTTCAGCTCAAAGCTCTCAAATCACCGGGGGCTGATATGAAAATAAACAATTTGTAGTTGAGCAGAAGATGCCTGGAAGCGCTGGCATGTTTAAGGGTACAGCCTAACCAACGACTTGCAATAAAGGACATTAGAGGCTTACTGCAGCTCAGCTGGGCAGGTAAAGTTCTTGGCATTTGTTGCTCAGTGAACCCACAAAGTAGTCACAGAGGTGTACTGTGATACTGTTCTATCTTGTAGCAGCAGCAATCTGTCGTTGACTCAAAGATGGTATTGTTTTCAGCTTGCGGTGCCATGGAAAGCCCCACTCCCTCCTTCTCTGTCCTGCACAACAAGACAAGGGTCAGTCTGTCTTTCCCTCCCCAGTGTGTTTTCAAGTCACTTCTCCTTCAGGAAAATATTGTGTAACCTTTGAACTTTGGCAGTGATCTTTTGAACCCAGTGGTCCCACCTACAGATGGATTATTCACAAGGATGTTAACAAAAATAAAGACAATACGTGAAAAGCAGTGCAAGACTGTGAAACTTTAAAATAATATCCACAGATATAATTAGACATCAGTTAGACGCGGCTGCTGAGCCAGGTCAGTCTCTGTTAAAGTATAATGAAATATCATTAAAATATACAAATCAGTCGCCTATTACTGTATAGTAAACATCCGCACTATGATCTTCCTTTGGGAGCCGCCTATTATGGTTTAAAGCTGAAAAAGAACAAATGAAACATTCATAAAAGGATAATAAAAGTGCAGCTGTGATTATTTGTTTGTGGATGACATTTGGAAACATGAGCACAATACTACACATAATATTTTGATTTTGTATTTTTATGGAGAGCTGATTTACATAAACCTAAGTAAACAAGTACCTCAATGTTACTTTTCATGACTGAGTTCAAGTAGGTCTGCTAGCTCTATCTATCTATGCATTTAAAAGTAGGGAGCTGGAACTGAAGTGACAATGCACACTGCATAAATATCAATCAAAAAATATTAAAATATAATAAATAAGAAGATATTTTAGTATTTTTGAGTTGTTTATCTTTTGTTATTGTGTGTCTGCATGTGTATATATGTGGGAATGTGAGTTTTTGTAATGTGTTTTACATGCCCAGGAACTGCACAAGGAAATTACCTGGCAGCTAAACGTGATACACTACATCTTTTCCTTTTATGTAATTAATGTATTTTGGTTCCTGAAAGAAATAAATGAACAGAAACAGAAACAACATTCCAGATCTCCTATTTAACATATCCTGAGTAACCCATCTAATACATAATTTTATTTATTTATTTATGTTATAAATTAAATTAAAGTTTTTACTAGCAGTATAAAATATTGTTAATACAATATCCGAGTATGTGCAGTAAATGTAAGGTGCGATAGGATTTATTTAAAAAGTGTATTTAATTTTTTTAAGTACAGTATTTCAAAATGATAGTCTTTTCAGTCTAGACAGGTCGCCTGGAAGAAAAGAAAAAAGAAAAGAGGAGCCTGTCTGAATGTGGCTGTGCGCTCTCTGGAGATACCTTGTCTTCTCGCCGCCTCCCTGTGCACCCTCCCCCTGTCTGCTGATATCAGCCCGGAGAGTTTTGAATCCACTCTGTGGCCTCAGTCGCCGCCATGCTGAGCTGAGAGAGAGAGCGTCAAGTCAAACTTTGTCACACTGCCTCAACCCTCATCTCCGTACGCACCGGGAAACGTCCCACAGTGAGTACCTTTAAGTTCAGTGAAATGTTTAACCTGCGGCTATCTGCTCGGTGAAAGTAGCATCTGTGTTTTTTGTCCCCCTCTCTAAAACGCGGAGTGATTCAGGGCTGTAGCCTCGCGACTCCGTACTCGTGCGTGCCGTCGCAGACTTCAACCTCAGCTGCACTTGTTGCGCTGTAGCTGAAACCCCAACAGAGACAAAGGGAGGTGTGGAAAATGCATCGTTTTAGTGTTTTACTTCTAAGCCATTTTTTAAAACTCCAGCTTTCGGCTTTTACATTACTCTCTCTCGACGTTTCAGAGCAGAAAATAAGATGTTAGCAGCGGGCGGCTCTGGAGTCCATGCTGTCTTTTAATCGCAAAAACCCTCCTCTGTACTTCATTACCTCTTGTCCCCCAGCTCACACGCATTTTTTAAAAAGTATTAAACTGTTATTTTAAAATGCCAGTCTGGCACCTTAGAGGTCAGTCGAGGGTTTTCTACCCTTGGCATGCATAAATCAAGAGTGCGCTTTCACTGCAGCAACAAAAGCCCTTTATTGACAGCGCTGAAGCACACAGCCACGTAACCACAGTTTATATGAAGAGCACCCAAATGTCACCGAGTGAAATAAAGACCTGCAGCATGCACTCTGAGGCCTCTTGGGGGAGTTTTAGGAGTTCTCCAAGTTTCAGGGCATGTTGTACTACCAAGACTGGGGAGGGTCGGCAGTGACCTGCGGATGGGTTTCATCAGGAGAGCGTTTTCACCTGCATGCATGTCTAATCTTAGGTGGTGAGCAGGCTGCACTGAATAATAGGTTATGCTTTTTGTCTTCCTCCTCTCCACATTTGCCCTCTGACCTGGCAGTCCTGCATTTCTCTGTGACTGTTTTTGGTTCTTTGGTGATCCTCCCACGCCTGCTCTTGACCTTCTGTAAGCATGGAGGGAAGGATAGGTACAGGTGGCCTCTCAGACTCAAGTTCTTCTCCTGATGCCAGATGAAATGACTGAAGGAAAACTAAAGAGGAACTTTAAAAAGATAATAATTGTTGTAATTATTGCCTTAATTATAAGTTAATCTTCCATTTTATGGGCTGGAGGGAAAAGTGTCTGTTCTCAAAACACCATGAAGAGTAGAAAATATGCATGCGTGACAAGGTAGAACTAGACAATTTCAACATTTTGGCAAAAAAATAATAATTTTTTTTATCTTAGTCTCAACTTACTTTTTATGTCTAAAAGAATCTATAGATAACACACTAATTGTTAGCTGCAGACTTTAGTACAACAGAAGCTGTTATAAATTGCAGTATTTGTCTTACCTCAATACGTTAATGACTGAATGCCAATCATTTGAGTTATAAACCAGCCCTATGATATTACAATGATTATATACAAGGTTGGTTTACATTGCATAAGCGCTGAAGAATTTTGGAAGGTGCCAGCATCTTGTTTTCACAGCTTTGTTAGTGACTTTACCAGCCCCGCCTCTCTCTTCTCATCGTCCAGCATCGCAGCCTTCCCTGGCGGCTTCAATATGTAATTCTTCTGCCTCGTCGATTTTCATTCCAGAGGTCCTCGGAGGGTCACATTAGGCACGGGGGGCAGACACCCGGATCTTGTCAATATGATGGGCTAGCTGGCACCAAAGCACGCCAGAATCATGTCAGGCAGGGCCTTCAGGGGGGGTTCACAGAACTAGCCAGAACAGGATATTGCTGTGTGATCATTCACCAGCAGTAGACAAATCATTAAACCACTGGCTGCCTGCTGCTGAGCGGGTCAGACATTTCTGTCTGTCACTCTGACTTTCCCTTGGATTAGAGGTTTTAGTTGTGTGTTTTTTTTTTTTGTTTTTTTTTAAAGGTTGCCAGTGTTTCTTTCTGGGTTTGGAACATCTGCTGGAAAGAAAGGTTAATGTTGCAGAGTTAGTGTTTAGTCTAAAAGCAGTCTGGTTACAGTCATTTAAAAAAAACAACTCTTGTTTATCTCCACGTACCAGATTAGGATGAGTGATTAGGTCATGTCTCTCTAATTGAAAGCACAGGATTCGCATGTGCTAAGTGAAATCACACAGGACACCGTTGCTTGTTAATGCTAACTGCACACAAACACGCAAACCTATCTTTAGAGTCCTTTAGGAAAGGCAATAATCAATTTAGAGCTGGTTGGGAAATCGGACATTGAGTCAGGAAGCGCTTGGCTGAATGAAAGTTTTGTTTTAAATCTGAACTTTCTGCAGAAATGTCACTTGTTATGGATGTCAGGCCTTATTTAGTTGGATGCCCTGTTTGGGTTTTCGGAACGAGCTCTCGCTGTTTTGCAGAGGAATTTGACAAAAAGTATTGAAATTTGTCCTTGCTGGAGCAGGTCCAGCATTTTTGTATAGGAAGCTTGCAGTAAGCACAAACACAGAGACACACACTGTGTTTGTGTTCACATGCAAACACAACTATTCAGCCACCTTAAAGACAACACTTTTAGACGTGCCACCTTCCTTGGCATACCTGCACTGTATTTAGTATGAATTGAATAAAGTCTTAATGGCTTTTAAGGTGGCCTGAGCAATTAAGCCTTTATTATTTTTCCTTTCACTTGTCTACTAGCTCTTCTCCCTAAAAAGGCACAAAAGAATACCTGCAATTGATCTGGGCAGTGGCACCTTCCCCCTCCTGCTTTGGGAGGTTGGGGGAGTCACCGTAAAAAGGTGTTTTGTCTTTGATGCATAATCCTCATTGTTCTCCCCTTCTCATTAACAATACAGTTTTCTTAAGGCAGACGAGAGCGTAAACATGATTCTTCCTTCTTTAAAGCTCAGTCCACACCTGCGTGGCGTTTGGCGTTCATACGTCGCCATTCAAGGAAATATGGGGGACGTGTGTGATGTATGGCTCATTGTTTTGGTCTTGCTGGAGTTAAAGGCTAGGGGTCAGTGGCCAGCTTGTGCTCCTCTGATGTTGAGGTGTGCTCGATGAAATGGACATCTGTGGCGGCCTCCCCCCCTCTTCCTTTGGAAACACCCAACCCCCCCTCCGTGGCACACCCTAGTATCCCTCAGGCTGGAATAATTTCCTTCTGGCTGCAGAGTAGCATCTGGTTCCACATCAGCAGCAGACAGTGGCATGTGTAGGCACTTTTATGTCTGCATGCATGGTACTGGCCATGCATAATGCACTGCTGCATTCCAGAGATCGTGTCACCATTGAATGGTGGTTTTGAGTCGGCGTAGGCGAAGGCAAACACTGGGTGTGAAACTGTGTTCTGTGTCTTTTGTTAAGCACGTTCTGAGAAAATATTCCAATAATAGTCCACACCCTTCAGGGTTTGGCTGCTGTAATGGTTTTCATTCGCCGCTATTGAAGATTGCAAGAGAGTTTAGTTGCAAGTTAGAAAGTGTGACAACAGCAATCGCGATAATGAAACTGTATACAGGAAAGCTGTGAAGATTCCCAAGGTGCTGGCCCCCGCAGCTATGACTGATATTGCTGAGAGAGCAGGAAGCTTAGTGATCCGGCGCTGTCATGCTATCGACAGCTTGTTTGATGTTTTGAAAAGGTTCCCAGCGTTGTGTTCCTGAGAGCAGGGAGCTGGGAGGTAATGGAGTTGGGAGACGACGCCTACATACAGTACATTCTGTCGCTGCGGAGAATATCACGGTGTGACACAGCTGACAGGAGGAGGGCATCCTTCATCTGAGATAAAGTAGTCATTCTTTTGTCAAATGCTCAGCTGGGTTTGTTTAAAGAGGATAGTTTTTCTTTTGTCAGCCTGACGTCACTCAACGTTTGATAGTTCACTGACTGGATAAACAGGAAGAAGTCCCAGCTCCTCTTATTTATGTCCCCGGGATGCAAACTGTCTTCGCTGTTAACCTACGTGTGGAGTTTTTGTCACCCGGGGCTGAATAAAGGAGTGCACTGGCTGAACCTGCAGTCCCCATTCACTCCTTAGAGAAGTGGGGGAAGAAAAAAAAAAAAGGGGCTCCTCAACACTCGTCAACAATAGACACACTCCCACAGATGCACACACAGTCACTACCCTAACCTCCCCTTCCCCCATCTTCTCTCCCCTTACCCACCGCCCCCCACAAATTGTCCCCCTCCCCCTCCTCAGCGATTGTGTGCACTGAGGCTTTCCAGAGGCGCGATCTCGGGGCTCTCGCTCTCCGCCGGTGAGCAGTGTTTGACTGCTGCGACAGGGAGGAAAGGGAATACGAGCAGTTTCGCTTTACGCTCAGATGGAGACAGCCTGTCACTGGCATGTGCCAAAGTGAAATAGGTCTTGAATGCGAGCCCTGTCTCTCCAGCCTTTGCAGCATCTTGCGTTCGCTTTTTTTTCCTTCACCTTCAGTGTTGATCATGCTAGATGGAGAGAGAGAGAGAGACAGATTGCTCTTGACTGGTGAGCAGAGAGGGAGGAGGTGACAGGCTGGTTGTGCTGGATGACCAGATTTTATTATATATTTTTTTAACATCTGTCATGCAAACCTTTCACGACTGTACCAGTAATAACAGTGTGACTGAGCCACGTTGGAAGAGCTTCTGTACCTGCAGGATCTTCCCATTCAGATTATGGTAAGATTCACGTCGCACACAGCTCCTGCTGTATGCTGCCACCTAACAATGATAGATATCAACAGAATTTTATTTATTTATTTATTGTTTTGACAATAGAAGAGCTTGCTCTGTAGGGTGGAGAGAGTGTCCAAAATGGTGCATGCTATTTTTACCCAAATCTCATATGTGAAGTAAATAATTCAATGTGCTGGGTGTGCTGGGGCATGCAGCAAGGGAGTTTCCACATTACCTTATTTGCTTTTTGGCTGTTCACTCTGGCTGTGTGAATTAATGGAGAAACAGAAAAGGACAGTATCTTATTTATGGAAATCGGTGTTTATTGGCAGACGTGGAAAGTGTTCGTCTTCTTACAAGCTGTTCATAAATCTCCCCCCAGGTTGGATATTTAAATTTTCCTGTAGCTTGCCACAAGTTGGTCTCCTTATCTGGGTATGAAATCCTTGTAGAAACAATGCTGGGTTTTAATTTGCTCAATTTAATGTTAATTTTTTTAGACTGCAGGTGGATCACACGTCTTCTCACTTCACTTCAAAGCGTGTCGTTCTTCTAGCTCTGAGCAGGTCCTCTTTCTGCTTTGCATGTGTGGAAACCACCGGTCTTTTGGCATTCGTGTCACTTATTTATGTTTTTATTTATTTCCGTCACCACTAGCTGCTTAAATCTAGCAGCACAGTTACCGAGCCAGGATCGAGGCACTGCATCATTGTTTGCACGAGGAGGAGAAGGCGGTTTAATTTGGGGCTCTGGGTAAGGAACTCCTCGCTTTTGCAGGAAAACACCAAATGGGTCCAGCACCACAGTGGGCACGAGGTAGTTTCATACTTGAGTGTCTGCCACATTGTGCAAAACTGTGGCCTCTTGCATATTTGGAAAAGTCCAGTGTTGTAAGAAAATGTTATTTTGGAAATACTGGAAGGAAAGCTGAGGTTAGATTTATCCTGGTGTCATGGATGAGTTCAGAATTATCAGCGACAACTCTGTTTGTTCTGGAGTCTATTTATCCTTTTTGGAAATAATTTCAACAACAATAACAACAGCATCTGAGGGAGCAGAGGAAATGGCCTCTAAATCGATTACCATCAATTACTTGGTTGTATACAGACAATGCACAAGATGGACTGAAGTTCAGTGAACATCTGTATGAGTGATGAAGGAAATCAATGCATCAGAGAGGGAAAAAAGATGGGTGGCAGATGTAAAGTTTAGAGTTCAGGATGGAGGTGAAGAGTAGCTGTTTGCATAGATAAAAGGAGCAGGAAAAGCCACTGTCCACTCACTGACTGGCTGCTACTGGTGCCTCTGGGCTTGAGGCTGATTTACGATTGGATTGGGTGGGGCAGAGACCTTACCTTCACTCCCCCTCATGCACATTTAGCTGCATATGAATTGGTATTTAATGTTTATCTGCTTACAGGAGCTAAGTCCCACTCCTGCAGGTTGTAATCTGTGTCACGTTAACACATAACTGAGTATAATCTATAAATCTGATGTGCTGCTATCATAATCTTTTAAGGTCAGATAAGCTGAGGAGCTAATGCCAGGTTTGGAGATGGAGCATCAGCCAGCAGGACACAGACAGGATACGCCTCATCTGATCAGCTTATTAAACTTTCAGATTCAGAATCCTGGCAGCAAAATTAATCTGCTGATTTATGATTTATGTGCATATGTAAATGTGCATCATTAGAGGGGCATTATCTAAACATTTTTTTCAATAGATTTGTATGGTATTTTTTAACACCTTGTTGATAATTATCTTTTGACCTTTTCATAAGGATGATTGATGAATTATTCATCCTTTGATCCTGGATTATAATCAGCCCCACTGATTCATAGTGTCTGTTCACTACCCGGTGGGCTCCTTGGTGCACTCTATTTATGCTAGCTAGCTGGCTGGTTGGCTGCTTTGGTAGCTATGGAAACAGTAAAGCTGAACAGACCAGGCCTTGCTTGGCTAATTGTGAGCAAGTCAAGTGTGTCTGCAAAAGTCAGATGTTCCCCAGCACGGACTACATGTAAGATGGTTTTTGGGGTTTAAAAAAAAATTTTCTCCACAAAATTTTTGTCTTTTGGAGCCAAAGATGTGCTGAACTTTTTCACCCAAGAGAAACTGAGATGCCTGTTAATATTCTGAAGATGTCATTGGTCAAAAATGCATAGCTGCGTCTTTAAATTACATAATTTTGCTACATCTGAAATGGATGGCAGTTCTTTTTTTTTAATTGACTGTTAAAACACATCTTACATTTGAATACATTTCTGAAATGGTGACTATATATGGTGTCACCCATTGAATTACTGTTACTGAATTACTATTATAAAGGTTAGCAGTTGTCAGTTTTGTTTTGTTTTTTATTGAGATAAGTGACCAAACCAAGTCAAAGTGTTAAGCTAGCTGTTATTTAATGCCTATATAAATACAAAGTGGAAACTAGAGTTAAGGCCAGGAAAAAAAACAACTACAGCATAAACTTTGATCATCACAAACACCAGGTGATGCTTAGCCAATATTCTGTTGTGCAAATTTGATGAGCCTGTGCAAACAGTGTGATCTCCTGCTGCTGTAGCTCATCTGTTTAAAGGTTTATTGGATTGTGCATTTAGAGACATTCGTCTGCATGCCTTGATTGTAATCAGTAGTACTCATGAGGTACTGCTGACTTCCTATCAGCTTGAAGCAATCTGGCAGTTCTCCTCTGACCTCTGGCATCAACAAATGAACAACAGTGCCGGATTCAAGTTCACTAAAATCACCTTCTCATGCAGCAAGTTATCTTGCCCATGTCGGCATGCCAATTTAAAATAAATATAAAAAGAAAATCAACTATAGTATGTTTTTTGTGGGTGTGAAATGATTACGATAGACCAAAACAGCATTTTTATAAACATGTCTATTTCTGGTGTAAGGTCAAATATTTTATCTTGGGAGTCTACAAGGATCAACTTGCTTGGAGTCACCCCCAAGTGGTCATTTGAGGAACTGCAGTTTTCTTTGGCATTGGCTTTATTTTTTCAGTCCCGTTGTGACGCGTGTTCTGCTATTATTTACATGCAGAAGAGTGAAAGCGGGTACCCGATTGTTTTTCTCATTTCCGATGATTTACTCTAACCCAATGTTGTTGTTTTTTTTTAACCTCTCTTGTAGACGTGTACTGCGACCTTAGCCCCGGGCGTCTCGCTCAACCGTTTCAGCTGTGTGAAGGAACGTGAAAAGAAGATTTAATGAATCAGTATTCGCTAGCCGACGTGATGACGGACAAGTAAGTGACTTATTGTTATTTCTCTGGAGAGCACGTTCATGTGTAGGCGTGCAAAGAGCTCACAGTAATCAGGCGTTTTGTTTGAGTGAGAAGTAACCAGATGATGCTTGTTAATGTGGTTATTTTGCTTTGCACCAGCTTGTAGGCATTCCTGTAAGTGTGTTAACTGTGCAGAATTCAAGGAGGAATGGGTTCAGATAGCGCAGAGAGATGTTTGATGTGGTTTACGGTAAGCAGTGTTGGTAAAAAGACAGTCTGCTTGGCCCCTGTAGATGTATGTCATTTGCATCGGGGGCTGATTTGCATTCTCGTTCGCTGTGCTGGTATGTTGCTGTTGCTGCTAGCAGCTCTTTATTTCCCTCACAAAACAGTCGTTTAAAGGGTTTTCAACCTTTTTCATGCTGCCTCTTCTTTTGCTTATTCTTTGTGTTCTTCATTTTGTTTCCCTTCCCCCTTTTCGTTTTGCAGGTCTCTATCTATACTTGTCTGTCTCCTTTTTGTCTCTTTTGTCCACTTGGCCTTTGCTTCTCACTCCAGTGTTTGTTGGATTTGATCTGCAGAGATCTATGGAGAATTTGGGTGCAGTAGGAAAAATAATCTGCTGTCAGCAATCATTATAGGCGTAATAAGTGGTGCAGGTCAGTCAGCTGAAAGGGATGCGCACAAAAACTGCATAAAAAAGGTCAAACAAGGCCCAAGTTTACCAATTTCTCTTTCTGTTTTATAAAGCGACAGAGGGTTATATGCACAGAGTACAGTTGATAAGATTATGTTGTTAGCTGTGGGTCAGCAACTCCAGCATCTCTCCACTTATTGCTAATGCACCTGTTAACCCTTTTGAAAGTGCAACAGGAAAAGGGAGGGGTGGATCTGGTGAATCACGCTGTCTTTATATGAAGCAGGCCTTCGGGTGTCTTCCCTGGTTAACACTGGCACTCTGTAATGTCAGCTTAAAATATGCATTTAGTTTAGTAAATCCAAATAATCCTATATTTGCCCAGAAGGGAATTTCCCTTGCAAATTAGAAGGTTCCCTCAAGGATGCATTGCAATTTTTGCCGAGCCAGACGTTTTTATAATGATTTGGATGCAGTATAAAGAAGAGAAGATATTCTTGGAAACTTTATTTTGAAAACAAGACGTGGCAGAGTTTTTATTAAGCCTCTGCTGCACGGAATCAATTGTAGCGAGGAACGGGGAGTTTCTAAGTAAGAGATGATGATATTGACAAGCTGGATGAAAGGTATCCCAGCAACCAGAAAGTGGTGGTGGTGGGAGGGTAGCTTATTGTATGCTAGATGCTCGCCTGTGTTGTAGGATGATTGTTTGACTGGGATGAATGATAAATGTTATGTTGAAAGGAAGTGAGGGGAAAAGTTGGAGGACGTGCCCCCCGATGGTGACAGCGAACAAAGCCTCCCTCAACATGGGTCTACTTAAGATTCACACAAAGGCAGAAGAAGATGGCCACTTATTTTCTCTCCAACACACACACACACACACACACACACACACGCACACACACTTTTTTTTTCTTAGTTCACTCATGAGCAAACATTTACACATAGCTGGATACCAGTGGACATTCCTGCAGATGTGTGCATTCCACTTGGTATTCCCAAAGTCAAGCTGGCCTCTGGAAACGTGAGAAACACGAAGAATATTTGGTGTTTTTTGGATTATTTATAATTTTCTGGCATTTGTTTAATCGAAGAGCTCTGATCTGTGTTTTCCAATCAGATTTTCTGCTTGAGTCAGAAGCTGATTATCCATCTGTACATTTGCTCTAGTACCCTCAGACACGAACATGTTTCAGTTGCTGGATTTTCCTTTTGTACCAGGATGCTCTGGGATGAGGAAAGGTTCTAAAGCCAGATTTGCTCCCTGGTGCTTGGAGGCATTTTTTTTCCTGGTTAAATTCAAGCCTGCATAATCCTTTACAACACACTGTTGTGTGTGTGTGCGGTGTGGTTGTGTGTGTTGTGTGTGTGTGTGTGTGTGTGTGTGTGTGTGTGTGTGTGTGTGTGTGTGTGTGTGTGTGTGCGTGCGCTAAAGTCTAGAGTCTATGTTCTGTTCACTCTGTGTATATTGAGTAAACAGGAATTTCACCTATTTTCTTTTCCCTCTTAAAAGAGTTGCATCAGGGTTGAATATATTACATCACATAGGAAGGACAAAGGGAAGCACAGTGCCTCAAACACACTCAGATACAGACAGAAGTGCGCTGAGTGTAAGCTCTTCATTGGGAATTGCATCTCCATCTGGTGCCTCTGGTCTTTAAGGAAAATGGGGACAGCAAGATAAAAAAAAAAAAGGCATTGTTCCTTAAGCCCTCAAACCATACTATCCTCTTTCTTTATGTAACTGTTCCTGTCTTGTTTTCCATAAGGAGATTCCTCCTACTCATTTTTCCTTGCTCTTCGCATCTGTTCTCTTCCCTTTCTACAACCACTGTGTGAATTTGCTCTCTCTCTTAGCAAAGCCATTTTTCCCTCTCTCCCTCTGTTGCTACCATTTTCCTTCCATCCCCCACCTGTGGTGGTGTTTGCTGACAGCCTTGTCAGAAACTTGGGATGTTTATAGATGGACAGTAATGGTAGCTGCACAGTGTGCATGTGCACGAGGTTGACACATGCACATTGACAGTGTGGTGTCTATTTATGCGCTTTGCTTATCTGTGTCTAGGCCCCATGTGTGTAATCATGTCAGTCTCAGGGGAGTGAGGATGCAAGCTGGTTATATGCTTAATGGCTGCTTACAGTAAAAACCACAGTGGCACCAGAAATGTGCTAAATGTTGCAGCCCGCCAGTTGGATTTATCACATACTTCAAAACTAATAACACTTCCATCAGCTCCACTTTGTGGTAATTGCAAATGTTAGCAGAAAAACATACCAAACTGCTCGAAATAAGCATTTTTACTTTGGGAAATATGTTAGCATGTGGAAAGGAGCTATTCAGAGTAGCTTTGTGCCAAACCTGTGTGTAACCTAATAAACTTTGTTTGATGACTCACCAAAAGCCACTTGCATGACTGGAGAGTTACTGTGTACTTTTATGAATGGGAACCAAAGCTGATAAGGCATGCCATAGACATCTGAGATACTTAAAATACAACTTTGGGTTTGGCTTGAACTTTTTACTTGTTGAACTTCTTGCCAGTTTAAACTTTTATGACACATGCACTATGTGGGGGGAGAAAAAAAGCTACTGGGCCACATTACACCTACAGGAGCTGCTCAGCCATAGAAAGCCATTGCATGAAGATCCCGGTGCACAGATTTTTTGCCAATGTTAATGAGTCTAACAGAGCACGGGCAGTTTTTACACACTTGGCAAACCTCATTCTGTATCTTTTGCACAATCTGACAATTCATGGCTTTTGAAATTCTTCCACAGACAGTTGATTGTGTAATAACAGTTGATTGTGTAATAACTAGAAGGGAAGAAATTTTGCAAACTGACTTGTTGCGATGATGGGATCCCATTACAGTATCGCGCTCAAGTCTGTTGAGCTCTTGACAACTACCTTTTCTTTCACAAATGTTTGTAAAGATAGACTGCATGGCTAAGTGTATGATTATTATTTTTTTTATACACCAGTGGGAGTGGGACTGAAAATGTCTAAATTCAAAGATTAAGCCATTTGGCCCAGTACTTTTGTCCATATAGTGTAATCTGAGAGTTCAGCCATAGGAAGTATTTGTTTCAAAGTTCCTGAATTCATTACTGTTACCAAACGGGGAGAGAGATCTTGACAAGACGTTCCAACAGTAGTTCAAACTGAGAAAATCGGGTGTCACAGAGGAGTGGGGTCAGTATGTTTACCATTAGCTGAGTTCCTGAAGTAGGGCTACTAAAGCATTTGCTCTGGCTTGAAGAGTCTTCAAAAGGACACTTTAGCCCCATCCTCATTCAAGTCCACTCATCAATTTAAAAACCCTGACATTTCCATTTCCTCTCCGTCCGTTCTCCAGACCGCTGTGTCACCAAGGGCATGTTTCGGGGCACTGGCTCGGCTTGCGCCCAGTCTCAACATCCTGAATTGAGACATGTGAAGGCGTGGTGTCAGTTGTGTCATTGAGGTTTGTGGGTGCACGGTTTAAAAACTTTGTATCAGCTGTCACAGGGTTTTGTGGGAGCAGAGGAAAGCCAAGTCAAAGCGCTTCCTGAAGATGTCGAGGGGGATGCACCCTTTGGCCTTCGGCTCATCAATCTTGCGTCTGTCATCTATTCCCAGTTCTCCATTGATGTTGTCAGAGAGTCAGGGAGACGATGCAGCGCTCGTTTGTATACAAGCTTTTTTCTGTTTGGTGGTCTCGTAGTGAAAATTAGTTAAGAGTGGAAGAAGAGGAGAAAAATTTCTACTTGAGGAAAGAAATGTGTCAAGCAGACTAAATTTTGCCCGACCTCTCCCACCCCATTGCAGAATACTGTGGTCTCCTCTTTAACAAATATCAAACCCAGAAAGAGCGATAATATGTTGGCAATGCTCGTGCAAATCTAAGGCTTTATTTATGCGATCAGAGAACTAACCATGCTTGTAGTCGTCACTGCTTAACATAATCAGATTATTCTTTTATACAGTAGTGTAGGGGGCCTCCATTATAGTAGCTTACCAGGCAAATGCTAATGAATCTGCATATTTGGGTTGATTTAGCTGACCTGGATTCATTCGAGGGGAACATTTATCTCCTTGTTCTGAGATAGTTTGGGACTTCTCCAGCAACAATGTCCATTCAGCTTTAGTCTTTTTTTTCCTCTTGTTGTGTTGTCGATATTTTCTTGCGTTTTTTTTCTGAAGAGAAATTTGATTCTTTTTAAGAACCTGTTGAAACTGACCCAGAGGCACATATTGAACTCTAGTCAAAGCAAGTGAAACTCTAAGCCGAGTTTAGAGGACTGTGTGAATAAAGCTGGTCTACTCGTGTAGGAAGAATTAATTCAGCCTGTTTTCATTTTGCTCAGAGAAGCGGTGCGAGGGAACCGACTGGAAAGTGTTGTGAATGGAGGCCCACCCATCTGTTTCAGGGACAATAAGAAGATTTCTACTTTCATTCTTTAGACTAAAAAAATCGTATTTTTATGCACTAAAAAATAAAAGGGAAATAATTTTCCACCTGGCTGCATATTATTCCCTAATGTCTGTGTTATCTTTATGTTTCGTTAGTGATGCACAACACCAGGGCTGAGACTGTGCGAAACTTCAAAAGCTCTTTAAAAAATATCAGCTCAGGGTTTTTCCTCATGAATACTTTTTTACAGTTCTTTCAACTGTGGAGTTTCACTGTTTGCTACTTTGACTGTTCTTTCTAGTGGTTTAGAGGATACTTGATGTACTTTTTAAAGTACTGACCAGGATTTTAGTAACGTTTGAAACAATCTGATGCACTGAGTGGCAGCACAACAGACAGCTACGCAGTCCAGAGGAAGCAGATGGGTTAAGAATTTAGCTTTTAATAAGAAGTTCACGAAGTAGACAGTGAAGCATAACCAAAAGGCTGACCTTTAGTGTACATTTACTGCTCCTAGAATTCTATTTAAAGTACTGTGCAAAAGTCTTGAGGCACTCATGTTTTAATATATTCTAGTAAAACAGATTAGGCAAGCTTTCTTCAAGTTTCTTTTAACTTTCTTCAGGAACAATTCCCCAGGTTTCTGGAAGGATATTCCAAAGCTCTTCCACAAACTGTTCTTTGCTGGATTTTTTTCCTATTTCTTAAGGACGTGGCTTTCAGATACTGTTCATCTGCTGTAGATAGTGTGACTTTATTTTTTTATTTTTATGTGTGTAGCTTTGAGGCCTGTCACTTCTTGCTTGTTCAGTTTCCTCAGATTCGTTCAAAGGTTGCACACCAAGAAAAGTACCTCGTCCTTGACATTTTTCTCAGCTCTAACTGAAGATGACGTGCTTTTTGTAACAGGCTGCTGGTAACAAAGTGCCTGAAGATTCCTAAATTGTCATGTGTAGAGACAACACTGGTTCTTTGAGTTAGGTGCCTTTTTTATGCTTGAGTGATTCAGAGGTCAGTGTTAAGTGGCTTAACAAACACAGTCCTGTACACATTTATTGTCAGATTAAGGTGTTTTAACTGTGAACCTCTGTCTTTCTTTAATTCACAGAATTAATACCATTCCCAAGAGCCTCTACTAAGCTTTACAGTTCAGTGTTAACATGCTAAGCTAAGAAAATGGCCATTGTCATTGTATGGCATTGTAGCATTTACCTCAAAGCACTGCTTTGGCAAAATACAGCCTGAAAGCTGTGGACTTAAATTTCTTTACTAAAACTTATG
>NW_024582498.1:525617-585746 GCF_018398535.1 Haplochromis burtoni | reverse complement strand
TCATTGTTAAACTCTCCTATGTTGCGATAAACCTAAGGCACTAAGTGTGCATGTATGCATGTGCGATCATGTGTGTGTTTGTGTGTGTGTGTGTGCGTGTGTGTGTGTGTGTGTGTGTGTGGCTATTGCTTCATCTTTCTATAAATGTTATTTACTGTCATTCTGAATATACAACATGGTTTGCATTGAATCATCACTATATCTGTGTCACCATGGTCTAAAAAAAAAAAAAAAGACCTAGCCACATTGAACCTTCTTCCTCTTGTAGGCTCTCACACACTACATAAATGTCATGTCTGATCTCTCTGTCTTCTTCCCCCCCTCCCTAGCTTGAGAATTTTATAATTCTCTCCGGAGGAAGAGCGTCGCATCCTTTAAGGATTCACAGGTCAGAAACTCAACTCCTCTCCCTCCTTCCCCTCCCTGTTTGCTGTGCAGACCAACACTGCACTGCTCGCTGGCTTGCAGGCTTCAACACGAATGCTGCATGCTTCTCCAACCTTCTCCAACCCCCTTCCCCTGTAACCACTTTGGGGCTTTACTGTTTTTTGGTGTGTGTGTGTGTGTGTGTGTGTGTGTGTGTGTGCGTTTCCCTTGCATGATCTCACTTGGACAGCCTGATTCTGATTTGAATCCTTTTGTTTTTGCAACTTCCTTTTTTCCCCCACCCATCATTCCCTTGTGCTTTCCTCTATGAGATTCGGTGTTTCTTTGCTTTTCCAGTCGTGATTCTTCTGTTCTGCGTCTGCTTGGAAGCAAGTTATCGGTCTGCGTTGCCTTAATTACTGTTATCTAATGATGCATGTAGTGACGGGTATTGTGTACACATGCAACTAGCTTTTCACTCTGGCTTTACTCAGGCCCCCCCAGACAGCAATTGTCCAGTCACAGCTTAGCTACCGTAACTAGGCACGGCAGGTCTGTCAAGCTTTGAATTTCTCCATATGCCAAAGTGGTGTCCGGGTGGCTGAAGATAGACAGAAACTTGGCACCTGAAAGCGTTTGGAGGGTGGCGTCTTTTTATCAACTTTGTGAAACTTGAACAGGAGAGCAGAAGTGTTGTTTTGGTGCTCTGCATGTTTAAATGCTAGCGTGCCCAGCTTCACTACCTTTCTAAGCAACTTTCAAAGCTGTGTTGAGCTTGTGGGGTTACGGTTTGCAAGAGCAGCAGAATCACCAAATGGGATAAAAGATGCAGGTATACTAAAATTAGTAGCCATAGCGTCTTTTTCTCTCGTCTCAAAACCAGTAAAGCAAGAATAAACTCTTCTTTTGTTACTTACAGACCCGTAAGTAATTGTTTGAGCTAAAACATGTTCATTTATAATCTGGGACCAAAGCTAAAAAGAAGTAGTTCATTTTTTTTTCTTTTTAATTTTCATGAAATTAAATGTTTCTTTCTCTTGAAAAATTCCTCACTCAGTGTTCGTTCGTTCTGCTCGTCCCTGCTCCACCTGCAGTGGTTGCAGACTCGACAGACTGTTTGAAAACCACTTCCCTTAAGAAACTGCTAAATGTGAGAGTGAATGTTTGAACCACAATCGCCGCAATTTCATCTCGGCTCTAAAACGTACACAAAATACACAAAGTTAGCGTTCCAGGTAGGGAGGCCTGACGAGATAAAGTCTGAAAACATCAGCTGGCAGCATGGAGTGAAGTCACAGGAGCCTCGCTCCCAGCAAACTGTCAGTACAGGATGCGTCGCTCAGCCACACTCGATTATGAAAAGAATCCGAACACCTGTGGGATGTTTGCTTTTCCCCCTCAGCAGCTCGAGGCCTATCAACATAATGCAGTTTCCAGCCGCAGCCATCAGCCCGCACCTCTTTCAGCTGTTGTGATCAACACCAAAAGTGCTTAACAGAAATAGGACTGATTAGCAAAGTGTTGACAAATGTTCCGCTCACCAAAGACATGCATTAAAATGGTAGTTTATTCCTGTAGAGCTAGTTTTAAATCAGCTGTGATCTATTACCGAATTTGTAGCGTTACAATCCATTTTGGCTGGTGAAAACATTCGTTTTTGTGGGGGGGTGTTGTTTCTTAAATCCTGTCCTGTTCGGCAGCTTTTTGCTATCAGAATTATGATCTGAATGCACTGTTGTGCCAAACACACTGTGCTTTTCCAAAATGAGCTCTGTAGGCTCCTCTTGTTCATGTTTCTTTTATACATTTATTTATTATTGTTATTTCAGTTATTATGTTATATGTATACTTTAGATAGGACAACAGTCACATGATAAAACTATCTACAGTGTGCATAAGGCCAGGGGACGTATGGCGGTTGGTTGAATATTTAAACATTTGTTATAATTAAAGTCAGCTGGTGACAAATAGACCTTTTGTATTGGATTTATTTTTAATCTGCTACTTTCACTGTAAACTGTGTATGCGCCACTTGTGAGAAGTGAACACTTGACCTAATTCTGCAGGCCAGATCACGAGAAATTGGTGTGAGAGGAGTTTGAAGTTTTTCTCTTGGCTCCGTGTTTATCCCTCTCCGAGTGCTGCGAAGGAAACGGTGAAATTAGTGTTTTATGTACTGGTTTGCCAAGTTCAGGAGGACACACTGTTAGTGTTGTGGCATCCTGTGGGCGATGGGATGAGTTTTCACACAGCACTCCAAAGGAGGGTTTTGTCTATGCAGGGCCAAAATTACCACCGTGAAATCAGTGCCTGCTGAAGAGTGCTTTGAGAGAGAGGCAGAAGAGAAAGGGGTCCTCTTTAAAGGCGGAAAGGATCGGAGAAAATATAGCAAGGTTTCAGTGATGTTTACAGCTAATTTTGAATGTTCCTTGACTGGTGGGAAACTGCAATTTGGAAGATTGTTTGCTTGTTTTGGATTTACCTTATTGCACTCTTTAACCACTTAACAGAAAAAGTCATTAAAATGTTGGCTAACATTAGCTGATTTAAAATCCAGCTGCAGAGAAGTATCCCACTCTGGGTGCTGAAGTCACCTGCCCTTTGCTGTTGCTGTTTTAAAAAGGTGGGGTTTTTTGTTTGTTTCTTTTAAACTACAACCAATGCAACTACCATTCACGAGCTTGGGACCTTCAGCTGGGCTTCCCAAAATAGTCTCACAGTATGTGCCCCATCACAGCAGCCTCAAGGAAATTACATCAAGTGAAAGGTTTATGATTTTACTGCGAGCGGTGGCTTCTGTGTGACCCCAAACTATATTATAGATTGAAGTTATTTACCTCAGACAGAGTGGCAACACTTAAAAAATTAGATGGATTCTCAATGCAGCACTTAGCATTTCTTAATAGTTTGGCATTTTGCACTGTGTACCAATAATATTACCATTGCTGTATTAAAAAAACAAACTCTGAACACTTGTAAATAATGACAAAAAACAGCAAATTTCAGATTTGTAATATATTCTCTTGGTGATCACCAGAAGTTCCTTTTTCTTTTTGCCAGTACAGATGTCAATAGTAAAACTCCTCCACTTTTTCCCTCCTTTTAATTAAAAGAAAAAGAGCATGGTGATTATGTTTTCATCTTAGACTACAGAGGCACATTCAGTACTTGGACAGAGAACACCACACAGTAATCCTTGTTCCTCTAGTTAGCTTACTTCACTTGCCTGTATGTTTATAGGGAAGTTTTTCCAGAGCCATGTGACTTAGGGAAAGGGCGTGTTGTTTTTAAAAAGCTTGCCATCGGCAGACTAAATATACCCTTTACTGGACCTGACCCCTCATTTGCCTTTGCTGTGGCCACTTTAGGTCGACAGGCTAGCTCAACAGGGGCCCTACAACTAGTAATTATATAGGAGGGTTTCCATTTTGCGTCCCCTGTATAGTGTTGCCTTCACACAAGCTCTTTTCCTCAATTTAGACATTTGGGTTGTCATCGATGGTTTACCTAGAATTTAATTCTACCTTGTTTAACTAAATGAAACCCAGAAATTATGGGTTTTTAGCCTGTTTTTGGTCAGAAATGAGGACCGTGTACACTTTGTCAACATTCAGTCTTAATGTAAATGGATATAGTGAACCCTGCTGATACATCCTGCTGATAATCCTTGATCTTAAAGCGCCCCCCCCCTCCCCCAGCACATCCCAGTGAGATCACCATGGATAATGTAGAGTGACTGCTGTATCATCTGTTGCAGTTTTAAGATGATTTTTTTCTCCCATATGACCAATAGTCAGCTGTGCCGCAGAGGTCGTACAGCTGTTCACTGGCTTTCAGAGGACTTTGTTAAATTAATGGGGCTTTTACTAGGTGGCTTTGTAAGTCTGAGCTGTAGGCTGAAGTCAATCCTCAGTGAAATCCAGATGGCTTGAACCATAACTACAGCTGTGCTGATTTATCCTGAAAAGTTAAGCAAATCGCATCCAAGTTAATCACATCAAAGTCTGTTTGCAGGATTGGTGGAGCAATACTTCATACATGTCTGACTGTTCACTTTGACAAGCACAAATCTTAGCTTGAGAACCAGCAGTTCAAGTTGAATTATTGGTAAAATGGATACTGGATACGCTAAATTAATAAAGTTTAATTAATTCAGAAAAATAAGGCAAGTTTATAGGAGTGAGCTACAACAGCTGGGTTAACTTTGAGTAATAACTATAAACATAAAGGATCACTCATATTAACTTAATCCGGTTGTTCAGTGATGACGCGACGAATCCTACTTCCGGGCCTAAAGTAATCTGCGTTTAATATGGCTTTAGTGTTGTTAACATGTTTAATGTTATGTATTTTCTTCTATTTGGTCTCAAAAAGCTCCTAAAACAGTCAGTGATCACTGTTGACCTCCCTCGGCTTTTATTACCACTAATCATTTATTTAAGCTCAGTTTTTAAAACCTTAGGATGTAACTACAGCCCAGCCCATGCAGCAGTATATGAATGACTAACCTCGTATTATGGATGGATTATCTCAGTTGTTCTCCTGGCTGAAGTTTGGTCCTTTTACAGCATCCTGCCATGCGATTACATTTGTTCCTGACCACCGAGAACACTCACCTTAACTTTTATCGAGTGGAAAAAAAGTTAGCTTGTTTATATTATGCTAGCATAGCTGTGTCGCTAGCGGTCACGTAGCACATCATTATATACCAGCTAGCCCAACTTCAGTAACCCTACAAACGTCACTGCTGTTTAGTTTTCTGTCTTCATTTATGTTGGAAGTGATAACAGAGCTGTACGTTTGAATTTGTTTCCGAAACCCCGCAGTCAGGACATGCTATATTGTATTTAGATAGAAGCAAGCGAGCTAACTACCTGCTAACTTCTAAGTCCGTTAAATGTCATAAATTCCGTTTTCATGGATGCCTGGATGTTAAACTCAATTGTTATACCTGGTAGAGCAGAACGCTGATCATTTTATTAAAGATGAAAGACTTTAGACAGTTTTTCAACTCTCAGTAATGCCATAGTGATCGTTTGATATATGGACCTGCAGCGGAGTTTAGACCCAGACACGGCTGGTGACGTCAGACTGAACAACCGGATACAATGTGACAAATTACAGGAGTTCTGTTTCAGTTAATTGGAATCACACACCTTAGTTCCCTGAATAAAAAATAAAAATGGAATCAGGAAATGTTCATGAAAGCCCACAAACATGAAACCACATTACAAATGCAGCATAATTAAAATGGAGATCATGACATTACGTGAACTGTTATTTCAACTTTTCAAATTAATAGAAAAGAGTAGGTGTCCAAAGGTCATTATAGGCTAGCAACTAGCTGTGAAATAATGGACATTCTCCATGTTTTCCAGTAGTCCAGAACGCCGTCTTTGTGTATTAATTGTACTTCTGTTGCTGCCGCCCCAGACACATCTGGCCAGTTTATGGATTGGACATACTCATGTAATTCATAGTGACACATTTTGGTTCGCTTGGAAATTTTTCTCTGTGTGAAAAGAAACCATATCACAGGGAAAAGGTACAACTTTACGAACTCCTCAACTGATTCAGACCCGAGTAAACAAACAAGTGCAAACCTGTATTAACTGTTACCTTGATTTGTTTTTTACCCTTTGATTTGACCTTGATAATTGCACTCAGTAGACCAAAACAGCTGATACCCTTTGGAGGTCATCTTTGTTTCCAAACAAACTCCAGAGCAGTTCAACCTTGATCTAATCTTGATGCGACACGAGTACGTGGTGTTGGCTGCAGATTTAGCTGGCCAATATGGCCAATAAGCAGACTGAATGCTTTCACGTGATTGGTAGGGACTCATTTTGGTTCACGTGGAAACCAGTTCAGGGAAAAAAGATGCAAGTTAACAAGCTCATCAACCGATTTGCACCAGAGTAAATAAACTCTAGTTTATTTAGTTTAAATGTCCATATATAAATTCAGTAAAAAACAGTCCATATATTTAAAGCGCGAGATGTTTTACAAGGAAAGCATCTTTAATAAGATTGCTATAGCCCTGTAATGCTGAATCAGTGCTGTAGTCTTTTAAGATGACTCCCATTAGTGTGGGGAAAACATAAAACAGGGGACAGAATATATCTTTGATCATCTGATCGAAGCGTAATAGTCAGCTGGAGCCAGTAGCGTGTCTGTAAAGCCTTGGCCATCTCAGAATGTCAAAATCGGTTCATCAGCCTGCGAAGCTCACGCAACCCAAAACTCAGATACAGCTGGCAGTATTTTAAGATGGCCCCACGGTCCCTGTCAGGTTTAATAGGAGCAATTTAATGCCTACGGATGGCATTATCATGTGTGCATGTGAGCAAGCTCGTGTTTCTGCCACATCAATTGCTAAACTCCTTTTAATCTGTAAATGACATTGAAGCAGACGTCTGTCCCCATCAGTGTGTCATCCTCTGTGGTCTCTGTATTTTGTTTCAAATACAAGACCTCTGGCTTATTTTTTATTTTTTTTTAAATACAAATATGTTTCACAATAGCACGACAACATACAGCTGAAGTTATTAAGAAATACCTCGGCCATAAAGAAAACCAGATGGCTTTGAAAGAGGAGAAGAAGAGAAACAATTTTTTACATTTTTCTTGCTGGAACCAAAAAAAGAGGTTGAAAGACTCACTACTTCTCCTGCAGTATTGAATAGACTTTAATCAAACTTGCACCCAGTGATAATTTAATGGTTCTTCGCTCAAGCTTAAGGTCAAGGTCACATTAGTCATTTCATGTGCAATAATATGTGAAGGATAATGCGTGGTGAGCTGATAGGTCACCGATGCGGTTTAATCTAAAAAAATGACGAAAGATTGGAATGCAAATTGTGAGAACTGTGACTTGTTGAAGACATCACCCATTGCTTTAATGAGGACATCCTCACAACAATGCACAATAACGTCTCTTCTACGATCATCCCATTGTTACCAGATGACATAAAATGATAGGGCAGGTCTATTAGCAAGCCCTGTGCAAAGCTGCCTCGTTATCATGCACTCTTAGTGCTGCGTTATCATTATTCCCACAGCTGGGTGGATACTGTACAGATGGTTCTGCTGATTACGTCTGCCAAGAAGGGTTTGTGATTGGTTTGTTCTGTTTGTTTCACTGTCTGTTAGTGGCATTACTCGAAAAGTTGTGGACTGGAGTCCACAGCTTTTTGAGTATTGGAGTTGGAGATTGGCCCATGTTAGAAGTGATCTGGGTCCAGAAATTATTGGAAGGATTCTTTACTGTTGTGAGATGGGGCGTTATACTGAATCCTGAAAAAAGACATTCTCCCCACAAAATGAGCTACTTAGAGCACATTTCCCATTACACAGTTTTTGTGCGTGGTTAGGCACATTGGTGTAATGGCATCAAACGGAGCAGAAATGAGTTGCAGGCTCTTGACGTCCTGCGGCAAAGGAAGAAGAGCATCTCTGTGCATTGATGCTGATGATGGGTGAGTGCATGGAAATAGATCCAGCAAAGAGGGGAAAAAGAAGTGAGGAGTTGGAGCTGTTGGCAGGCACTGAATGTCCAATTCCCTCACGTCACCCTCGACTGCGCTCTGAATCTTTGCCCCACTCTCTGCTCACAGGATGCGGAGCCTCTTGTCTGCACTCTCTGCATTGGAAATGAAGCGGCAAGTGGCAAAGCTGCCATGTGTGGCTACGTGACAAGTCGGCCTACCGTTTCATTAGAGAGTTAGATGTCAGCCTGTTCTTCCAAATCGATCACGAAGGATGAGTCAGGGTCTTTGCTGACTCAGCTCCACCTCAGACACGGATCACAACAGAATCTATCGCTCACAATCACTGAGTGAGTAACTCACAAAACTATGGCAGTAAAAAAAATTTCTTCTGTTAACATACCCATTGATAGCGGACGTCTACATGCATTACTTTTTGTCAATGCAAAAAGTTGCTCTACAGACAAAAAATGTTGACTACTTTTAACATTGGAGTGTATAGAGATTGACTCACTACTGCAGCAGTGTTTGAGTGGCTCCTTGAGGAACTGCAGTTTTTAAATGTTCACTTTAAACACACAAATTAAAAAAACAAAAACTTGCAGCTTGTTTTCCTCAAGTGATTGGGTTAAGCAAAATAAGAAACGGAATAAATCAGCTAAATAAGATTACACATCTTTGGTCCTTTAAAAGAAGTGCAAACATACATTTTACTTTCATTTAAACTGACTTTAATTGGTTATTTCTTCTCCTTTTACTTTTGCTCAGACATTCAAAGTTCACACTGCAGATATGCTCAGCTTCTGTTTCTGCCTCTCTGTTCTCAGTGGGCCGCCTGCCAATATTAGTGCCCATTTAACAGCACAGTGCTGGGAACCCCAAGGCCCCAAGCAGGTGTCAACCTCCCTGCCCAGCCAAAGGAGCTGAGAGGGGAACACAAAGGCCTCAAAGAGACTTGCCAGCATGGTAACCGTCTTAAATATCCCCGGCCAGTATGGCCACTCCTCTAAATCTCAAAGCAGGAGAGAGTAGCTACCAGTATGCGCTTTCTGCTACTGTAACACTGACTCTCAGAGGGTTTTGAAGCTTAAACTTTGCCTTTGACTCGGAATAGTGATGGGCGGCATCGGGAATGCACAGATGGAGCATTGAATGTATTTGGAGGCTTTCATTTATGGAATTTGGTATTAGAGGATATTTTTCAAAGGCACAAAAACAAAAATTCAGCGTGCCTGGGGTTTTCAGCACAGATTAAGCATTGTTATCTCGTCCTTTCACACTGTTGTTATGTCCGTCCTTTTTGGTCGAACATAGACAGTCTCAGCTGCGCTCATCCAGCAATTTGTCTTATCTTAATGGGATGCATCCAGAGCTCCTGAGCTTGTGTGATCTTTGAAAACACTAGTTTGGCTCTGGGCTTTCCTCGTGGGTAAGCTGCCCTGGCATTTAGACATTGGCAAGGCTGTAGAAGACCGGGATGAGAGGGAGAAGTGATGTCTCTCTCTCTCACTGTTCATTGTTGGCTGTTCTGCAGTGATGATGTGGATGTGATGGGGGTGGTGGAGTGGGAGTAGAGTGGAGGCTACTCTCATCTTCAGTAAACAATAGGTCCTTGTGTATTTGACCCCCTCTTTAGCAGAGTGGAGTCCATGGCTATGCCTGAAGCCGGGATGGAATTCCATCTTTGCCAGATTAGGTTGGTGGAAACCTTCCCCCCCCCCCAAAAAAAGGGAGGGGGGACCTATTATTAAGAGGGCCATGGCCTCTGGGGCCATTTGTTCTCATTTAAAACCAAATCAATAATCAGTTATTATCCTGCCTCTTTTTCTGCAGCTGGGGGTGGGCTCCATTGATTGGCTGTATGTGCTGCTGTATGATGCATCACCCCCTCCCCCGAATAACTAATTACTAACCTATATTTGAGTTGAATGTGACATAATGGTGCTTGTAGGTCATTAAAAGGTAGTTGACAGTGATTTATCTGTTCTTTGAGCTTAAACGATGTTCTATCATTTTAATTAAAAGGTCTAAAATGAGGACAAACGACCCAATAAAACATTTATGCACATTTTGCTCAAAGTGGCGCCTTGTGGGTATTTACCTGAAATTTAATCCTTATCTTACGAGACATCTGATAACCCTTAATCGCATTCCATGCGTGACTACTCCACCCGTTTTTTTTTATTTTGGTTTTGGTTTGTTTGTTGCGGTGTTGTATGGGTGCTTCCACTTCATTCATCGTGCCGTTGTGCAAACCTGAAAAACCGGCTTTGTGATCAATACGCTTCCGCAGGAGACGACTGTGCAAAGCACCTGACCCACCTGCTTCCTGTTTACTACAACAATACTGGCTTTAGTTGAACATAACACAGGGAATGCAGGCCTCAGTAAGCAGTCTGCTCCAATTATGTAAAAGAAGGGTTAAATGAGTGAGACAAAGCAGGGTACCAGTGAGTTGCATGCGCCCATCCGCCAACAGGGCTCCGGTGCTTGAGCTTTGCAATTGCATTATGTCCGTTAATCACTTTGAGAGGTAATGTTGTTTCTGTGTTAATATTTATAAAATAAAATCAGGTAAACCAGCTTCCGTTCATATAAATGGTAAATGGCCTGTATTTGTATAGCGCTTTACTAGTCCCTAAGGACCCCAAAGCGCTTTACATATCCAGTCATCCACCCATTCACACACTGGTGATGGCAAGCTACATTGTAGCCACAGCCACCCTGGGGCGCCCTGACAGAGGCGAGGCTGCCGGACACTGGCGCCACCGGGCCCTCTGACCACCACCAGTAGGCAACGGGTGAAGTGTCTTGCCCAAGGACACAACGACCGAGACTGTCCAAGCTGGGGCTCGAACCGGCAACCTTCCGATTACAAGGCGAACGCCCAACTCTTGAGCCACGATCGCCCCACGTTCATGTCAGAAAGAGTTTGGTTGGCAGTCATCATATTGACCTCAAATCTTGCATTTTTTTTTTCGTTTTGTCCCCTGCAGAGCAGTAAATTTGGCAATCGCTGCGTGTTTTACAAGCAGGATTGAGAACAGATTTAGAGATTTATTTTAATATTTTACTTAAGCTTTAAAGCTTTGCTTTTTTACCCCAGCTTTGCTGCTGACCTAAAACTGCCAACTTTGAAATGTGGGTTTGTTGAACTGTAGGATATTAACCATTTCAGATTTGAAGGAAGAATCCCAACAAAAAGACTGAACACACCAGAGTATTATTCGTTATGCTAACATGACACAGCATTTCAAGGAAGAGAAGCGGCGGCAATGTGTGACTTTCAAAGCTCAGAGCTGCACACAAAAATATGATTTGTTTGGCTTTATTTCATGTGACAGTGTCAGCCACCTGAGACAGGCCTGGAAACGTTTACATTTACGTAAATGGCACACAGAGCAGCTTAATGGAGGCTTTATCAGGCTCATCCTGAGGTGAAAGCAGCAGGCCTGAGCTGTTAGGAGGAAGACTGATCACAGCGATCTCCAAATTGACAAATGGAAAAGAACATCCGGATCTGATAAGAGCTGGTAGCTGCCAGGAATGCTGTCATCAGTCTGGTCATTGTCATCCTCCTCATCATCATCATCATCATCGCCCGAGGCAAGCGGATACACCTGTCTGAGTCTTCAACAATAACGCGGTGCAGGATGGCACGTCCGTCTGCGCACAACAACAAATGAAAATGTCAAACTGTAATTCACACCAAATCACAAACTGCATTCTTCCTTAATCTTCCGGATAGGGTGTGTGTGTCTGTGGTTTTGTGCTTATTTTTAAAACAACAACAACAAACTTTTCTGTTACTGTAAGTCATATTAGATCGTGTGCAGCCTCTTCATTCTGTCTCCTCCTCACTGACTCCTCTGATAGCTCATTCAACTTCACATTTGTTGTTCTTCTTTATTTAACCGCACAAAAAAGTCTTTCAAGTGCTGCAACTATTTGCCAACAAGTGATCGAATCATTTTGTCAAAGTTGATTTTTGATTTCTAATTTGTTTGTGTGCTTGTGTTGTGTGTGAGGATGAACCCTGATAGCTTAGCGGGAGGGAACTAGAGTTGACACCTGTTCCCTTTTAGCATCTGTGCTGCTTGATACGATCTGTCTGTGGCATGTGATGAAATGCTTTGTCAGAACGGGTTTTTGCGCGTGGCTTTACTCGCTGTCTTTGTGTGTCCCTGCAGAGGAAACTTCACAGTTCCAAAGTTATCAGAGTCTAATATGGGCTTTGGCGTGCTGGGGGTGTTTCTGGGGCTGCTCCTGGAGGTTTCCACACACGGGCCCCACGGTGTGCCTCGCACTTCCTGGCGACATCAAGGTAAGGCGTGAAATAACATGCCGCTGGCTGGTTATTATGATAGAATCAGAGAATGTAAGAATGTAATGCTTGTTAGTCTGAAACACGAATACGTGATAAAGATCATTCACTTCAGTGCTTGGTGAACTCAAACTGCACTCTCTGTATTACTTTCTAATATATCACAGCTCTGTTATAACTTAGCAATCTACTGTGAAGCAAAGACGTCAACACCTGTCGCCTAATTTTACCTTGAGACAACCTCACCACAGACCCTCAAGTTGGATCCCTTTTTGTGTGTGTGTGTGTGTGTGTGTGTCAGGCAGAAGCTGTTTGCAAGCTGCCGTTTACAGAAATAGCTTCAAGTAACTCTGTCTCTGCAAGAGAACAAGCGCGGCTCACCCTTTAACCATGTTTCTCAATTCGCTGGGTCACAGTCACTGTTTCAGTCAGTCAGTGAGGGTATTTGCTTTCATGGTGGCAGTGTTTATGACCTGGCACCTGCAACCTGAGCCCACTTGCACCTGGCACAACCATCCAAACACAAACTCTTCCCCCCAGGTTTTCCCATCAATCACAACGCAAAGTGTAATGAGAGTTTTCATTTATATAATGTTAATGCAGAGTACCCAGAGATGCACAAAGGTGTGACTCTAAGATGTGATTATAAGTGCTAAGCGGCTTTAGGGATGCACTGTAATGCGATCACAAAAATTGCTTACGAGGTGGTCTGGGGCCTTTTTGACCACACTGTAAATGCTGATGTGTCCTGATGACTCTGTAACAGAAAATTTGACTTCCCTTTTTGTTTTGGCCTTTTTTCAAGATACAAGGGACTTGTCTTGCCAGTATCTCCAGCTAGAATGCCCATACATACATCCATGGATCCTTCCTTTCATCCTTTTTAAAACCTTTCGTTAGCCTCACTTGTCGTTGCTGACTGAACTGATGCAACTTGGTCGGTTACAGCACAGAAAATAGTGTTCTGCTGGCCTCATTATCTGTCATTGGTTAATGTTCCTGCTTACATGTGTACACTTGAGTCCCTTTAAAGTGTATTAAAGTGTGTTGCCTTATTCTCCTGTGTGTGTGGATGCATATAATTCCCGATTATTCCTGCAAACCTAGTTTCACTCAGCTGGCTAAAGAATGCACAGCTGTGCACAAAAACAGCCAATGACGCAATAAAGAGCAACCGGACTTTCCAATGTTTCCAGTATTCGTTATCTTAGTTTCACCTTAGTTTCACACGGTTTCGAGTATCTCTCAAAACCGGGTCTGAAACGTTTGGTTTATTGAACACCTTCTGATGCATAAACTGCAAATAGACAGCGCACTGTTTTGTTCCAGGTCCTCATCCAGCAAACCTCTCAGCTATTAGGACGGGGAGAAAACAACCTCGCTCAGTACAGCTACACAAGCCTGGGTGTGCGACCTGGCCTAGTTCTAAAATTTTGGGAATCATAAAATAAAGTAAAAAATGTAGTGAGCTTTATTCACTTACTGCTTCATGAATGCTTGGTTTCACATAGGATTTTATTCTCTTGGATCTCATCTGTGCTTAATATGACCAGTTCTGGCTGTGAGCACAGCAGTGCCAGCCACATGCTGTTCTACTTGGGCAGCCAATCTGAAGAAAATTGGCCTAAAGAAGGAGGAGCTTAAAGTGACTTATTTCAGATAGTTGATGAACTGAAAGGCTCCACTAATACAGTTTAAACTGAACGAAGATTAGTTTGCACTGTGAGTCATGCAAAGCTACTGTAGTAGAGCCCAAGAATCAAAATAAGGAGCTTATTGCAGTGAAACTTTAAGCTGTTTTTAAGTGTTTTTGGCCACAGAAACACCATAAACACAACGCTGACAGTTTTAGAGAATGATAATGTCCAGCAACAATGTACCTAAAGTCGCGTGTCTGGGTCCACGATGAGTAAAAGTCCATTTGATCTCCGTTTAGCTCCACCTTCAAAGAAACGTCTCGCTCTTCAGCTACTTAATGTTCGACCGTGTTCACCTACTAGTCACTAATTTAAACAGAGCAGTGTACAGTGGGTATTAGCACTTTGTCCCTTGTGACTGAATGTGAAAGCTGAAACTGTTGTGGCTTGGTTAATATTTATTTGCCTGCGCGTGGGTCCATATCTCAAAGCAGCTAGTTCTACTGTACACATGCTCATTTCAACATATCGGCCATATCAGCTGTAAATTAAATTCTGACTACAGTTAAATACAGATGTTATTGAGTAAAAAAATGGTTTATGATGATTTTTTTTTTCTGCTAGATTTAGATCTGATGGAGTTTTCAGAGCCAGGCATCTTCAACTACTCCACATTACTGCTGAGTGAAGAAAGGGATGCGCTGTATGTGGGAGCAAGAGAGGCCATCTTTGAGCTCAGCAAGAAGAATGTGAGCGTCAGAAACAAGAAGGTAGTTAAATCTTAAAAGATTCATGGTAATGCATGTGGAGGGATGTTTTAAATAATCTGGATTATAATTTTTTTTTTTACTTTATTCCTGTTTGTTTAAGGTTCAGTGGCCAGTTACAGAAAAATCTATGAATATGTGCACGCTGAAAGGAAAATCAAAAGAGGTTAGTTTAACAGCTCTTACATGCTGGGATGTATGCATGGATGCTGCTCTGTCCGTCTGATTAGAATTTGGCAACCGAAGATCAGTGTGACCTCCCAAAACACTGGTTTTGGTGACGGTTCAAAAATGTATACTCTGATGACAAAGAAAAAGACAAAATTAAATAACTGAAGTTATGTAATTTAATTTTGAAAATGTCTAACATTAAGTCTAGACGGGCGAACTGTAACCACAAGGTCATAATTCTCCTTTTGTTTTGTTCCCTCTCCTTTCAGAGGGAGTGTCTAAACTACATTCGAGTGCTCCAAGCAGTAGATGACACGCGGCTGTATGTCTGCGGCACACACGCCTTTCAGCCTCAGTGTGATTACTTGGTAGGTTAATTTTCAACCGCTCTTTACCCAGACGCCGTACTTCACTGTTTAAACTCACTTATTAACACCGCCGCCTCATCTCATAAGTAATCTCCTCTTTCAGTACTTTGGCAACTTCTCACTTCACGGTAAACCCGAGGACGGCAGAGGGAAGTGCTCCTTTGACCCCTCGCAAAGCTTTACTACTGTCATGGCTGGTGAGTTGAGGCCAGCTCTTCTCTCATCTCATTTCATAAAGTGCTTATTTTGGTTATGGCTGCAGTGAAATTCATAACAATCCCCTTTGTTTTGTTTTGGGTTTTTTTAGAGAAGGAAAATAATTTTCTGATGTTTTACTCTCTGTTTTCCTATCAGATGGAGTGCTGTACTCGGGGACAGCTTATAATTTCTTAGGCAGTGAACCGATTATATCCAGATACTCCCCAACCCAGTCTCTGCTGAGGACAGAGTACTCCACATCATGGCTTAATGGTGAGTTGAATGAACTAAACGATTGTCAGGCTGTTGGGAGAATAGCTTTTAAAAATGTGTTTTGAAGGTTGAGAAAACATCTTGTAGAAATGTCCCCCGAGTGCCACTGACTCATGTTAATGGATCTGGATTGATCTAATCCTTTCTTTGCTGCAGTTTATTGACCTGTTGTTGCAGCATCACTTTCACATATGTATTTTGTTGGTTGGCAAAATACATCGACTACAACACCAAGAAAAAAAAAACTCCTTCCTCTTGTTAATTAGAGGGCGTGTAGAAAACACAGCAGTGCTTTTAACTACACAGCTACCAATTTGTGACTGTGTGACAGATCAAAGCTGAGTAGGTCTCAAACCAGTGAAGTATCAACCTGTCATACTCCCATGTTAACACACAAACACACACACACACACACACACACACACACGCTCAAAGATGATGATGAAGAGTGACACAGCTGGCCTTGGCTCTTTTATGATATTGTTGCTGATATGAACACAGCATTACACGTCACCAGAGGGAGATCCCCAAATTATCTCCATCCTGTGTGTCAGATTTAAATGTGTCACATACTTATTTAATCAAAGTTTAGGACTCTTAATCCCACCTTTAGGAATACAGTGAGACTTTTTACAGTACCATATCACCCTACTTGTGAAAAATCCCAGTTTGATTCTGGGAGGAGACACAAATCCAGTCTCAGGGGGTCACAAGTAAGTGGGAGGGTTGCATCAGGGAGGTTATGCGGCATAAACCCTGCACAGAATCGGACATCCATCCACTGTGCCAACCCCCTGGGAAATAAGGGAGCAGTCTAAAGTTTTTAACCCCTTGGCCGTAAAAGGCTGATGGGGTATTGTCGTCACTCCGCCAGGCAGGACACCCAGGTTTGTGAATGTGATAACTCAGTTCAATTCAGTTTTATTTATACAGCACCAAATCACAAAATCAGTTGCCTCAAGGTGCTTTATATTGTCAGGTAGGCACTACAATAATCCATACAGAGAAAAACCCTCAACAATCATATGATCCCCTATGAGCAAGCACTTTGGTGACAGTGGGAAGGAAAAACTCCCTTTTAAAAGGAGGCCTTAAAGTAATTAATGCCTGAACTAGGTTTTCAGCGTCACTCTGAGACAGGATTTCTAATTTTAGAGATATTGCACGAATGGAAGCAGTCCCAGGTATTTGTTTATGGATGTGCATTGAAGGACATATGCTGCTGGTTAAAAATTGCCTCTGGAGGCAGAGGAAATGCCATCCAGAACTCGAGAACAAAGTGATATAGGATTTTGAAATTGATAGCATTGATGCATCTAGTATCTAAATCTTGGATGAATTAAAATCTCAGTGACCTGGACCTCAACGTCAGAGGTCAGGTTTGCTGAAAATGACCTAGTATTTTCAAAATTTACTAGGAGGTTGAGGGGTAGCACTGGTGGCCTCCAGGATTTTTTTTTTCTTACCAATACCTTTCTCTGCTTTCCTCCCAGAACCCAGTTTCGTTTTCGCCGACGTGATCAGAGAAGGGGAAAATGGAGCAGATGGCGAGGACGACAAAATCTACTTTTTCTTCACCGAGGTGTCGGTGGAATACGAATTCTTTGGCAAGCTGTTCATCCCCAGGGTGGCGCGTGTCTGTAAGGTCAGTACACGTTGTGCACCATCTGCACATACCAGCGCTATCAATCCATCCATCTTTAGCCACTATTTCCTGTGTCCTGCATGTTTGTGTATGTATGTTTGTGCAAGTCTTTTTTTCTCCTTTTTTTTCTTCCTCCTTCCAGTTCCCTTTGCCTCCTTTTTTTTTTTTTTAATTTAACCTTAGCTCATAATTGCAGCATGCACATGCAGAGACCCATGGCACGTGGACAATATAAAACACTGTTCCAGTGCAAGCACTTAACTTGCAACATACATCATAACAGCGTATTGTAATGTTTCAAAGTTAGTAGTATAACAAACAGGATAGTTCTTTTTGTACTATTCATTTCAAATTTTACTGCTTTGAAAATGTAAATGCAACTGTAACTACATCTTTTCTTTTTAGTCTTGTTTCCTGTTACCAAATAAAAAAGCAATAATGGATGTACAGTTTTTAGACATATATGTATTTGCACGTAATCCTCCACCCCCAGTCAGGGATCCCTGTATGTTGCCTGAGAGGCAAAATGTAGGGCAAGAAAGTGCATAATCCACTTGGCGCAATGCTCAGAGCTCCTTGTTAAGCTGGATAAGGTCAGCGTTTCTAGCATGTTAGGAAAAGTGGAAATTCTTTCTCTGCTCCAGCTGCCCTCTCATCCCTCACTGCTAAATATCTCCAATATTGTCACGACAGGGCGACCTTGGAGGGCAGCGCACTCTGCAGAAAAAGTGGACGTCCTTTCTGAAAGCCAAGCTGGTGTGCTCCATGCCTGAGCTCAACTTCGTTTTCAACGTGGTTCGTGACGTTTTCATCCTGAAGGGGACAGACCGCAAAAACACGATCATCTACGGAGTCTTCACCTCTCAGTGGTCAGTGATTTCAAGGTTTGGAATTGGTTTGGGTCGGGAGCGTTAAACAAGCAAGCAAAGAGCAGCATTCACATCCAGCCTAATGCAGAACTCGAAACTCACTCCCTTGCCTCATTTTCACTCTTCTCCTTGTCTCTTCCTGACATATGCACCTAGGGGTAACGTGGGTTTGTCAGCCGTGTGTGCCTACGAGATCAAGGATGTGGAAGACGTCTTCTCCAAGGGCAAGTACATGCAGAAGGCCACGGTGGAGCAGTCCCACACAAAGTGGGTACGGTACAACGGCATTACTCCAACTCCACGTCCTGGAGCTGTAAGTAGATGCCATGAGTAATCAAGATGTGATCTACTCAATATAGTAATCATGTTAATTAAAAGAGGATGCGTTGGTCATATGAAGTTGATTACTAACGTCATCGCTATTTGTCTTCCAAACCAGTGTATTAACAACCAGATGCGACTGCAGAACATGAACAACTCGCTCCACTTGCCCGACAAAACCCTTCAGTTTGTTAAGGACCACCCCCTGCTGGAGGATCCCATCCTGCCCATCCACAACAGGCCCCGCCTCATCACCAAAGACGTCAATTACACCCAGATTGTCGTGGAGAGGGTCCAAGCACTTGACAAAATTACTTATGACGTCATCTTCACTGGAACAGGTGATCAGTTAAGATGAAATGAAAATGAAGCCGTTACAAGCACTTCCTTGTGAAGTTTATCAGGCAAATATGCAAATCTGAGTCAGTCAACTTTGAATGTCTGTGCAGTGAGAAAGCCACGACTCGCCACAAACCTGCAGATAAATGTATTAAAGAGTCCCGTTTTCCTGCGATTACCTTTGCAGAATAACTGACATTTTTATTATTCTCATGTCTAGATAAGGGTGTCCTGCACAAGTCGGTGCTGGTTGAAGATGAGGTTCATATTGTGGAGGAGATCCAGCTCCTGAAGAACGCTGAACCCGTCAAAAACCTGCTGCTGTCCTCAGAGGTCAATTTATTTTATTGTTAATGAGTTTTAGGAGATGAGTAAAGAACGAGACCAAGAAAATGTGAAATATGGATCACGTTGGCTCATTTTTATAAGTCACTTGGATAAATATGCGATTAACTTTGTGGTTCATGTGCGTTTCCACAGACACAGTGCCTGTATGCTGGGTCAGACCTGGGTGTAGTCCAGTCTCCTACAGCTTTCTGTGGCAGGTATTCATCGTGTGTGGACTGCATCCTGGCACGAGACCCCTACTGCGCCTGGCACCCGAAGACTGCCACATGTGTCAACATCTTTGACACTGCCAGCCAAACACTCAGGTAATCTGTCACTCTTAATGCCACTAAAACAAAGCTAAAAACACACGTGCACTGATTCGTCCTCCAGATTGACCTGCTTTACAGTCTTTGTGCAGTTATTGCACTGTGCATGTGTATTTTTTGACTCATAAAAACAATGCATGTCTTGCAGGGGGCTGATCCAGAGCATGAAAGGTGATGCAAACATGTGTCCTTCAGGTAGGCCTCAACATGCTCACACACCCATATACAGGCTTCAGTTTTATAAAGTGGACAATGCTGTGTGATTTAAACTGTGACTCAGATGAAGTTATGCATAGATGAAGAGATTGTGACCGTAAGTCAGCCATAACTTTTGCATGCCATGTCAAACATTCATTTTGTTGTTGGTCGTTACTTATCGGTTTTCATCATTTGCAAATTCCCTTTGGCTGCTGTTTTTTTTTTTACAGCTTATCCATTACTCTTAGTTAACTGTTAACTTTTCTGCTGAAACCTGTTCAGGTCCACCCAGTTTATTTACACTTCTTGCCTACTGCAGTGTGTGGGTACTTGTACCTCGTGTTGGGAATTGTCCCCATTTGACCAGACAGTATCTAAAACTCACAATTGTCTCTTTTGTTTGCTTATTTTTAGTGCCAGTTCTGTTTCGGAAGGACTACAGGCATGTGGCGGTGAAACTGGGGAGCTCTGCCGAGCTGCCGTGCCTGGTACATTCCAACCTGGCCCAGGTGATGTGGAAATCTAATGACTCGGTTCTCACCGAGGCCTCTCGCTTCCACCTCATAGCCGAAAACGGGCTCCTCATTTACAGCGTGGCTCCAGAGGACCAAGGGTACTATGAGTGCTGGTCCGTGGAGTGGTCTCCCGCTGCTGGCAGGAACTTCAGCCGCCTGCTGGCCGGATACACCCTGACTCTGGATCTTCTGCCCAGACCGCCGCACCAGGCGGGGCATGTCGTCACCACCACCCTCGGTGGCCACGACGCAGCTACCACGGGTGCAGCTGAAGGTAAAGTAGAGACGGAGAAAGCCGCACTAACTTCAGCCCTTGCTCCTCCCAGCTTCACAGCAGCAACAGTCCTACCACCCTCCCCTCCCCAAAGCGACGCGTCACTAACCCCGCCCCCCAGCAGCACAGTCAAGTTCCAGCCAAAGGTAAATCTTCTTCCCACTAATTCCAAAGGCCCCCATCCTGACAGTCGGGACCCCTCGGCAGAGTATTTGCAGCACAACAACACCGCTGCCCTCCTCTTCCTCTTCCTCCTGTTTTTCCTCCTCTTCATGGCTGCGCTGGTGTACAACTGCTACATGCAGTACCTTCCAGCTCCCTGCTTGAGGCTGCGGGCCACACTACTTGGCAGCCACAAGAGCGCCCATCAGACCGAGTACAGGGCCTGTGAGGCAGGTTTAATAGAAACCTCTGCGATCGAGAAAATTAACATGGCCGAGCAGCCGACCCAGAACGGCAGCCAAACCACTCAAAACCTCCGGGCACTCCGTGACACGGGGTACGAAACTGAGCCGGAGTGCGGGAACGGTCGCGTCCCCTCTCTCAGTTTCGGAGAGGAAAGCCCCTCCAAGGAGAAACCTTTTGATGTGGACTGTGGATCTCAGGACATTCAGTATGCAGATGCAGATGCAGAAGCTTAACGCTAGCCACAAGAGACTTGATCCCTCCTCTCACAGAGAGCGCAGGGGGCCGCGCTTTTTCTGCATTTGCAGCTTCTGTCCAGGGCACAACATTTTTGTAAGGCATGAGAATCCCGAGGCCCAGATCGGGCATTCCCGCTCGGTTGTAGAGTTTTAACTCCCGCTGTTTGATTTTAGGGCTAATGGTGATGGTGAAGCAAAAAAAAGAAGCAAAAAAACAACTGTATTCAAGGAAGCTGCAGCTCCTTCAGCTTAGCCCAGCAAGAAAAGCTATTACTTTTTTTGAATTTTTGTCAATTTTCTTTTTAAACATTCCAAATTGGAAACATTGTTTACCAAATTGGTAAGTTACTGTGATGCTTCCCAAAGTGCAGTCACATTTCTGTACAGCCTGAGGGGGAGGGGGAGGGGGGGGGGCATTTGAAGCATTTGCATCTCTTTTCTTTTTTTTTTTTTTTTTTTTTTTTTAAAAGCAGTGAATACTTCATTACACAGTGAATGCTTCAGTATTACATTGATTTCTCAGGGAAGAGTTGCTCAGTATATTGTAGCCTAGGTTAGCACAGCGTCACCACCCGGAGCATGTGGGCGTTAATCTCTCCCAGTGAACTGGCAGTAAGAGAAGGAATCAAACTGTTTGTACCACTGTGTTTCCTGCGTGCAGACTCTCGTGTTTTATTAGTATTATTATTATTTTCCTTCCTGTGAAATCGACATTCCCCAAACAGATACAACTCTGGTCGTCCTGTGTATTAACCCTTGTCGGAGATCTTTCCATATGTGGTCTGTTAATAATGTAAAAATGTACAGTGTGACATGATTAACAAAAAAGGGGGGCAACATCAGAAGTTATTTTTTTAATTGTAATTTTATAAAGCCTTCAGTTTTAGACAATTTTCAGAGAATTATTATTTATGAGTCACATCTGTGGTAACATTTTGTCTAACTAGTTGTGATCTTCATCCTTGTTGTTTTTACTTTTTTTTTTTTTTTTTTTTTTTAATTTATTGCAGCTGATTTGAACTTTTTAGGCCATTCATTCGTCACCCCTTTGTCTGTTTGCATGCCAGCCCCTGTTTGAATTTCTTGTTTTTTCCTCAGTACTTTTTCTTCCGTCACTCCCTCTCACAGCCTCCTCTCCTGTCGCCACTTCATCTTCCCTGTCCTCTTCTGGAGGTAGCACTCCCTCTGCACTCCCTTCCTCCTTTCCCCATTCCTCTTCTCCCTCCTCCACGAAGCCCCATAACGCGGAGGCTCGGGAGGCCGAAGTGAGACTATTGCCTCCCCTGCTGAAGGACCAGGCCTGGGGGGTTCACGCGCAGGAGGCCTTCCTTCTCTTCTGCCTCGCCCTGGGTGAGTGGTGCATGTGACGTAGGCTGAGCTCACACCCCAGAATCTAAATCCTTCAGAAATTTCTTCCTTTCGCTTTTTAACCCATCACTCTCGCACATTCACTCTCCTCTCCTGCATCTCGCATGTTGGCAAACATCAGCTAACTGGGAGTGAGTGCGAGCATGTCAGAGTTCCTGTTTGTGTGTAACAAGTGATCCTCCCTGCTTTTTTTTTCTGTGTTTGTGGGAACGATTGACCTCCATTTTTAAGAGTATTTCATTAAAAAAACAAAGCAAACGTGAATGTTTAAAAAGATTAAGCTGGGATTCATTAAGCTGGAAAACTCAGTGATCGGGTCCAGTGACCACACTCTGACGGACGGACAGATCCTCCTTATCCAGGATATTAAGAATCTTTCCTCAAAACAAAGTTTAGTGGGTTCATTTTTCTTTATCCAGATCATTTTTGTGCCTGTAAACAAATGTAAATATATTTGTGTATATATGGGGAAAAAATACAATTTGACAATGTACATAAAACTAGGTGACGTAATGGGGCTGTGGTTCTTGGTAGGGAGGCAAAATAAAAATGTAAAACGTTTACAACCCTTGTTTGTTTTTCTTTATTTATGTTTTTTAAACTATCATCATCCGTTGTATTTTCAAAAGATGAGGGCTCCATAGAGAGGACAGATACATACTAATTAGAAAATGTTTGCCTATCAGACCTGAGATCAGGCAGCATGCATGCTCACTGATTGATGACCACAGGTGGACCAACCAAAGGCAAGTATTTCATGCATGTCTCAGTGGTGCCTTAAACATCAGAGGTCAACATCAATTCTGTCCCACAGGTCCCAGTGATGTCCACATTCACTGGCTAGTAAATGGACACAGTCTGGACACCCCCATAAAGGAGTACCGCCGGCCGCTTGGTCAGAGGGAGGTTTTAGTGAGCAGCTGGCTCCAAGAGGGGCCGCTGATCAAGGACGCACGGTATAACTGTGTTGCTGAGGCCAGCACAGGAAATGACGTGTCTGAAGTTGACCTCCGGCTCTCTATTGGAGGTATCAGGTGGAAAATATTGACTATAGTCCTGCATGCAGAATGGAATTGGGAGTGTTCTGGACTGGCTGTTTCCATTGGCAGAGATGGATAATTGCACTGGTTTATTTCCATAAAGCGTGTTGTTGTTCGACAGATGAAGAGAACATTCCAACCCGAGATTTGAGCCAGTGGAGAGGTGCGCTCGCAGAGCACGAGCAACTGCTAAAGAGATGGGAAAAGGCCTGGGTAGGTCTGAGTGTGCTGTCTTCTCCGGTCAGTCGCCTGGATTGTGTTTGCGTCACGTGCGTCGGTTTTAACCTGCTCTGCATGTTCAGCTTTAGGCTGCCAGGCTGTTTTCGTCAAGAGTACTGGAGAAGTGCAAAGTCCAGGTTTTTATAGCAGCAATAACACGAAACGAGGGATGCGAAGAAAGAGTTAGTTCAAATGAAATGAGGGTCTGATTTAAGGGCTTTGAAGCTTTGAAGTGCACTTGTTTAAATACACCAATCATTAACCTTGACTACAGCTTTAAATGCCTTTAACGTCATGTATCTAACGGTGTTGTACGAATCGCATGTTCTTTTAACCATATTTTGTAAATTGCACGAGTAACTAAAAGCTTATGTTCCTTTTAGAGAAGCTGCTAATGAGATTCCTCCTTCAATACAGGCACGTGTGAGTCTTGTGACATTTAACTAAATTTCCTAAATGTCTTGATGTTGCTGAATTCACTGGACATTTTTGACTAATATCTAACTAATATCAGTCTGTCTTCCTAGAGAGAAAACAATACCTATAGGTCACGAATGGGTTAACTTAAGTATCGCCAGATACTTAAGCTGATTAAAAGCAGTGCATTGGTTATTACAGAATTTTAAAGTCAATGACTCAGTACTTTTCTCGTGGCTTTAAAATGGGGGAAATAATTATTTGATCTCTTGCTTAATTTGTAAGTTTGCTCATTTACAAATAAATGAAAGTGTCATATTTTTATGGCAGTTTAATTTTAATGGAGGCAAGTAATAAGTCATGATTTGCTTGGGGATCAAATACTTCTTTTACATTATATATGTGTCTTTTCTGGGTTTTTGGTTAATAGTCTGCCTCCATTAAAATTATACTACTATGAAACTTAGACTGTTACCTTCGTTGGACGTGAGCAGGGGATCAAACAATTATTTCCCCATCTGCATGTGCAGTTGTTGAAATGCATCAGTACTACTCCCAGCATTTCTCTTGTGTAATTAAATCGCACTGCTTGCGTAGTACAGCTGTGTTTTTCCCCCTTTAGGAAAGCTGTGATGACCACAGAGCTCTGTGAAGAGTTGACTTGGCTGAATCTGGTTGCGAACATGGTCCTCCATCCAGGTGGACCACACCTTTGACACTGAAACTGTCAAAAAAACAACAATGCCACTTCTTAGATAGGAGTTTGGGGGACCATGAAGCAACACATTTACAATCTGCCTCCTGCAGGGGTGAGGGCAGTTGGGGGGGTTGGGGTCACCTATATGCAGTGATAATGTGGGAGTCTCCAACCAAACTCTGCAAGGAGATGAAGCTCATCAATCTGAGAACACGTGGGCTGCCTTTGTACCAAAAATACATTTCTGTCAAACGTCCTGAGAGCGGTGCTTGTAAGGAATGTTTCGCATTTTTAAAGCGATGGAACATGTCAAATGTTTGTGAGATTCATTTTAAGATGTTTGCACCTTCGCTGGCTTCAGAAGCTTCTGTCAAGTCCATCATAGCTACTTGGAATTTGTATAATCTTGAGTGAAAATGTCTTTAATCATCGAGCCCAAAACCCAATTCGTAGGATTTGATGGCAGGAATCGGGCCTGTAGCTCTTTCTTTTAACAACATGCCATCAAAATGCAAAATTTATCTTAAAAGAAATGCAGTTCAGCCCAAGTATGGAAACTTTTGTCACACTCACTGCTTTTCATCTGTTATTTTCTTCACATTAAAACTGTGACTACATATTTGACGCTGTAGCAGAAATAAACTGTTTAAATGCTGTCGCTTATGTCATGATGCCTTCAAGTTTAACACATTCTAGTGTTTTAATTACATGTGAGCAGATGATGGTAAATATAATCAAGAATTTTCTTTGAAAATCATGTATAGTTAATGCCTTGACTGAAATCTAAATTAAAAAAAAAAGTTTTAAGCTGATTTTCACACTTGTGCCTCAGATTTGCAGACTTACAGCGGTTTATCTTAAATTGTTTTTAATTTGGTTCTCCATTAAGTTTCTTTTAATGTATGAGAAAAAGCCACATGTAGCTTCCTAAGGCACATTTCTGTATTTCAGCACAACACTGGTTTCATGGTGGTGTTTAGTGGAGCCACACCACCCTCTTGTGACCACTTATAGGAACATAACCCAAAAACAGGAGGTGGTTAGCAGGTTGTTTATTACTGTAAAGGTCAGAGCATGACAATTAAACAAATGTAACTGAACACACAGAGAGACTGACACCAGATTTGACCATCTCTAATTAATTTAGAAATTCGGTTTGAAGTCAAAGATTTCTTCCTCCTTTCTCCGCAAAAAAAAAAAAAGCAAACAAATCAGAGGGATTACATCAAAAAGCTGAGAAATTCATATGCTGCAGTGAGCAGCCAGACAGTATACACTTAATAATCTTAAATAAAAGATCACAGGAGGACTCTTCTAGTAGTGCGAGGGTGGGGTCTTGCGTCATTGCTTCGGAGGTAGAGGTCTTCTGAACAGAAGGATGTGTGGCTCTGGGAGAACAATAGCAGACAAATATACAAACAGGTTAGTGACCTGAGGCCCGATCATTGTGTGTTTTAAAGGCCTATTACCAGAATGATGTGCTACACTGTAGTTACAGCCAAAGTCCTACGACTCTGCAGCCATTCTGGTGATGCATCTCGGCATCTGGGCCTGCATTTAAATGAACTGCGAGAAAACCATTACTTTTGCTTTACTAGTCAACCAGACATAACGGTGCACGAATAGCATCAACAATCAACTCCAACTTACAAGAGCTTTTAAGAACATAATGGATTTGCAGCCAAGTCCAGGTTGCCAACATTTCAGCAGCTCAAAAGCAAGCCAATAACATTACACGCAGATTACCTGGTTCGTGTATCATATAGTGGATCCATCCCTGGGACTGTTGCACTCCCAGCTGTCTCCACTCTTCTTCAGACATCAGGTGGGATTTTGGGATATATTTAGTCATCTCCCGAGGCAGAACAACATGTCTAGTGATGAGAACAAACGATTGTTAATCATTAGTGGAGTGTAAATATCTTGTAAGGTTTGATGCAACTATCCTGTTGGACGACACCAGTTATCTGAGATATGATTTAAACTACAACCATGCAAAGTGTCAACTGGATCTTGCAGTTGTGATGTTATGTTGATAAAAACTGTCCAGAGACAGATATGTAGACAACATGCTCAAAGTCTCTTAGGGAGTTCCTGCTATACAGGAGTCTCCAGGAACAAATGTTTCATCACGACTTAAAAAGTAAAATGCAGCCGAAAGTCATATGTGAATTGTCTACAGAAAAAAAAACACATACAGATCGATACACAGGTGCCAAATTAAAGGAAACCGCTATATTTAAGCCATTGAGTGGCTTGCAGGATCTTGCAGGCGTGCATTGAGTCCATGTATTCCTTTGCAGGTCAAGCAGTGCAAATCAATACAAAGTTGGCCTGAGGGGTCTTAAACGTATCTACTGTGATGGGGGTGGCAAAGATATTGTTAACTTGCTTTTAAAATTCTTAATATAAAAAATGGTCACATTTGCCAACATACCAAGATGACAAAGCTCTGCTCATTTAAACCTCAGATGTTTCAGTGACTATAATCCGACTGACTTCTTGTATTTGTATTGTTATACCCATTATGAACTTCCAAAATCTTCCCCCTTGACAAATACATTTCATAAAAAAATAATTTAAAAGCCTAAAACTAGCAATGATATTGATTAAAAACTTTAACCCTCCCCCCCCCCAAAAAAAAGAAGAAACGAGAAAATTCATACTGGAAATTAACTGAAGCAATACTGAAAATGTGAACTAACTCAGGGTGGTCGCTTCCTTTCAAGGAGCACTGGAGCTGTTCTGGCGACACCTGGCGGTCAGACTTTCACTTTACAGCCACTAAAAGTTTGTCACCGTAATGGTGGTGTTCCCATTGAACGGCAACATTCAATGGGATTATTATTCTACTATTACACCTCCACTAAATAGTGCAAAAAAAAAAAAAAAAAAATAATAATAATAATAATAATAATGAAAAAGATATTTTTTACTATATATTATTATTCTACTATTACACCTCCACTAAAAAAAGCGTGACAAAGCTTAAACTTTGAAACTACTTCGTGTCGGTTGTCTACGTTTAATTTTTTTTTTTAAATATCCACTGAAGACGTCTTCTCTTTGTTGCTAATCTTTAGTTGACGTTACTAAAGTTGAACATGCGAACCAATAATGCTCACCTGTACTCGTAATGGTCGTCACTGTACCTGTTGGAATAGTAGATCTGGTTCCGAGACATATTTACAGGAAAAAAAATCAGGTTAATTATTAGAAAAGTTTTACGAGAAACTGGGGTTGTAGAATAACAACAAGTGCCCACCTGTAGCTCATTCCGTGCAGATTGCTCAAAGGTATTGATTGGACGACTTCTGTCATGTGACCAGAATTTCCCTCTTTAGCGTAGTTCTCGAGCCGTCATCAAAGTACAGGTGAGTGTCTTAAGTTGTTTTCAGCCCTCTTTTGCAGTAGTTGTTCATCTTCACACAAAATAGAAACACAATATATCTCACATGTTTAAATATGCATCACAACACTAAAATACACTACTGTGTTATTCCTGATGAGGATGGTTAAAATAAAATACTGTGTACTACTAGTTTCCTTAAAGCCTTATGAATTATCATCAGGTAAAATTTTTATTTTCATTTCATCATAAGCAAGTGTGGCCAAATTTATACAAGATGACGTTTTGGCAGTTTGCTAGTGTGGAGTTTTCAGGTGTGAAGATTTACATCTCAGACTCTACAGGCCTCAGTTAGCATGTTAAATTCATCCAGTCACTTCTGCTTATCCTTATCAGGGTCACAGGTGGCTGGAGCATATCCCAGCTATCATAGGGCGGGTGGGGTACACCCTGGATGGGTCGCCAGTCTGTTGCAGGGCTAACATAATCTACAGCAGAATGGCTCAAAAACAAAGGAATCAACATATTGCAATAGCCCAAAGCCCAGACCTCAGCCTGGTTGAAATGTTGTGGCAGGAGCTTTAGAGAGCTGTGCATAGGCAAATAACCAAAAACCTTGATGATGAGAAGCAATCCTGTAAAGAAGTGTTGCGTGATCTTTTTATCTAAGGTAAAAAGGGTTAATAATGTTAGAGTTTGTATTGTTGATTGTCATTTATGCTTAGAAATATTTACTTATATATGCTTAGAGTTTTGTAATTAGTTGTAGATTGGTAGAGGTTTTGATCCTTGATAGTCTGCAAACTTTGTGTGTATTAGACAGCACTTTGGGAGCATGAGAGGTCATACCGTGTCTTATTGTTTTATGGTAGGATTAACGTAGTTGCGTCTGTTCTAGTCTAAGTGCTCTTTGTTTAGATGAACTGCAGGACTTCCTCACCGTGTTATCTAGGATGAACCATCTAGGGTGAGGGGGAGGCTACCCTCTTCCTGACCAAGGATGTTTGACCCTTTGATCAGCAAAAAATATATGGTTAAAATATGGTTAAAAATATTTATATTCTGGGTAACGTCAGAGATATATTAGATTATAAGGCAATGCGTATTTTATATTTCTCACTAATTTTCCTCTATCTCAGTTATTGTGCTGAGGTGTGGGGGAATACATATGTGACTTATATACATCCTCTATACTTGCTACAGAAGAAAGTGGTACGAATGGTTCATAATGTTAAATATAGAGAACATACAAATAATTTGTTTATAAAATCGAAATTGTTGAAATTTGAAGACTTAGTGAAATTACAGACATTATTATTCACCTGCAAGGCAAAAAATAACACATGTTTGTATTGTGTTCAGGAAGTGGGGACAGTAGAAGGAAGTTTGACTTTAAGTTTGCTAAGACCACACAAAGGCAAATGTGTCCGACAGTTAAAGGTATAAGAATATGGAATTCTCTTGAAGATAATCTCAAGAGTTGTACAAACATGCACCGTTTTAAAATGTGCTACATACTTAAAAGGATAAATCAGTATGAAGAACATGAAAGTAATTGGGGCTAAATGTGGAAGAAAAAAAAATTTTCATTGCCATTTAATGCTGTATATTGCTGATTATATTGATTTGTTGTTTAGTTTTGCATTGTTACATAAAGATACATCTTAGAGGGTTTTTGGGGGGGGTATTGGCGCCCTCTTGTAAGAATATTTGGATTGCAGATAGGGGGCAGGTGCTAACAAGAATTTATTCTTCTTCCTGCTCCTTTTCACCCATGGGTGCAGTGTCATATTAATGGGAAGGAGGTTCTGAATGTAGGAAAAGAAACACTGTTGAACCATGTGTGAAATAAATAAAAGAAATGAAATGTGAATCTGTAACTTTTATACTTTTTGAGTGCTCAGTATGCAATTAACCATTAAAGCGATCTAAAATTAATTACAGTCCCCATACCATTTGCTAGCACAGGTTTTGTAAATCAACATTTCTAGTCCTCACAGAAGCATGGGGCAGAAATTTCTCTACAACACTGTGAGAAGTCATACAGGAAACTGTTACTAAGTTATTGGTGCTTAAGCTGTTTCTACAGGCTACTGAATCATGGGTCAGTTGTACTTCCCGTGACTCCTGTGAAAACAGTCTTTTTCATATGACTGTAGTCTTCTGTTTTCGAGACTCAAAATTAATTGGAAAGTTGATCAACAAGCAGTTTCATGGCCAGGTACACCTTGTTCCCTTGTTATTTCTTGATAAATTAAATAGATTCTGTTGTTGATTCCAAGTGATGAAGTTGCATTTAGTAGCACTGAAATTCTCAGTATGAGGATTAAAGAGTTGGTGATGCAAGTGATGGAGGCCACTGTTGATTTAAAAAACCAAAATAAACCTATCAGAGAGAGAGAGCAAAACCTTTTGGAGTGGCCGAATCAACAGCCTGGTATTCTTACATTCCTTGGTAAGGAAAACCCTTCACAACATCTAGCAAAGTCAAGAACTTTCTTGAGGAGATAGGTGTATAATTATCATAATCAACAATCTTCACCAATGAAAAAGGTGCAAACCACTAGTTACACTCAGGACCTAAAGAGTATACTAATGAAGCAAATTCAACACAGCCACGCTTGCTTTGTATAAGCTGGCTTGACAAAACCTAAACTCCAGTTAGAGAAAGGGATATTACTACAGTGGTTATCAACTTTCCCTGTTAAGCTGGGCCTTCTGCTTCAGAATCTTTGCACACTGAAATAAAAACACTCTTCTTCTGGACAAAATGATCCCTGTGAGTGTACCCACTCTATTCAGTCATTATCAGATGATAATGATAAAAATCTATAAAGACCACAAAAGTATACAAAAATATAACAAAAATTGCAACACTTTTGAAAAAAAGGACAAGCTGCATGTTAACCTATTGATGATAGCTTACATGACTGCTGCACATTAGAGCTCTGAAACTTTAACCTGGATACATTCAAACATTAAAGGTTACTGCCTCATAGCTTAATAACAGAGTCATGGAAATGACTCTGCCAGCTCAGAGTGAAATTTATTTTATTGATTGAATGGTCTGATTGATTTTTTTAGTCTGTGTTCTAGTAGTTCCAATTCAAGCAGTGTAAGGCAGACTTGGCAGCAGATTAGAACCAAGTATAAAACCATCTATACATTTTCTGTGCCTCTAACTGAATACATGCAAATTCCAGTTACAATGCAATGCACAGTTTGCACAGCTTGAACTTGAAAAGCTCATGTACAACTTGACAACTGCCTATATAAAATGTGTTTTTCCAACATCGACTCTATACAGTGCTTCAAAACATGTGGTAAGTAAGTTACCACAGTGATTTAGCTAGCCACTTCTGTGACATAGCTTGCTAAAGCATTAATCTTGATTTATAGTACATCCTTTAGGAAACCCAGAATACTCTTGTGATCTCTTGTGATCTTCTTGTGCTTCCGATGCTTTTTAATGAACCATTTACAGAAAGCTCAAACGATATCCCAGACATGATTATGAAAAACGGCTCTAAAGGCTTTTATTGTCCACATCGGAAACTCTTACATCACTCTGCTCTCTTTGGCCAAGCTATCAATATTTTTTTCCCTTCTGCTATTCATCATTTTGTGTTTCATTGAGTTTTTTAGACACATGACACATGATTGTATAACCATAGGCAACAGTGGTATTGAAATATGGTCACAAATAGACCCGGAATTGGACGATGGATGTAGGGCAGGAAAATGACATGGTAGAAATGTGTCACCTTTCTTATCCATCTTAACCTTCCTGTGAAAAATAAACGAGACAGATATTAAGTGACATGTGCAATAATGTTCTTACTTACAAAAGTATTTTTATATCCATTTAATGGCGAATATCTGGATTTGGATTTGAACACTTGTATTACAATAAGAAACAGGAGTCAGTACACCCATGTGAACTATTACTTACATGACTTCAAACAGGGTTTTTTGCCACTCAGTTAGCATATCTTTCATTACTCCAATTCTTTTTTTTTTCCCCCCAATAATTTAATATGCCACGATGTTATAATTTAGACCCAGTCTTCTTTTGCATGGAGAACACTAATGTTGCTCACAGTTTCTGGAAAGAAGTTCTGCCATCCCACAGAAGCATTTTTTAGCTGTAAAAAACAGAAAGGGATCTGTTGTTCTACCTTCTTCTCTAAGGTTTTTATTATTATCATTATTTTTCTGGATTCAAGTCATACAGTTTGGTGAGGTAGTACTTTTTGTCCTATGGAAAGTCTTGTGATGTGTTTGGATTCTTATTTTGTTAGAAGATTCCTTTCCAACCGTGTTTTTTGTTTGTTTGTTTGTTTGTTTTTTAGTATCCACAGGTACTCATGATTCCATTTATATTTACAACTCCCCAACACCTTTTGGAATCCCGCATGTCCATGTCATCACACTCCCACCTGTGAGCTTCATGGTTGGGACTGTACCTTCGCTGTGGTAGTAAGGCCACGTTCACGCCAAACATCCTGGATCCACCTGAGCTAAACCGGTGCCTCTTAGCCTTATGTTACCAAAAAAAGTGTTTCCAGTATTCATCAGGCTTCTTTTTATGTTCATGTCCAAGTATTCCACCTAGAAATTATAGTTTGTTTCCGTGACCACAGGTTTTCTTACCCGTGTCCATTTATTTGTTAAAGTCTGTCAAATTAGGTTTTTCAGGCACGCTTGCCAGCTGCATATGTTAACATGTCACAGTCAGCTCATTATTTAGCTTGAAAGAGAAGCTTTTATAATAAATACCAGGTCAGACCTGGTATTTATTATTTATCAGGTGCTCTGTGACCTGTTCATAGATGGCCCCCTGATATGGCAGGAAGCATCATACTGAGAAGGCCAAGCACCATACTGCACCACCAAACTCCTGCTGAGTGTCGGTCAATAGGCAAAAATCGCCTGTCGTGACCAGCCATAGTTCATTCCTGCACACCACACTGATAAAGGAGAAGTGTTGGGACAGTTTAATTATATGATGTCAACTGGTAACACGTGATTTAAAAAAAAAAAAAAGTTAGATCAACCCAGAAGATTAAAGTTGTGCACACAACACTCAACAACTGAAACTTAACTTTAAATAAAAAATAGCAAGTTCGGGTAACAGGTTGTAAATTCAAGTTGACAGAAACCCAGAAATAAAACCACCGTCACAGAAAGCTGAGTGAGAATCATCTTAAATATTGCATTAGCTCAACTACAACTCCGATACCTATTTACAGTGCAGGACTCCAGGACACTACGTCTAGTACTTTATAGCCCACAAGTCGATGTCTTTTAAGCTCAGTTCAGCTGTCTTACTCAATGCACGCAGGTTGAAGCAATAGCACTAAGAGTATAGTTTCAAAACTGTGTTTTGTGAGACGGCATGTCAATAGTTTTCTTGCACATAAAATTGTCCATAGGAGGTTTCTCTCCCTGCACTACGACACACCCCATCTCTTGCCCTATAATAGTTGGGATAGGCTCCAGCTGCCCACACGAACCTGACTTGGATAACAGTAAGAGGATGGGTGGATTAAGCTACGTCCACAATGAAGCGCATCAACTTTGAAGTCGACAGCTGGTCACTTTCAGTCTCCAGTTGCCTGGGTGACCCTCTGATGTGTTTACCATGTAAGAGCTAAAGGATGTCAGGCCCTCACACCAGCCACATGGAGTCCTGCCAGGTCCCAGTGTCCTCATGTAATGGCCCATCTCCTCATGTCTTCTCTTTACTTTTGAGAGTGTGCTAGGAGACTCGGCCAAGACTTTTGTGAAAGCATGTTTTGATGTGCTATGATGCAACCTGAAATGACTGGAGGTATAGTCTCAGTGATAAGGAGAGAGTAATGGTCACTATCTGAAAAAACATTCCCTTTTTGGGAGTTGTCTTGTTGTTGTTGTAATTTGCAACTGATGAGCAGATGAAATGGATGTATAACGATTTATGCTTCTTAATTGGACACTGATTGACTTTGTGTTATCCTGCGATTATGCCCCCTTTATTTCTTGAGCATTGTATTATTAGTGTATTGTTAACAATTTATTGCATGTAACACAGCATGAGAAACCAGGCTTAGTCCATTTTATGCTTTATGTAAAATTATAAATTAACATGCAGCAAAAAGCAAGTTTTTCTTGGAAAATCTGCTTGATCGTGGTGCCGGCTTGTCCTATGTTCCATATATACACACACACATATGACCAGTAATATCTGCAAATTGATCAGTGGATATATTTCCCTGCTTGACCTTTGCTAGTTTTTTTTAAAAGTATGTTACTTTAACTTAAAAAAAAATACTATTGTCATATTGCAAGTTAATAAAACCCCAAATAAAATATATATGGATGGTAATTATTTATTTTCATGTGACAAATGTCCAGTTTTAGCTCTAAATATATTTGTTGTTGTAGCGCATTTGTAATGCCCTCAGATATGTACATGTATGTATATAATTACATACACATATGTGTGTGTGTGTGTGTGTGTATGTATGTATAGGGAGAGAGAGTGAGAGACATTAAAGTCAATTACTAATTAAATGTGTAGGTGGCAACTGTTCACATGAATGTAGAGAGGGAAAAAAGGTGATAATGGTGACAATCAAAATCACGGGGGTGGCTTTACTCCTCCTGTTTCATGTCCTGTACCTTTTTCTTGTTTCCCACTCTGTTAACAGAACACTATCTTATTTAATTATGCAAACATCTCATGTCTGATGATGCACGTAGGCTTTTTAAAGGACAGTTAAGAGAAAACAGAATGTACACCTGTGTCTGGAATGGTCTCTTCCACTATTCTGCTAGCCTCCTCTGAATGAGTCATCCAGCTGGCTCCTCATTGGATAAGACCATGCCATCCCTAGGGATTGCCTTGCAGAGGCAGAAAGGCCTTGCTTCCATTCACAGAAACACTGGTATGCCAGCCTGCTATTTCATTCACATAAAAGACTAAAAACTGCATGCCTTTTTTCTCTTGTCCACTGCTCCGTTTCTGCTTTGTCTTTTTGCCGTCACTTTTGATTTGCGAGGGCTTGCCTTTTTTCCCCCCTGCTTCTGTGTTTGCCTTTGTTTCTGAGGCGAGAAGGCAGACGTGCTGTCTTCTTCTTCTTTTTTTTTTTTTTTTTCCTTTTGCCAGGCAGGAAAGGGATTGGGAGGGACTGCAGTGCGAAATCTGCAGCACAGTGAGAGTGGAAGCTGCTTATGAATGAGTGTCAGTCTTTCGCCGTTGCTAGATGCTCTTGAGGACATTTTATATGAATGTGTGCTTTCTGCTGCCAGGAGACAAAGATGCTTCATTGCTGTTGGTTTTAAGGAGACTCTGAAGCTTTTTTTCCCCTTTTATCCATCTGGCTATTTCATTGACTTATCTGCCTGAGAAACATGCCGTTCAGAATGTGTTTGTTTGAGTCGTATCATTCATGCAGTTCAGCCTGGACCAGTTGCTGGGTATTTTAGAGTGGCTGTGAATCTGTTTCTGCTTCATTGTTGAACTGTTTCCTATTGCAGATTGTCAACATTTTTAGGCTTAAAAAAGTAAAATTGCTTTAGTCTTTTTATATATAATTGATGCTCGAATATAAATAGCTGTGGAAATAACTGGTGGTAGATTTTGGTGAGTGGTCCAGGACTGATGTCTGCTCACAATATGCAATTATATTACTTGAACATGGGCAATATATTAATGTTTCACCTATTTCCAATCATACTAAAATTTTGCAATATTGCTTCTCTTGATGATTTATGAAGATTTCTTTTGCATCATTTTAAGGTGAATCTTTATTTTTCTTTAAATAGAAATGTCTATTTTATTTTTGTGCCATAAGAATTTGACAGGCGCTTCAATTTAGCTGTGAATTGAAAGGATGTTTTCATTACATATTTCACTTCATTTACTGTCATCTAAGTGATTAGTTTATGGTGTGTCATCCTTTTATCAAACTTTTATTAGGTCGTCAGTTTTATGGCACTGTTCAAGACGCAAATTCCAGCAAAATATGAATGATTACTTCACGAAGTTACTAAGACAATCAAGTTACCTCTCATCCCTCATTTCCTTTTCACAGAAAAACAAATAAGAAGAAAAGAATTATGGAGAATGAATATGAGACTGGGGAATATAAAAATTGATTGGTTCTAGTGTGCTGTAAGTGGGAGGTTTTTTTTTCCCTCTCCCTCCAACAGGAAGTGATTTGCAGTGTTCAGCAAGCCTTTTGTTGAGAAGGTTTTCTCAGATCAGTGAGTCATGCTTTAGCTCTGAGCCGGCAGGCAGGCAGCAGTCAGTAGAGGGTATTTGCTCTTCCCTTGCAGTGTCCGTGATCATCAACAACACAGATCTTTTTCTGTTCTTAACTTTTTGGATTTTGAGCTAGGAATCAGCAGCAGCGTCACCGCTGGAAACTAAAAGCTGCACCACAACACTGGAAGCCTTTTAGAGACCTTTCCATCCTTTCCCCCCCTCCCTCTGCTTCAGTGTTGTTTCCGTGGATTGTGTCTGTATATTTTTCCTCTGACGGATTGGATTGCAGCTCTGGATTTTACAGAGAGCAGATTGGACTTTGGCGACAACAGCAGCAGCAGCAGCAGCAGCAGCAGCTCAACACAACCACCACTGTAACCTCAATAGAGAAAATTACAGTCAGGTGGCCTGTGATTGCTAAAAAGGCGTTTGCTGCCTACCGTTGCTGCTATGTTACAGGAGAGGGTAATCAGCACCGCTCAGCCACGTCTGCCAGCACGCTTGTGAACGAGGCAGGCTGTGCGTGTTGGTTGGTGGAGAGAGGGGAGAGAGCAAAGAGAGAGAAGGGTATGCTTCACCGTACCAAATACAACCGCTTCAGAAATGAGTCAGTAACATCCGTCGATGAGCTTCTTCACGGCCTGTCCATGAACCCCAAGGTCTCGGCCACCCCCCAGTCTGCAGCCGAGACGTCTTACACACCCCCGACTGAGGTTCAGCCCTCCTCCGCCACCGCTCCTTCCAGCAACCCCACCGGCCATGGCTCTGACCACCTGGAAGATGGAGGCACCACCCTCTGTACGCTCATCAACAAGGTGTCCGGCCTGAAATTCAGCAACTCCGGCAGCTTGCTCGGCATAAAGGGTCTGCCCTCGGCCGTTAAGGACCTGGCTGTGTCAAAGCTGCAGGGGGGTGGGGGATCAGGCTCAGGCTGCTCCAGTGGCCCGAGTCCCAGCGCAGCTACAGCGGCAGCCTCTGGTGCGGGTGTCTCTCTGTGCAGTTCGGCCTCCCATTCAACCCCCTGTTCACAGCTGGAGCCATCTGTCAGCATGAGCAAGAAGAGCAGGCTGGATGAGCACCAGCCCAGCGGAGAGGACTGGAATCCAGGTGGAGGCGGTGGACTGGTGAGCAAACCCTCCAAAGGATGGCTAGACTCAAACGAGAAGATCTCTGGTCCCGGAGTCACATACATTGTTAAGGTTGGTGGACTCACTCTTTCCCCTCACTCGTTTTGTTCTTTGTTCATCCCAGTCATTTTCCCATTCTCTCTTTTCTTTGAATGAGTCGAGTTTTAGCTACCTGCAAGTGGGGGTGGGTGGGGTGGGAATAATGTAGTTTCTCACAACATGCCCTTGAGTGGGTGTATGTAGGCTGGGTGAAATAGCAGCAACCGGAAAACTGGCACTGAATAATTCAGGAAAAAAGGAGAAGGTCACCATTAAGGGGAAAAGTAGAGGAAAAGCTCATAATGGCAAAACAAAAACGGTAATTATCAATGTGAACATTGTGTAAGCATTTACATTTCTCCGATATTTTGGCCAGTCTCATGTATACAGAGAGGCAACGTTATGCTTTTGTAACCATGGTGATGAGTTATTTCTGTACATTGTGCACCTCTGTGGCTGCTTTAGCTTGCCAACAGTGAATGGGTTGAATGGGAAAAAATATTCGGAGCATCCTCGTCTTAACACACTTATCACTGGCTGCTGTTACTGTTGTCCAACCATCGTACATCATTTAAAGGTGAGCAAGTTGGCACACAACTACAGGAGCTGCGAATGTCATCATGCCGGCAATGAGTCACTAGCATAAGGAGTGATGATGCAGAGTCCTGGCTCTTTAAGGTGTGAAAGGGGGGGGGGGGGACATTTTTACTGGGTGAAGTAAAGGAATAATTTTTCTATTTTTTTTCCTGCCTTGTCTTGTACTGCAGTGCAAAGAGAAATGCAGCTTTTTGGAGAAAATGAAAATTGAGGCCATCACTGCCAGGGGAAATGTGTTATCTTCCAAATCAAGTTACGATTGCCATCATATGACACCTACTACAGCTAGCCCAAACAAAGCCTACAGTATCTGTGACCAGCGTGACATTCCATTAACTGCATTAAGGCAGAGAGCACTTATTTGTCCAGTCAATGCCGCTGAAAGCAGCCACACTGTGAGAGGGGAAATGGGTCTGTCCTGTGCTCACCCTCCACCCCCGGCTTTCCCTGTGGTTTCAGTCCCGTGTGTATTGAGTTCAACGTGGTGTTCTGCTCACAGCACTTTTAATTAGCGTCATGTGGTCACTCCTCGCACATCACGCACCATTACCCCCAAGCGGCATTGACTGACAGTGATGCTGTTTACACTCTCACTTTTATCTCGTACTAGTGTTGTGTTTTTAAAAAATAGAAAAAAAGAAAAGAAATGCACATTAGATATGATAAGGTTTTCTGGTAGCAGATTTAACAGGGGTCTTTCCTAGTATTTCATTGTGTTTTTAGGAAGGTCAGAGTTCAGGCTATATGCATACCACTGTCTGTGTAGGTTCTGAGTCATCCAGGTCACAAATGATTGAAAAGAAGGCAAGTAGACTTTTTCAAGTTAGTGAAAATCAAGTTGTCGTTTCTTCCAAGTACTCAAGGCTAGCACAAGCCTACCACTGTACTTACAGGAGCAATATGTGACAAATACTAACAAAATAATATGTATAGAATTGGTTATACTGTATAATATGTTCACATAAACAATAAAAGAAATACAGAATAGTAAAGCTGTAATTAACCGATCACTTTCTACATTTCTTAGATCTGCTTTCTTTGCATTTCAGAACCAAATAACACTGACGTATCGATTGTTTGCAAAGCTGATGTGGCAAACGTGTGCTTGGCCACCTGATCAACATAAATCCAGTCCTTTATATTTATTAAATTATGTTATTATTCCTGACCGCATTGCCGCATTGCAAAAGTTGTATCCCATAAATGTTTTACTGCCTAAAACCCCCCCCCAACGATTCTTACATGATTATTTGATTATTAAATTCAATTGCAACCAATTAATTATTCTTTTTTATTGATCACATGCATTATTTCCTGGACCTGATTATCCTGTCTAGACTGTACAGAAGCAATACAGTCTCAAAGCAGTCTGTGTAAAGTTGCAACTTTTTATCCACCGATTCCTGTTTTTGGACACAAATGTTCCCTTTTTTCATGATTCTGAACATAAATATACAAACATTTTCACCTTTAAAATAGGGGAAAGAAGCCACACTTGAAGGTGTGCGTTCAGTTGTCAGGACGATTCCTCCCAAGAGTCTCAAGAAAAAAGATGCTGCGGACACTAAATATACTTCATGTTAAAAGAGTAGTTTAAAAATTGTGCATGCTGTCATGAAAAGTTGGGGCAATTTGTGTTTGTGAGCACAAACCAATGGATTTTTCACACTTTTCATACAGAAGAAATTTTTAGATAATGCACACAATAAACACCGTAGCAAAAGCAGGTTTAGACAATGCAATATACAGTATGACTTAAATATTTAGAAATGTTTGAAATTAATTACAGTTTGTATTATTATTATTTTTTTTATCTAGATCACTTGGAAACCTAGTTAATCCGAAATTCAGTTTTAGAGTTTTGGTTATGTGCGTTCTTATACAACATAAGGGAATATAAACCCTGCGTGAGCTCAGAATAGAGCTCTGCTAATTTTAGAAGTGCTTGATGTATTTTTGGCCCTGCTAAAGCACACACTTCAAACACACCCTTATAAAAATAGAGAACATAGGCAATTTGAGAATGTCACATTGACAAAATAATATTTTTGTTTGAGCGCAAAATGCTGAGCAGAAAGACACAGAGTTATAAAAGGAAATTTATGATTGTAACAAGTTAGTTTCTTGAACTGGCTCTTTTTAAAGGCCAGAGTGGAAACACTGATGTGTCTGGAAGTCTGTTTTGTTTACAGAGAAATTCAAAATATGATTTTAAAAGTGATGGAACTCATCAGCACCAAATGTTCCTGGCCTGTGCATGAGCTGTTGCAGTCTGGTTCTGGAAATGATTTGATTATTTAAAAGGAAACTTTTAATGGTGAATAAACCTTGACTTGTTTTATTTCTAAGTTAGCATCAACTTTGGCTTCATTAAATTTACCTTTGTAAACTTCTTCTATGGCTGGATGCTTTTATTTTTAACTAGAAAACCATCTGCTTGGTCATGAAACAAACTGTTGTTGTAATTTGGGTGTCGGTCTTCCTGCAGCTCTCTTTTTTTTACAAAAGCATACATTGAAAAATAATTATTTTAATTTGTTTTGTTCAAAAAGATCTCAGATTTCACCATTATCTTTAATTATACTACATAAATACTAGCTAGCTACTTTTTTGGGTACACCTGTTTAACTTTTTGTCCTATATAATCACGCATTTAGGCATCTAGACATGGTCCAAGAGACCTGCTGAAGTTCAAACCGAGCATCAGAATCATAAAGAAAGGCGATTTAAGTGACTTTGAATGTGGCATGGTGGTTAGCGTGAGACAGGCTGGTCTGAGTATTTGAGAAACTGCTGATCTACTGGGATATTTCCACATCACCATCTCTAGGGTTTATACATCAAATGAGCAGCAGTTGTTTGGTGAAAATGCCTTGTTAATGTCAGATGTCAGAGGAAAGTGTTGTAACTGCTGTGAGCTGAGAGGGAGGCAACAATAACTCAAATAACCCTTTGTTACAGCCAAAGTATGCAGAAGAGCATATCTGAATAGCAGAAGACCACACTGGGTGCCACAGCTGTCAGTTAAAAACAAATAACTGAGGCTACAGTTAACACTGACATTAAAATCGGACAACAGAAGATTGGGAAACTTTTGTCTCTGTTTCTGCTGCAATATTTAGATGGAGTACAGCGACAGATTGGTGACCTGTCCAGGGTGTACCCTGCCCCTCACTCTATGATTGCTGGAATAGCCTCCTGCCACCTCTGAGGAATGTTTTCAGCCCCTCACTGAGTCTATTCCTCAAAGAATTAAGACAGTTCTGAGACCAAAAGGTGGTCCTACCAGGAGTTAGCAACATATAGCTATTGAACTGGCAAGTGAGCGTTTAAAAAGTTAGAGAAACTCAATATTTTATTTCCTTTCCAAACAAATACAATCTCTTCATCTCAAACTTAATATAGTTTTTTTTCAGAGTAGGTAACAATAACTTGACTTAAATGGCCCCGCTGCTTTTGAAAGTCATGCATGCGTCACAAGTTTTAATAACTGTATCATGCCTGATGTTAAACAATGGGTCCATTTCTTTCCTTTCTAGAACAAGGCCCTAGTGTCAAAACTTGTGTGTGTGGTGATTTTGTATGCTCTTAAAGACTGCAGTAATTTTATTTTATTTTTTTAGGCCTTGAAAGGTAACACAAAGATTTGTTTTGTGCATAATGATGTGTAGTCTTTGTTTATTTCACACAGGGTTTTCATTCTTACTTTGCAGTATCTGGGCTGTATAGAAGTCCTGAGGTCGATGAGATCCCTGGATTTCACTACAAGGTCACAAATAACAAGGTATGTTCACACATTTATATTTCTTCAAGGACAAGACAAGTTGAAATTAAATGGATTCTTGCTTATGATGAGAGTTTTTAATTTGATAAAATACTTAAACAGCCACACACACACACACACACACACACACACACACACACACACACACACACACACACACACACACACACAAATTGTTCAGCAATGAACAATTTCCACATTTATAACTATTTAAATCCATTACTTTATTTCTAATAAACAACTGAAACACATCAATGGCAAAAGGATGTGGGGGTGTCAAACATCCATCCCTTCATTCGCTTCCTCTTGTCCTTTTCAGGGTCACGGGTGGCGCTGGGGCCTATCCCAGCTGTGGTGTCAAACATGTTCAATCTAAATAAAACAAGGTTAAAAAAACCCACTTTTAGTTAAAGACATTTAAGTACATGTCTTAAGAAAAAATAAGTGCAGCAAAGAAATGCCACTGTAGTAACTTTTTCCTGTACATTTACTGTCAAAACAAAACAAGAACAAAAAGATAGAATATGTCATGGAGTCTGTGACTCCGTGTTTAGTTTATTATTATTCTGTGGTTTTGGTTACCTTGGGTGTTTGTACTCTTCTGTTTCATGGTTCATGTTCCTATGTTCTGTGTCCCCCAGTCTGTGTTAAGTTGGTGTGTTATGTCATTACGTGTATGTGTTTCCTGTTTTACTTTGAAGGTCCGTGTCTGTTCTCAGTGTGTTCAGTTTACTTTTCCCCTGTCTCGTCAGGTCGGATTACTCCCAGCTGTGCCCTCCTTTTGTGTCTCATCCCCTCGTTATCCTTCTGTGTATTTTAACCTCGTGTCTGCCTCTGTTAGTTGCTGGTTCGTCTGTGTTGTTTCCCCTCGGTCTCCCTGCATCTCTCCATGTGTATTTCCCCGGACCTCCCTGCATCTTCGTTTCTGGTTTGTTTTGTTAGTTTTACCCAGTTTAGGTTCCAGTTTCATGTTCCCAGTGCCTTTGTTGTTTGTATTTCCTTCGTTAATAAATACTCACCTGCACCATAGCTGCCGCGTCCTGGTCCTAAATAATTCCACACGGCTTGCCCCGGCAAACCGTGACAGAATAGAAGAAAATATTAACAATAAAATGCCATATCTTTATTTTTATCAGAGTTTATCAGTTACTTTTTTACTTTGATGATTTATAGCAGGCCCAGGTTTTATCCACATCAGCAGTATTTGCATATTTTCATTGTCAGATAGTATTGAAGATGTGGTTTCAGCACCAGTATTCATATGACACCAGACCTAAAATGATATTTCACAATCCTAATTTTTATGTCATTGTTATTGAATTGACATTTTGTGCTGTATGATAAAAATAATTAATTCATAATAATTAAATAAATAAAGAAATTAACAATTTAAAAAAAAATGAAAAATGATGCTATAACCGTATGTTGAATATAAAGAATACTGTGAAAGTGTAAGTGCAACATCTGGTTTCTGAAAAGCGAACCAATTTACAAACACATAAGAAAAGTAGAGAAATACATTTTATGATCCAACCGATGAAAGAGTGCTGAATAAGCACCCTCACATGCTGAGGTTAATAAAACTGCTCTTTCTTACATCTGTTGGTAGGAATTACATACAAGTGACTAACTTAGATAGCAATTATTACTGAACCTTTAATGTGATTTTTTTTTTTTTTTTTTTTTACCAGTTTGGTTTCTATCTAAGAAATAGCATAACATAACAATCATAGGACAATAAGAGATTAGTCACTATTAACAAAATATTTTGTATATTAATTTCAACTGTCAAACTCATTGAAAATTTAAAAAAAATGCATCCAAACATTTGCTGTCAGTATCTAGAAAAATATTGCTGAGTAGTTGCTTGTGGCCAAATGTATTACATCATTAAACTTCTCACTAATAGATGCATTGATTTTTTTGTATTAAACCAATTTTGTATTAAACAATATTTGAACAAAATGTTCACCTTCTACCATGCCTTACATGCCTGCACAATGAAACTTGCATGAAGAAAATGGTACATTTAAAAATGTAACACTTTAAGGTTATATGACTTTAGAGTGCATTTAGGATGCACATTTTGTTTGCATGGAATTTTCTGCCTCTGAAATCTTTGACCGATGTGCAGTGAGGCAAAGGGCGGCGGGCGAATCGGTTCGTGTCATGTCTACTTTTCTGCTTGACTTCCTGAAGTTGGTAACATTAGCTAACACACAGTAGCAGGCTTTCTCTCCTTCTCTCTGCCACTGTGTGTTTGTGTGCTTATGTTTCTCTCTAATATGGAGAGGCATGGCAAAAAAAGACATACAGAGAGAGACGTGTTCAGATTTCCCTTCAATGCATTTCAAGAGTATTTGTAATATATCCTATTGTGCAAAACAAAACACTGCAATGCTGGGTTTTGTTTTGTTTGTTTGTTTGTTTGTTTGTTTGTTTGTTTGTTTGTTTGTTTGTTTGTTTGTTTTATTTAAATCTCTATGAGCCAAAGTCATTTTATCAAAATGTAATTATCTGTAGTTTTTTGGTCAAACTTTCAAAAACTGAGTGAGGAGCATCAGTATCAGTAACTTCCAAAACAAAGCTCACGCTCATGCTAGCAGTTCTGTTCACCTTATATTTATTATATTTATCATTTTGACTTAGCACGTTAGCATGCTAACAAATTAAAACGAAGCACAAAGCATAGTTGAGGCTCTCAGTTTATGTTTCCATTTTAAAACATTTTAGCATAGAACAAAGTAGTGGACTAATTAAAATGTTGATGGTACTACATGAAAGGGACTTTGGGTTTGTATCCTTGGGGCATTATGAAAGTTAGGGGAACTCAAACATGTGAACCTCATGTTGGTCTTAGAAGAAAGAATTTATATATATATATATATAAAAAAAAAAAAAAAAAACACCCAGCACGCCCCTGCGGGCGGTTTATCCTTCAAGCTCGGGTCCTCTACCAGAGGCCTGGGAGCTTGAGGGTCCTGCGCAGTATCTTAGCTGGGATCCAAAATAAACCTATCAGAGAGAGAGAGCAAAACCTTTTGGAGTGGCCGAATCAACAGCCTGGTATTCTTACATTCCTTGGTAAGGAAAACCCTTCACAACATCTAGCAAAGTCAAGAACTTTCTTGAGGAGATAGGTGTATAATTATCATAATCAACAATCTTCACCAATGAAAAAGGTGCAAACCACTAGTTACACTCAGGACCTAAAGAGTATACTAATGAAGCAAATTCAACACAGCCACGCTTGCTTTGTATAAGCTGGCTTGACAAAACCTAAACTCCAGTTAGAGAAAGGGGTATTACTACAGCGGTTATCAACTTTCCCTGTTAAGCTGGGCCTTCTGCTTCAGAATCTTTGCACACTGAAATAAAAACACTCTTCTTCTGGACAAAATGATCCCTGTGAGTGTACCCACTCTATTCAGTCATTATCAGATGATAATGATAAAAATCTATAAAGACCACAAAAGTATACAAAAATATAACAAAAATTGCAACACTTTTGAAAAAAAGGACAAGCTGCATGTTAACCTATTGATGATAGCTTACATGACTGCTGCACATTAGAGCTCTGAAACTTTAACCTGGATACATTTAAACATTAAAGGTTACTGCCTCATAGCTTAATAACAGAGTCATGGAAATGACTCTGCCAGCTCAGAGTGAAATTTATTTTATTGATTGAATGGTCTGATTGATTTTTTTAGTCTGTGTTCTAGTAGTTCCAATTCAAGCAGTGTAAGGCAGACTTGGCAGCAGATTAGAACCAAGTATAAAACCATCTATACATTTTCTGTGCCTCTAACTGAATACATGCAAATTCCAGTTACAATGCAATGCACAGTTTGCACAGCTTGAACTTGAAAAGCTCATGTACAACTTGACAACTGCCTATATAAAATGTGTTTTTCCAACATCGACTCTATACAGTGCTTCAAAACATGTGGTAAGTAAGTTACCACAGTGATTTAGCTAGCCACTTCTGTGACATAGCTTGCTAAAGCATTAATCTTGATTTATAGTACATCCTTTAGGAAACCCAGAATACTCTTGTGATCTCTTGTGATCTTCTTGTGCTTCCGATGCTTTTTAATGAACCATTTACAGAAAGCTCAAACGATATCCCAGACATGATTATGAAAAACGGCTCTAAAGGCTTTTATTGTCCACATCGGAAACTCTTACATCACTCTGCTCTCTTTGGCCAAGCTATCAATATTTTTTTCCCTTCTGCTATTCATCATTTTGTGTTTCATTGAGTTTTTTAGACACATGACACATGATTGTATAACCATAGGCAACAGTGGTATTGAAATATGGTCACAAATAGACCCGGAATTGGACGATGGATGTAGGGCAGGAAAATGACATGGTAGAAATGTGTCACCTTTCTTATCCATCTTAGCCTTCCTGTGAAAAATAAACGAGACAGATATTAAGTGACATGTGCAATAATGTTCTTACTTACAAAAGTATTTTTATATCCATTTAATGGCGAATATCTGGATTTGGATTTGAACACTTGTATTACAATAAGAAACAGGAGTCAGTACACCCATGTGAACTATTACTTACATGACTTCAAACAGGGTTTTTTGCCACTCAGTTAGCATATCTTTCATTACTCCAATTCTTTTTTTTTTTCCCCCAATAATTTAATATGCCACGATGTTATAATTTAGACCCAGTCTTCTTTTGCATGGAGAACACTAATGTTGCTCACAGTTTCTGGAAAGAAGTTCTGCCATCCCACAGAAGCATTTTTTAGCTGTAAAAAACAGAAAGGGATCTGTTGTTCTACCTTCTTCTCTAAGGTTTTTATTATTATCATTATTTTTCTGGATTCAAGTCATACAGTTTGGTGAGGTAGTACTTTTTGTCCTATGGAAAGTCTTGTGATGTGTTTGGATTCTTATTTTGTTAGAAGATTCCTTTCCAACCGTGTTTTTTGTTTGTTTGTTTGTTTGTTTTTTAGTATCCACAGGTACTCATGATTCCATTTATATTTACAACTCCCCAACACCTTTTGGAATCCCGCATGTCCATGTCATCACACTCCCACCTGTGAGCTTCATGGTTGGGACTGTACCTTTGCTGTGGTAGTAAGGCCACGTTCACGCCAAACATCCTGGATCCACCTGAGCTAAACCGGTGCCTCTTAGCCTTATGTTACCAAAAAAAGTGTTTCCAGTATTCATCAGGCTTCTTTTTATGTTCATGTCCAAGTATTCCACCTAGAAATTATAGTTTGTTTCCGTGACCACAGGTTTTCTTACCCGTGTCCATTTATTTGTTAAAGTCTGTCAAATTAGGTTTTTCAGGCACGCTTGCCAGCTGCATATGTTAACATGTCACAGTCAGCTCATTATTTAGCTTGAAAGAGAAGCTTTTATAATAAATACCAGGTCAGACCTGGTATTTATTATTTATCAGGTGCTCTGTGACCTGTTCATAGATGGCCCCCTGATATGGCAGGAAGCATCATACTGAGAAGGCCAAGCACCATACTGCACCACCAAACTCCTGCTGAGTGTCGGTCAATAGGCAAAAATCGCCTGTCGTGACCAGCCATAGTTCATTCCTGCACACCACACTGATAAAGGAGAAGTGTTGGGACAGTTTAATTATATGATGTCAACTGGTAACACGTGATTTAAAAAAAAAAAAAAGTTAGATCAACCCAGAAGATTAAAGTTGTGCACACAACACTCAACAACTGAAACTTAACTTTAAATAAAAAATAGCAAGTTCGGGTAACAGGTTGTAAATTCAAGTTGACAGAAACCCAGAAATAAAACCACCGTCACAGAAAGCTGAGTGAGAATCATCTTAAATATTGCATTAGCTCAACTACAACTCCGATACCTATTTACAGTGCAGGACTCCAGGACACTACGTCTAGTACTTTATAGCCCACAAGTCGATGTCTTTTAAGCTCAGTTCAGCTGTCTTACTCAATGCACGCAGGTTGAAGCAATAGCACTAAGAGTATAGTTTCAAAACTGTGTTTTGTGAGACGGCATGTCAATAGTTTTCTTGCACATAAAATTGTCCATAGGAGGTTTCTCTCCCTGCACTACGACACACCCCATCTCTTGCCCTATAATAGTTGGGATAGGCTCCAGCTGCCCACACGAACCTGACTTGGATAACAGTAAGAGGATGGGTGGATTAAGCTACGTCCACAATGAAGCGCATCAACTTTGAAGTCGACAGCTGGTCACTTTCAGTCTCCAGTTGCCTGGGTGACCCTCTGATGTGTTTACCATGTAAGAGCTAAAGGATGTCAGGCCCTCACACCAGCCACATGGAGTCCTGCCAGGTCCCAGTGTCCTCATGTAATGGCCCATCTCCTCATGTCTTCTCTTTACTTTTGAGAGTGTGCTAGGAGACTCGGCCAAGACTTTTGTGAAAGCATGTTTTGATGTGCTATGATGCAACCTGAAATGACTGGAGGTATAGTCTCAGTGATAAGGAGAGAGTAATGGTCACTATCTGAAAAAACATTCCCTTTTTGGGAGTTGTCTTGTTGTTGTTGTAATTTGCAACTGATGAGCAGATGAAATGGATCTATAACGATTTATGCTTCTTAATTGGACACTGATTGACTTTGTGTTATCCTGCGATGCCCCCTTTATTTCTTGAGCATTGTATTATTAGTGTATTGTTAACAATTTAATGCATGTAACACAGCATGAGAAACCAGGCTTAAGTCCATTTTATGCTTTATGTAAAACAGTAAGAGGATATAAATATAAATTAACATGCAGCAAAATGGTGCCGGCTTGTCCTATGTTCCATATATACACACACACATATGACCAGTAATATCTGCAAATTGATCAGTGGATATATTTCCCTGCTTGACCTTTGCTAGTTTTTTTTAAGTATGTTACTTTAACTTAAAAAAAAATACTATTGTCATATTGCAAGTTAATAAAACCCCAAATAAAATATATATGGATGGTAATTATTTATTTTCATGTGACAAATGTCCAGTTTTAGCTCTAAATATATTTGTTGTTGTAGCGCATTTGTAATGCCCTCAGATATGTACATGTATGTATATAATTACATACACATATGTGTGTGTGTGTGTGTATGTATGTATAGGGAGAGAGAGTGAGAGACATTAAAGTCAATTACTAATTAAATGTGTAGGTGGCAACTGTTCACATGAATGTAGAGAGGGAAAAAAGGTGATAATGGTGACAATCAAAATCACGGGGGTGGCTTTACTCCTCCTGTTTCATGTCCTGTACCTTTTTCTTGTTTCCCACTCTGTTAACAGAACACTATCTTATTTAATTATGCAAACATCTCATGTCTGATGATGCACGTAGGCTTTTTAAAGGACAGTTAAGAGAAAACAGAATGTACACCTGTGTCTGGAATGGTCTCTTCCACTATTCTGCTAGCCTCCTCTGAATGAGTCATCCAGCTGGCTCCTCATTGGATAAGACCATGCCATCCCTAGGGATTGCCTTGCAGAGGCAGAAAGGCCTTGCTTCCATTCACAGAAACACTGGTATGCCAGCCTGCTATTTCATTCACATAAAAGACTAAAAACTGCATGCCTTTTTTCTCTTGTCCACTGCTCCGTTTCTGCTTTGTCTTTTTGCCGTCACTTTTGATTTGCGAGGGCTTGCCTTTTTTCCCCCCTGCTTCTGTGTTTGCCTTTGTTTCTGAGGCGAGAAGGCAGACGTGCTGTCTTCTTCTTCTTTTTTTTTTTTTCCTTTTGCCAGGCAGGAAAGGGATTGGGAGGGACTGCAGTGCGAAATCTGCAGCACAGTGAGAGTGGAAGCTGCTTATGAATGAGTGTCAGTCTTTCGCCGTTGCTAGATGCTCTTGAGGACATTTTATATGAATGTGTGCTTTCTGCTGCCAGGAGACAAAGATGCTTCATTGCTGTTGGTTTTAAGGAGACTCTGAAGCTTTTTTTTCCCTTTTATCCATCTGGCTATTTCATTGACTTATCTGCCTGAGAAACATGCCGTTCAGAATGTGTTTGTTTGAGTCGTATCATTCATGCAGTTCAGCCTGGACCAGTTGCTGGGTATTTTAGAGTGGCTGTGAATCTGTTTCTGCTTCATTGTTGAACTGTTTCCTATTGCAGATTGTCAACATTTTTAGGCTTAAAAAAGTAAAATTGCTTTAGTCTTTTTATATATAATTGATGCTCGAATATAAATAGCTGTGGAAATAACTGGTGGTAGATTTTGGTGAGTGGTCCAGGACTGATGTCTGCTCACAATATGCAATTATATTACTTGAACATGGGCAATATATTAATGTTTCACCTATTTCCAATCATACTAAAATTTTGCAATGTTGCTTCTCTTGATGATTTATGAAGATTTCTTTTGCATCATTTTAAGGTGAATCTTTATTTTTCTTTAAATAGAAATGTCTATTTTATTTTTGTGCCATAAGAATTTGACAGGCGCTTCGATTTAGCTGTGAATTGAAAGGATGTTTTCATTACATATTTCACTTCATTTACTGTCATCTAAGTGATTAGTTTATGGTGTGTCATCCTTTTATCAACTTTTATTAGGTCGTCAGTTTTATGGCACTGTTCAAGACGCAAATTCCAGCAAAATATGAATGATTACTTCACGAAGTTACTAAGACAATCAAGTTACCTCTCATCCCTCATTTCCTTTTCACAGAAAAACAAATAAGAAGAAAATAATTATGGAGAATGAATATGAGACTGGGGAATATAAAAATTGATTGGTTCTAGTGTGCTGTAAGTGGGAGGTTTTTTTTTCCCTCTCCCTCCAACAGGAAGTGATTTGCAGTGTTCAGCAAGCCTTTTGTTGAGAAGGTTTTCTCAGATCAGTGAGTCATGCTTTAGCTCTGAGCCGGCAGGCAGGCAGCAGTCAGTAGAGGGTATTTGCTCTTCCCTTGCAGTGTCCGTGATCATCAACAACACAGATCTTTTTCTGTTCTTAACTTTTTGGATTTTGAGCTAGGAATCAGCAGCAGCGTCACCGCTGGAAACTAAAAGCTGCACCACAACACTGGAAGCCTTTTAGAGACCTTTCCATCCTTTCCCCCCCTCCCTCTGCTTCAGTGTTGTTTCCGTGGATTGTGTCTGTATATTTTTCCTCTGACGGATTGGATTGCAGCTCTGGATTTTACAGAGAGCAGATTGGACTTTGGCGACAACAGCAGCAGCAGCAGCAGCAGCAGCAGCTCAACACAACCACCACTGTAACCTCAATAGAGAAAATTACAGTCAGGTGGCCTGTGATTGCTAAAAAGGCGTTTGCTGCCTACCGTTGCTGCTATGTTACAGGAGAGGGTAATCAGCACCGCTCAGCCACGTCTGCCAGCACGCTTGTGAACGAGGCAGGCTGTGCGTGTTGGTTGGTGGAGAGAGGGGAGAGAGCAAAGAGAGAGAAGGGTATGCTTCACCGTACCAAATACAACCGCTTCAGAAATGAGTCAGTAACATCCGTCGATGAGCTTCTTCACGGCCTGTCCATGAACCCCAAGGTCTCGGCCACCCCCCAGTCTGCAGCCGAGACGTCTTACACACCCCCGACTGAGGTTCAGCCCTCCTCCGCCACCGCTCCTTCCAGCAACCCCACCGGCCATGGCTCTGACCACCTGGAAGATGGAGGCACCACCCTCTGTACGCTCATCAACAAGGTGTCCGGCCTGAAATTCAGCAACTCCGGCAGCTTGCTCGGCATAAAGGGTCTGCCCTCGGCCGTTAAGGACCTGGCTGTGTCAAAGCTGCAGGGGGGTGGGGGATCAGGCTCAGGCTGCTCCAGTGGCCCGAGTCCCAGCGCAGCTACAGCGGCAGCCTCTGGTGCGGGTGTCTCTCTGTGCAGTTCGGCCTCCCATTCAACCCCCTGTTCACAGCTGGAGCCATCTGTCAGCATGAGCAAGAAGAGCAGGCTGGATGAGCACCAGCCCAGCGGAGAGGACTGGAATCCAGGTGGAGGCGGTGGACTGGTGAGCAAACCCTCCAAAGGATGGCTAGACTCAAACGAGAAGATCTCTGGTCCCGGAGTCACATACATTGTTAAGGTTGGTGGACTCACTCTTTCCCCTCACTCGTTTTGTTCTTTGTTCATCCCAGTCATTTTCCCATTCTCTCTTTTCTTTGAATGAGTCGAGTTTTAGCTACCTGCAAGTGGGGGTGGGTGGGGTGGGAATAATGTAGTTTCTCACAACATGCCCTTGAGTGGGTGTATGTAGGCTGGGTGAAATAGCAGCAACCGGAAAACTGGCACTGAATAATTCAGGAAAAAAGGAGAAGGTCACCATTAAGGGGAAAAGTAGAGGAAAAGCTCATAATGGCAAAACAAAAACGGTAATTATCAATGTGAACATTGTGTAAGCATTTACATTTCTCCGATATTTTGGCCAGTCTCATGTATACAGAGAGGCAACGTTATGCTTTTGTAACCATGGTGATGAGTTATTTCTGTACATTGTGCACCTCTGTGGCTGCTTTAGCTTGCCAACAGTGAATGGGTTGAATGGGAAAAAATATTCGGAGCATCCTCGTCTTAACACACTTATCACTGGCTGCTGTTACTGTTGTCCAACCATCGTACATCATTTAAAGGTGAGCAAGTTGGCACACAACTACAGGAGCTGCGAATGTCATCATGCCGGCAATGAGTCACTAGCATAAGGAGTGATGATGCAGAGTCCTGGCTCTTTAAGGTGTGAAAGGGGGGGGGGACATTTTTACTGGGTGAAGTAAAGGAATAATTTTTCTATTTTTTTTTCCTGCCTTGTCTTGTACTGCAGTGCAAAGAGAAATGCAGCTTTTTGGAGAAAATGAAAATTGAGGCCATCACTGCCAGGGGAAATGTGTTATCTTCCAAATCAAGTTACGATTGCCATCATATGACACCTACTACAGCTAGCCCAAACAAAGCCTACAGTATCTGTGACCAGCGTGACATTCCATTAACTGCATTAAGGCAGAGAGCACTTATTTGTCCAGTCAATGCCGCTGAAAGCAGCCACACTGTGAGAGGGGAAATGGGTCTGTCCTGTGCTCACCCTCCACCCCCGGCTTTCCCTGTGGTTTCAGTCCCGTGTGTATTGAGTTCAACGTGGTGTTCTGCTCACAGCACTTTTAATTAGCGTCATGTGGTCACTCCTCGCACATCACGCACCATTACCCCCAAGCGGCATTGACTGACAGTGATGCTGTTTACACTCTCACTTTTATCTCGTACTAGTGTTGTGTTTTTAAAAAATAGAAAAAAAGAAAAGAAATGCACATTAGATATGATAAGGTTTTCTGGTAGCAGATTTAACAGGGGTCTTTCCTAGTATTTCATTGTGTTTTTAGGAAGGTCAGAGTTCAGGCTATATGCATACCACTGTCTGTGTAGGTTCTGAGTCATCCAGGTCACAAATGATTGAAAAGAAGGCAAGTAGACTTTTTCAAGTTAGTGAAAATCAAGTTGTCGTTTCTTCCAAGTACTCAAGGCTAGCACAAGCCTACCACTGTACTTACAGGAGCAATATGTGACAAATACTAACAAAATAATATGTATAGAATTGGTTATACTGTATAATATGTTCACATAAACAATAAAAGAAATACAGAATAGTAAAGCTGTAATTAACCGATCACTTTCTACATTTCTTAGATCTGCTTTCTTTGCATTTCAGAACCAAATAACACTGACGTATCGATTGTTTGCAAAGCTGATGTGGAAACGTGTGCTTGGCCACCTGATCAACATAAATCCAGTCCTTTATATTTATTAAATTATGTTATTATTCCTGACCGCATTGCCGCATTGCAAAAGTTGTATCCCATAAATGTTTTACTGCCTAAAACCCCCCCCCCCAACGATTCTTACATGATTATTTGATTATTAAATTCAATTGCAACCAATTAATTATTCTTTTTTATTGATCACATGCATTATTTCCTGGACCTGATTATCCTGTCTAGACTGTACAGAAGCAATACAGTCTCAAAGCAGTCTGTGTAAAGTTGCAACTTTTTATCCACCGATTCCTGTTTTTGGACACAAATGTTCCCTTTTTTCATGATTCTGAACATAAATATACAAACATTTTCACCTTTAAAATAGGGGAAAGAAGCCACACTTGAAGGTGTGCGTTCAGTTGTCAGGACGATTCCTCCCAAGAGTCTCAAGAAAAAAGATGCTGCGGACACTAAATATACTTCATGTTAAAAGAGTAGTTTAAAAATTGTGCATGCTGTCATGAAAAGTTGGGGCAATTTGTGTTTGTGAGCACAAACCAATGGATTTTTCACACTTTTCATACAGGAGAAATTTTTAGATAATGCACACAATAAACACCGTAGCAAAAGCAGGTTTAGACAATGCAATATACAGTATGACTTAAATATTTAGAAATGTTTGAAATTAATTACAGTTTGTATTATTATTATTTTTTTTATCTAGATCACTTGGAAACCTAGTTAATCCGAAATTCAGTTTTAGAGTTTTGGTTATGTGCGTTCTTATACAACATAAGGGAATATAAACCCTGCGTGAGCTCAGAATAGAGCTCTGCTAATTTTAGAAGTGCTTGATGTATTTTTGGCCCTGCTAAAGCACGCACTTCAAACACACCCTTATAAAAATAGAGAACATAGGCAATTTGAGAATGTCACGTTGACAAAATAATATTTTTGTTTGAGCGCAAAATGCTGAGCAGAAAGACACAGAGTTATAAAAGGAAATTTATGATTGTAACAAGTTAGTTTCTTGAACTGGCTCTTTTTAAAGGCCAGAGTGGAAACACTGATGTGTCTGGAAGTCTGTTTTGTTTACAGAGAAATTCAAAATATGATTTTAAAAGTGATGGAACTCATCAGCACCAAATGTTCCTGGCCTGTGCATGAGCTGTTGCAGTCTGGTTCTGGAAATGATTTGATTATTTAAAAGGAAACTTTTAATGGTGAATAAACCTTGACTTGTTTTATTTCTAAGTTAGCATCAACTTTGGCTTCATTAAATTTACCTTTGTAAACTTCTTCTATGGCTGGATGCTTTTATTTTTAACTAGAAAACCATCTGCTTGGTCATGAAACAAACTGTTGTTGTAATTTGGGTGTCGGTCTTCCTGCAGCTCTCTTTTTTTTACAAAAGCATACATTGAAAAATAATTATTTTAATTTGTTTTGTTCAAAAAGATCTCAGATTTCACCATTATCTTTAATTATACTACATAAATACTAGCTTGCTACTTTTTTGGGTACACCTGTTTAACTTTTTGTCCTATATAATCACGCATTTAGGCATCTAGACATGGTCCAAGAGACCTGCTGAAGTTCAAACCGAGCATCAGAATCATAAAGAAAGGCGATTTAAGTGACTTTGAATGTGGCATGGTGGTTAGCGTGAGACAGGCTGGTCTGAGTATTTGAGAAACTGCTGATCTACTGGAATATTTCCACATCACCATCTCTAGGGTTTATACATCAAATGAGCAGCAGTTGTTTGGTGAAAATGCCTTGTTAATGTCAGATGTCAGAGGAAAGTGTTGTAACTGCTGTGAGCTGAGAGGGAGGCAACAATAACTCAAATAACCCTTTGTTACAGCCAAAGTATGCAGAAGAGCATATCTGAATAGCAGAAGACCACACTGGGTGCCACAGCTGTCAGTTAAAAACAAATAACTGAGGCTACAGTTAACACTGACATTAAAATCGGACAACAGAAGATTGGGAAACTTTTGTCTCTGTTTCTGCTGCAATATTTAGATGGAGTACAGCGACAGATTGGTGACCTGTCCAGGGTGTACCCTGCCCCTCACTCTATGATTGCTGGAATAGCCTCCTGCCACCTCTGAGGAATGTTTTCAGCCCCTCACTGAGTCTATTCCTCAAAGAATTAAGACAGTTCTGAGACCAAAAGGTGGTCCTACCAGGAGTTAGCAACATATAGCTATTGAACTGGCAAGTGAGCGTTTAAAAAGTTAGAGAAACTCAATATTTTATTTCCTTTCCAAACAAATACAATCTCTTCATCTCAAACTTAATATAGATTTTTTTCAGAGTAGGTAACAATAACTTGACTTAAATGGCCCCGCTGCTTTTGAAAGTCATGCATGGGTCACAAGTTTTAATAACTGTATCATGCCTGATGTTAAACAATGGGTCCATTTCTTTCCTTTCTAGAACAAGGCCCTAGTGTCAAAACTTGTGTGTGTGGTGATTTTGTATGCTCTTAAAGACTGCAGTAATTTTTTTTTTTTTTTTTTAGGCTTAAAGGTAACAAATAGATATATTTTTTTGACATGGAATGAATGTGTAGTCTTTATTTTTTCAACACAGGGTTTTCATTCTTACTTTGCAGTATCTGGGCTGTATAGAAGTCCTGATGTCGATGAGATCCCTGGATGTGTCACTACAAGGTACAATTTAAACAAGGTATTAGTTTCACACATTTATATTTCTCAAGGGACATATTGATCATTATTGACAATTAAATGGATTCTTTGCTTATGTAGAGAGTTTTCTAATTTGATAAAGAGTACTGTAAACAGGCTCAAGCACAAGCCACCATCACCACACAACACATCACACAAGCACAGCGATCACACATAGCATCCAGATCACTACAGCACACAATAGATGTTCACAATGACAGTCTCTCAAATATCTAATAACCTACTCTAAATGACATTTTAACCTATTAATATTTCTAATAAACACTGAAACACATCAGATGGCAACGGATTGTAGGGGAGATGTCAACCACATTCCTCCTTCATAATCGTTATTTACATCATTAGTCCTTTTCAGGGTCATTCTGGGTGCGCGCTGGGGCCTCATTCTGCCGAGCTGTGTGTCAAACATGTTCAATAATGTTCCATAGTAAAGACATTCGCCCATCGCCTCTGGCAACATAGTGGCAGGGGGCCTAATAGTAATGTAGTAATAACATTTATTTGAAAATAACTGTTACAAAAAACCCAAAACAAGATTTATATTCAAAAGAGATTTAGCTGTACTTGAAATAAAAATAAAATGCTGAAATACTACTGTCATGGTCGGAGTCTGAACTCCGTGTTTATGTTTAGTTTATTATATTCTGTGGTTTTGGTTACCTTGGGTGTTTGTACTCTTCTGTTTCATGGTTCATGTTCCTATGTTCTGTGTCCCCCAGTCTGTGTTAAGTTGGTGTGTTATGTCATTACGTGTATGTGTTTCCTGTTTTACTTTGAAGGTCCGTGTCTGTTCTCAGTGTGTTCAGTTTACTTTTCCCCTGTCTCGTCAGGTCGGATTACTCCCAGCTGTGCCCTCCTTTTGTGTCTCATCCCCTCGTTATCCTTCTGTGTATTTTAACCTCGTGTCTGCCTCTGTTAGTTGCTGGTTCGTCTGTTTTCCCCTCCGTATCGTTTTTCCCCGGCTCTGGTCTCCCTGCAGTCCTCTTCGGCACTAATCTCTAGGAGTCTGCTGAAAATTCTCCGAACCGGATTCCCGTTTCCCACTAGCGTGTATCTTCATGTTTTGTTCGGTAGTTAGGGGGTTATAGTTTCGAGTTAATGTTCGCCGGATAAGTTTCTGTTAAACCTCGAGGATTTTCTCACCAATACAATGAAGTATGCCAGAGCTTATCTTGTATGCTTATTCCACTAGGCTGGCCATCTGACAGAATGATACAGTACCTGAGGATTATAACTATAGAACAACTATTTTTATTCGTTACTTACTTTTTTATTATTGTTTAGATATGATAATGGCAGTTTGTATCATCACACGATATGGGCAGTCTCATGCCAGGAACATTCGAGGCACGCAATTCAGAATTTCATTACGATGCCAAGATAATCGCTATTTGTTAAGCTATACAAATTCCATATGCATCCTAATAGCATAGTGATCTTGTCTTAAAAAAAGCTAGATTATTAGCTAAATTGGAAAATATATAACATCAGGAATTGAATCCATAAAGTTTCCTTAAATAAACGTAGTACAGTAATACCGAAAGAACGAATAACTATCGATGCACATTGGCTGAAAACGAAATACAAACCATAGAAGTAAACATTTTATCCAACATGAAATCGTTTTACAGAGTTTCAGTCTACAGAGATTTATAGCAGCCAGGTTTTTCACATAGGCTAGGTGTATATGGAAATGCATTCTTCTCTTTCTAGTCACTATATTGTAGATTGTATTTACACAGTACATAGTGACACTCAACCTTTAAATAGCATATTTCACAATCCATTTTATGTATCCTTCTAATTGAATTACTTTGTGTGTATGATATAGTTATCACCTAATAATCTATATAAGAATTAACCTATTCTAAAAAAGAAATATGCTAGTAACGCTATGCTATAGAATATACTAAGAACTGTGAAAGTCGAAGTGAAACATCTTTTCTAAACGAACTCGTAATTTAAAACAATAGAACAAGTAAGAAATATTTAGATCACTGAAGAGTTACATCTGTAGTTAACTAAAACTTCTCTATCTGTTGTAGATTACATACATATACTTAGTCATTATTTACTCCTTATGTTTTTTTTTATCTCAGTTTGTTTATAGAGAGCATACATAAGATCATAGACAATATGAATCACAAACATATTTCTTGTATATCATTTACTGTCTACGTCATTAATAAAAAAGATACTTCGGCTGTAGTACTTAGATCTTGCTGTAGTTGCTTGTGGCACAATGTATTACATCCTATCTAAACTTCTCTCTACTAATGATGCAGTTTGATTTAAGTGTGCGTTGTCTATTAAACAACCAAGTTTGTCGTATTAAAAACAATATTATGCTACAACAAAATCTGTATTTCAAATCCCTTCTACCATCGTCCTTTACAGCCTGCGATGCACTAATAGAAAACTTGGCAGTAAGAAAATGGTACATTTAAAAATGTAATCCACTTTAAGGTTATGATATTGAGACTTTACGAACGTTAGCATATATAGTGATGCACTCATAATTTGTTATGCATGGAATTTTCTGCCTCTGAAATCTTTGACCGATGTGCAGTGAGGCAAAGGGCGGCGGGCGAATCGGTTCGTGTCATGTCTACTTTTCTGCTTGACTTCCTGAAGTTGGTAACATTAGCTAACACACAGTAGCAGGCTTTCTCTCCTTCTCTCTGCCACTGTGTGTTTGTGTGCTTATGTTTCTCTCTAATATGGAGAGGCATGGCAAAAAAAGACATACAGAGAGAGACGTGTTCAGATTTCCCTTCAATGCATTTCAAGAGTATTTGTAATATATCCTATTGTGCAAAACAAAACACTGCAATGCTGGGTTTTGTTTTGTTTGTTTGTTTGTTTGTTTGTTTGTTTTATTTAAATCTCTATGAGCCAAAGTCATTTTATCAAAATGTAATTATCTGTAGTTTTTTGGTCAAACTTTCAAAAACTGAGTGAGGAGCATCAGTATCAGTAACTTCCAAAACAAAGCTCACGCTCATGCTAGCAGTTCTGTTCACCTTATATTTATTATATTTATCATTTTGACTTAGCACGTTAGCATGCTAACAAATTAAAACGAAGCACAAAGCATAGTTGAGGCTCTCAGTTTATGTTTCCATTTTAAAACATTTTAGCATAGAACAAAGTAGTGGACTAATTAAAATGTTGATGGTACTACATGAAAGGGACTTTGGGTTTGTATCCTTGGGGCATTATGAAAGTTAGGGGAACTCAAACATGTGAACCTCATGTTGGTCTTAGAAGAAAGAATTTATTTATTATATATATATATATATATATATATATATAATATATTTTTTTTTTTTTTAAATTATGATAGCTTACTGTTTTCATTATTAACAATTTGCCTTTCAAAACAGTTTGTACAGAGATAGAAAGGAACTAATGGAAACGGAAGCATATGACCTGCAGCAAAGGTCCCCCTGAAAATCAAACAATGATCGTGCCATGCAGGCATGCCATCTGTGCCTTAGCCATAAGCATCATGGGATGCCCATCCCAATCATAAACCAAGCTGGTTGCACAGCTTTTCGGATGACGGGGTTGGTTGAAAGATTTGGAAGAGCTGTCATTAAACTTTATGCACACATTCAGGTTCCCAGAGGATGAATCATGCCAACTTTGTTGATGTGTCACCTACTGCTCCCGGGAGGTTCAAATTTTCAGTGCACTGCCACAAGGTTGATGTTGTGGTTTTGGAAACTAGAAAAACTATTTTGTAGATCTGAATAAAAAAAC
>NW_024582498.1:498145-525592 GCF_018398535.1 Haplochromis burtoni | reverse complement strand
CCCAAGTTTCCATCAGCCTCCGCTGGACCTTGTGTTGCGTGCCAATAATCATTTATAAGCATGCTAGACTAAAATTTAAAGAAATGACAAATATGTCGAACTTGCTGAAGATTACTGCACTAACATCATCACTGTAGGCATGTTTGTGTGAAGAGGTTTAGTACCAAGTTACAGAATACGTTTCTTGTGTATGATTGGGATGATTAGTTACTGCAAATACAATCAAAATTACAAGTTTATCTTCTTCTTGCCCTCCTTCTAGGGAAGCCATCAGCCTGGTGTGTGAGGCTGTTCCAGGGACCAAAGGAGCTCTGCGGAAGAGAAAGGTAGCTTGCATGGATGTACAGAATGGGAGGGAGGGAAGAAGGATAAAAGAATGGCATAATCACTGGAAAAGTAATGCCCACTCCATGAGACCTGAATGTTAGTAAGACATACAGTAGCTGGAAAAATAGGAAATGGCATTACATATTAATTTACCCATGCACATTCTATATATAGCGTCCCATCTCTATGTTTCCTTTCCTTCCTTGGTTTATATAAAAAGAGAGGGAAAATAAAGAGGGAGAGAGGGGGAGATTAGAGAAGAGAGAGGCTGAGGAGAGAAGAAGGAGAGATGAAGAGGTATGGGACTGTGTGCGTGGGTGTAGCTCCAGCCCACGATGCACTGCACACCGCACACAGTGCTTAGTGACTCATGTAGCGCACAATATCTGTGATTAGGACGCCAAGCTAGTGTGTGTGTGGGTGCGCATGTATATGACCGTCTGTATTCTGTGTGTGCGTCCACAGCCTGTGAGGATCTGTGTCTTAATGTGGGGTGTGAAATGAAGCATTGCTCTCCTCTAGAGCTTGTTCAAATGTCAGGGAAGAGTACATAACACAAAATCCAAGCAGGCTAGTTTTTCTTCCTCTTAGAATCGATGTATGGTATAAGGTGCTGCTGGTTTGGCTGTGTGACAGACACACGCTTGTGACATCAGCTTCACGCTGAGAATTTTGAATGGGTTTTGACTATTTTTTCTGGCTTCTTTGAATCCTACCTTTATCGGACATATCCTGTCCAACACTTTACAGTCCTGTTTGTCTTTCTTACTGACAAAACATCTGCCTGGATTTCCGTGCAGGAGGAGAGCACATGTTTGTGTGTTTGCAACAATCATGTTACCACAGATTTTATGCAGTTGCACTTCAGTTATGCATCAGTGAACTGTGTAAAGGAACTGTTTTATGTTTAAGAGAAAAAGCCAGCAGCTGGTTAGTGCACCTTTGCAGAAACAGTGGAAACTGCCCAAAGGAAACTAGTAGAGGTTTAAAAAAGTACCAGGACGCAAACAATTCCAGAGCCTTCATGTTTGTTGGGGAACTTCTAAGGTGCTCGTCTTTTGATTTTGTTACCTTCCAAGTCTCTATTCTAGGCTAAATCAGTTTTGTTTTATTTGTGTCTTATTGTGTCTGATCCTTACAGCCACCATCCAAAGCTCTGTCCAGTATTTTGGGGAAGAGCAATCTGCAGTTTGCCGGCATGTCCATCAACCTCAACATCTCCACAAGTAGCCTCAACCTGATGACCCCTGACTGCAAACAGGTCAGTCAGGATCTTTGTTAACAATTACAGAACATGTAGTAGAAATACATACAGTGGGGCAAAAAAGTATTTAGTCAGCCACCGATTGTGCAAGTTCCCCCACTTAAAATGATGACAGAGGTCAGTAATTTGCACCAGAGGTACACTTCAACTGTGAGAGACAGAATGTGAAAAAAAAATCCATGAATCCACATGGTAGGATTTGTAAAGAATTTATTCGTAAATTAGGGTGGAAAATAAGTATTTGGTCACCTCAAACAAGGAAAATCTCTGGCTCTCACAGACCTGTAACGTCTTCTGTAAGAAGCTTTTCTGTCCCCCACTCGTTACCTGTATGAATGGCACCTGTTTGAACTCATCATCTGTATAAAAGACACCTGTCCACAGCCTCAAACAGTCAGACTCCAAACTCCGCCATGGCCAAGACCAAAGAGCTTTCGAAGGACACCAGGAAAAGTATTGTAGACCTGCACCAGACTGGGAAGAGTGAATCTACAATAGGCAAGCAGCTTGGTGTGAAAAAATCAACTGTGGGAGCAATCATCAGAAAATGGAAGACATACAAGACCACTGATAATCTCCCTCGATCTGGGGCTCCACGCAAGATCTCATCCCGTGGGGTCAAAATGATCATGAGAACGGTGAGCAAAGATCCCAGAACCACACGGGGGGACCTGGTGAATGACCTGCAGAGAGCTGGGACCAAAGTAACAAAGGTCACCATCAGTAACACACTACAACGGCAGGGAATCAAATCCCGCAGTGCCAGACGTGTTCCGCTGCTGAAGCCAGTGCATGTCCAGGCCCGTCTGAAGTTTGCCAGAGAGCACATGGATGATACAGCAGAGGATTGGGAGAATGTCATGTGGTCAGATGAAACCAAAGTAGAACTTTTTGGTATAAACTCAACTCGTCGTGTTTGGAGGAAGAAGAATACTGAGTTGCATCCCAAGAACACCATACCTACTGTGAAGCATGGGGGTGGAAACATCATGCTATGGGGCTGTTTTTCTGCCAAGGGGACAGGACGACTGATCCGTGTTAAGGACAGAATGAATGGGGCCATGTATCGTGAGATTTTGAGCCAAAACCTCCTTCCATCAGTGAGAACTTTGAAGATGAAACGAGGCTGGGTCTTCCAACATGACAATGATCCAAAACACACCGCCCGGGCAACAAAGGAGTGGCTCCGTAAGAAGCATTTGAAAGTCCTGGAGTGGCCTAGCCAGTCTCCAGACCTCAACCCCATAGAAAATCTGTGGCGGGAGTTGAAAGTCCGTGTTGCTCGGCGACAGCCCCAAAACATCACTGCTCTCGAGAAGATCTGCATGGAGGAATGGGCCAAAATACCAGCTACTGTGTGTGCAAACCCTGGTAAAGACCTATAGTAAACGTTTGACCTCTGTTATTGCCAACAAAGGTTATGTTACAAAGTATTGAGTTGTATTTTTGTTATTGACCAAATACTTATTTTCCACCCTGATTTACGAATAAATTCTTTACAAATCCTACCATGTGGATTCATGGATTTTTTTTTCACATTCTGTCTCTCACAGTTGAAGTGTACCTCTGGTGCAAATTACTGACCTCTGTCATCATTTTAGGTGGGGGAACTTGCACAATCGGTGGCTGACTAAATACTTTTTTGCCCCACTGTAATACTACTACTAATATTAAAACTGCTGCTTAAGACAATTACATCAAGGAAGTGAGTTGTTTTTTTTTTAAGAGTTTTAGAGTTTAAGAGGCAAACAGACAGGAAGAGACTAGCAGGAATGTGACAACCAGAGACCAATAAAAGTCAAGGCAGTATAATCCCTGGCCATGTACCTAGTTATAGTTATTCCAACTTTGAGGGGAGTGATTGATCCACCTAACACCTAATATAGCTACAAGGCTACAAATTATGTTGCAGTTTCCCTTAAATGCTAGAACACCCCTCTAATCTTTGATTTGATTGTTTGTAGTTTCTGATTGGAAAAAGCAAGATCCTTATACACCCTGGTACAAAAGGAAATAGAAGTATAGACAACCACAGAAAACTGCACTAAAAACAAACTAAAAGCCGAAGCCATGTGAACCAATGGCATGTTGGAGTTCCCCTTGAATTGTTGCGTGGCCATGTAGTTCACCTAAGATAAATATTTAGGAGAATGAACTGTATTGTATTGTATTGTTGTTGCACCTCATGAATACGAACATGTATGTGAAAGATGTCTTTTACAATCCAGACCTACAAGCTAGCAAAATTAGCAACAAGCGGGTGTTTGTAGGCTGCTGGACAGCCTATCTAAGCAACCACAAAACAACTTTTAATGAAGTTTGAATAAAGCATGAGCTTTAGAAACCCAACGAAAAACATCAAACTATGAGAGTTCGATATGGAAAAGGCAAGTTATTGTTAGGCAACACTGCAGTTAATTAGCTGCAGCATAAATCTGTTCAATGTAATCTATTTAAAAGAATATCCAGAGATTTAGTAAAAACAAAAATCTGCAGGCAAGAACACAGCATTGAGTCTAAAATAGCAGTTTAGCAGTTCCTAGAATACTTCCAAGGAAATACCTGTACAATAACACATTTTACACATGTCATGATTCAGACTGCAATGCCATGAAACTCAGGTTCTCTCCGGGTATCTGAACAAACAGCTGTTTCAACTGGCTGAACACAGTGGAAAGAGGGCTAAAGTTACCGACACCTTAATGAACTTGGAAACAGCTGGTGTAAAGACCAAAAAAACCCCGACACTGGCACGTTGTGAAACATGCTTGAAACCTCAGAAATAACTGCATTTTATTTTTATTTTATTTAGCATTTTCACTGGAATGGCTCCATAGTATAGTGATTTGAACATTCACCTAACAAGTGAACGAAAGATAGGAGCATATTTTAGTTTTATTGCTAAGAAGTTTTAAGGGGATGAAGGGCAGCATTTAAAGATTTTTTTTTTTATAAAAGAACAGATGGTGAAATTGAAATTTTATCATTTCATCAGTACACATGAGAACATAGTGACTTCATGTATGCTTGTATGTATGCATTACCATGTGATAACACGTATGCACTGTATTTTCTTCTTGACAGATTATAGCCAACCATCACATGCAGTCCATTTCCTTTGCATCAGGTGGAGACCCTGTAAGTACTCAAATAACAGAATAGGATATAATTTTTAAAAAAAATACTTGAAATTTGACTTTAAAAACACTACATTTTGTTAAAGATGTTTAAAAATTATCTTAATACAATTATAAGTGCTGTTTTAAGTACGGGCATACTTTACACTGCCAATCAGATATTTTATTTTAATGGAATGTATTATAAAATTCTACACTATATCTTTCTAATTTTTATAATTCTGTTTGTTTTATTTTATAATTAGTTTTAATTATATCAGTGGTATTTTACAAGATGTATCATTCATTACAGGATACAACAGATTATGTTGCCTATGTAGCAAAGGACCCAGTTAACAGAAGAGGTGAGCATTCATTGATTAAACGCTCTGCAGACTTGCAGCGTCATGCTTATGAAAATGTGTTGCTGTGACTCTTGTCAGCGTGCCACATCTTGGAGTGCTCTGATGGACTAGCCCAGAACGTCATCAGTACCATCGGCCAGGCCTTTGACCTTCGCTTCCAGCAGTACCTGCAGTGTCCCTCAAGCAAGCTGTCGTCCACACATGACAGGTGAGATAAAAACAGCGCATCACAAAGTGCCTGTTCACTAACACAAGAAAATATAGAAGGTGATAATTTTATCAAATACAGCACAGCAATGCAGTACAGTGTTAAGTTTCATGACTGAAGTGTTTATTCAGGGTATTAAACATGGAGGAGTTACCTTGGACGGAGGAAGAGGAGGAGTCAGCAGAGCACCCTTACTATAACAACATCCCCGGGAAGATGCCTCCCCCTGGAGGCTTCATTGACACCAGGCTGACCAATCAAAATGCAGATGGTTGCCAGGTACAGCTTAGTTTAACTTTGTGTTTCTTTTGTAAACAAACGTATACAAATTGATTGGCTATTTTTAATGTGTCATCTTGTGTCCTGATATATGGGGAAGAAATCAGAAGGATATAAACAATATTTTCAAATGATACAAAATAATGTCACTTTTTTTTCATTGATGTTGTTTGACAGTTTCTGTGAGTATGGCACAATGCACACTCCATGACCAGAGATTCACCTCTTTTATATTCCTGTTATATTCCTTTCTAAGCATGTTTCCAGTATTCTATGTTGTCAGTGTACCTAATGATAATACCTCTAAATTATAAGGTGTCTTAAAAACTGTAATCTCCAATAGTTTGGAAGCTTATTCTGGCAGCTCTAATGGTCATGCTCAGGACACTTAGTCTTGTTGGACCCACTGCAGTTACATTGGTGATTTTGTTTACACATAGCAGTTGTCTGATTTTAGCCTAAATTGCTGGGTGCCATTTAGACATTTTTCAAGATCTCAGTTAAATGGAAACTTGCCCAATGAGATCCTGCTGAAATCATGAATATACACTCACTGGTCACTTCATTAGTTACACCTTACTAGTACTTGGTTGAACCCCTTTTGCCTTTATTTGAAAAAAGTAAACTTAATGTCATATTCCAGAAACCAAGTTGCGATTGAGCTTTGTGATATGGAGCATTTTCCTGCTGGAAGCAGCCATCAGAAGAGGGCACACTGTGGGTATAAACGTGGTCAGCAATAACACTCAAGCAGAATGAGTAGTTTTTGGTATTAATGGCCCAAAATTTGGATAAAAATATCCCCAACATCCCCACCAACACCACTGTAGTTTTGACTTCCTGTTTTTAGTTCACAGGAGTGTCCACCAGTGTGGTCTTCTGCTGCTAGATGCTCTTCTGCCTACCTTGGCTATAATGAGTGTTACTGTTGCCTTTATATAAACCCGAGGCAGTCTGGGCATTCTCCTCTGACCTCTGACATCAACAAGGAATTTAATCCTGAGTAACTGCTGCTCGCTGGATATTTCCTTTTGTTTTTGGACTTCTCTGTAAACACTAGACATGTTTTTGTGGGAAAATCCCAGTAGACCAGCAGATTCTAAAAGACTCAGACTAACCTGATTGACACCAACTACTGTGCCATGTTCTGAGTCGATTAAATCACCTTTCTTCCCCATTCTGATGCTCAGTTTGAACTTCAGGAGATCTCCTGGACCATGTTTGCATGCCTAAATGTATTGAGTTGCTGCCATGTGATTGGCTGATTAGACATTTGCGTCAACAAGCGATTCAGCAGGTGTGGCTAATACAGTGTCCAGTGAGTATATATAAAAAGTAAACAATACTTAAAATAGTCTTAAACCTTATCAACACATCATCATTTATTTCAAAATAATCTTAAATATCCAGTGTTTTTCTGCATGTCATTAGATGGGTCCAGGATCTGTCGATCAGACATATTACCAAGGGCGGCAAAGCTGGGGAGATGAAAGAAAGACTTTCTTCATGCAACAGGGTAAGTACATCCACTATGCAAGATATTCAGTTCTGCAACATTTTATGCCTTCAAAAGTATAAATGATTGTTTTTTCAAATCTCTAGGATCATTTGATATAAGTGGACTCCCAGAGACTAAAGGTCAAGCACCAAATGCAGAAGAAATGCCCACCTATGTGAACACCCAGCAGATCGATGCCCAGGTGCTCGCAGCTCTCCAGGCAGAGGCTGAAAATGTGACAAAGGGCATGGCAGCTGCAGCCAAAGAGAGCCCACAGAAGGACCTGTTTGATATGAGTAAGACTTGGTTACCTTGTATTAAAAAGTCAGTTCGTATTCAGATATCGGATTTGGAAGTACTGTCTGATTTATTGTTATGGTAAACACAGTTTAGCATTTGCCAGTACATTTTTATTTATTTTCACTTTTTATCTTTCCTGACTTTGATGAAAATATAATTTAATGCTTGTATGATAAAGCAGTAGAAAGAAGCTGAATAGTATCTGTTGGCTTCCTTCAGAATAATACTGTAAGACGACTAGAATCAGAGTTCGTAATTATAGAGGTTTCCCAGATTTTGTTTCTCAGTGACTTAAGCTCGGCGTCATAATAACATCATGTCAGTATGAGGACAAAAGGACGACTGTGATAATGGCAGTGTGTGGTTGTCCCCTTCCTCCTTCTAACTTCAGCTTTATCTTTGCTATTAATACACATGGAAGATCAAAGGCATACACATGAAGAAACCATGACACAAATTACATGTAAAGCATGAGCTGTGCAATTTAAATGTGAATGTTTCTTTTGGAATTTTTTAAATTCAGGCTTCAATGTCCACCTACTGTAGTTCTATAACAGTTAATCACATTTTAGTGAGTTCATGTTAATTGTTACCTTTTTTTTTATCCAGGTAAAAGTCATTGAGATTAAAACCTATTTTCCAATAGAGACCTGGTCAAGAGGGCCAACAGATAACAATATAACAAGTAAAAAAACACAACAAAAACTAAAAAATACCAGAAAAAATATATACATTGTTACTATTCTATTTCACAAATATTATATGTACAGTTTCTGAGCTGCTCCTCACCATCCAAACAAATGACTGACTGACTCTGATTGGTTAAGTTATAGGTTGATACCTTTGTAGGCAGCTGACAGTCCAGCAGCCCTCTCTCTGTGACCCTGGCTTAGGACACCTTTCAAACCATCAGACACAAAACAGTGTCATCAGCATATCATCACATCAGTTTACATGCTATGGGAAACAGTACAGGCACATTCAGGGGATGTTTTGTATATTTGTCACATTTAAATGTTTCAGATCAACAAACCAATTTAACACTAGGCAAAGATAAATAAAGTAAATGCAAAAAATGCAGTTTCAAAGTGAGGATTTCTTTTATTAATACAATGGTATCCAAACCTACCTGGGCCTGTGTGGAAAAACTGCCCCCTAAACCTAATAACTGGTTGTGCCACTCTTGGCAGCAAGAACTGCAATCAGTTGTTTGTGATAACAGGCAATGAGTATATTACGTCACTGTGGAGGAATTGTGGCCTCTGCAGAATTGTTTGAATTCAGTCACACTGGAGAATTTTTGAGTATGAGCACCCTGTTTACGGTCAGCATCCCAATCAAATTTATGTCTGGATTTTCACTCCAAAACCTTCATTAACATTTTTGAGCCATTTGTGGCTAATGGCTCTCACTGTGAATTGCTGGAGTACCAAAGCCTACCAAAGCCTTAGAAATGGCTTTCTAGCTAGATTTGAAAGACTTTGTGTCTCAGCTGGTTCTTTAGATCATGATATGGTGCTTTTTGAGATTGTTTCGCTACCTACACTTTGTCAGGCAGGTTCTATTTAATTGATTTCTCAATAATCAGACCTGAGGATGGCTAGTGAAATTCATGTAGTTAATTCATGATTTAACAGTTATTCAAATAGACCAGGTAGGCTTAGATAGTTTTATCCCCTCAATAAATAAAATCATTGTTTAAAAACTGCAGTTTGGATTTACGTGTGTTATCTTTATATGATAATATACACAATATGCAAAAAACCAAAAGCTCAAGAAGGGGACAAATATTTTATCACAGCACAGTGGATGGAGTATATTTGGGGAATGAATACAGTATGTGTTTCTATTTTGAGGATCAACTCTGTTGAACACTGAATTTAGAAAAATGAAGCTCATATATTGCAGTTATTGACAAAATCAACATTTGGTTTGTCAAAAAAGGAAGAAACACATTTAGATTCCGTTTTTGTCTATTTGATAGTTATGCTGATTTAAATTTTTAATTTCCTCCACCTACTTTTCCTCTCTTAACTCACCTTTTGGCACTGTCCTCATCGTGCCAGAGCCCTTCGAAGATGCAATCCAGTCCCAGTCCCAGCCGCTGTCTCAGGGACAGGCCCAGTCCCAAGTATCCGGTCTTCACAAGGCAGCATCCGTGGACAACTCGAGCCCTCTGCTTGTGCGCTCTCTGGCCTTCCGGGCTCAGGAGGAGCTGGAGGGCCAAATGTGGTACCACGGTAAAATGAGTCGCCGCGATGCTGAAAAACTTCTGAAAAATGATGGGGACTTTCTCGTCCGTAAGAGCACTACCAACCCAGGGTCCTACGTACTGACAGGCATGCACAATGGAATTGCCAAACACCTGCTGCTGGTGGACCCTGAAGGCACGGTAAGACGGGTGAGGGGGGTGTAACAGGACACACGGAGCTTGATTCATTAACTCTTTTGTGAATGCATGAAAGTAAAAGATGAAACTCTCATTAGACCAAAGCAGACTCTGAATATCTGTCTTCCTTTTTCTTTTTAAGGTACGGACAAAAGATCACATATTTGACAGCATTAGCCACCTTATTGGCCATCACCGTGACAACAACCTGCCGATTGTTTCAGCCGGGAGTGAACTGTGTCTCCTACAGCCTGTGGGAAGGAAACAGTGATGCTTGCGATGCCTGACCGATAATAGGAAGCGCTAAAGTGGCCTCTCACTACGGAGCTTGAAGATGAAACATGAGTCGATGCTTCAAGGCTCAGTTCGCTCAAAGAGTTATTGAGACAAACTGATCTGCAGTTACTTAACCGGAGACGCTGGAAGATGCAGGAGTTGTTAAAGATGAAAAAAAAAAACAATAGAGAACTGTTATTATTTTGTTGTGATGACTGAAATGCTATATTTTTGACAAGACTTAGGTGCATTTGGACACAATATCTCGATTTGGTGTTTTAAAAGATTAAGAAAAAGACTATTGTTCTTGTAGTTTAGACAAAGCGCAAATCAAACCTCAAAGAGGTATTAACAAGAGTATTTTAGAATAAAAATCTGAAACTTTAGTTTTGTCTGTCAAGCACACCACATTTCTACAGGAACCGTCGGCTAAGAGGTTGAGGAAACGGAAACGCTCTTTATAACGAAATTACGTTCAGAAAAACGTCCTTTAATCTCACCAACAACGTGACAGCTTATTCGATTAGTCACTATAAGAAAAACCTAGCTTTTATCGGGGTTTAGGCCTGAATGTGTTTTTTTCTTTTCTTTTCTTTTCTTTTGCTTTGCAGTTGTCACAAATTGTTGGGTGGGGGGAGGGGGTGCAAACAGCCACCCTTTCACAGTGCTGTCAATGGCTTTAACAATAACGTTTTTTATGAAGTATTTTCTCGTGTCACTGCAGTCGCATGACTTAAAATCAACCGTTCTCGTGGCCATGTTCGTAGACCTTGATACCCCTTTATTTGAAAGAGGTGCTTATGTATGCTGACACTGTAAAAAAATAAAAAAGACAAAAAATATATGCTTTTCAAACTATTTCCGAATTGGTTTTTCGCTGAATTATTTTAGGTGTGTAGTCGGTGATTAGTTTTGGGGCTTGCAATGGATATTCTCACATCTTTGATTCACATTTTCAGCTTTTTGTGAACCTTTAAAATCTTAAATATTATTATTACTATTATTATTTGAAGGATCTGAAACCAATAGCACAAAACAAAGTTAGGTCACTTAGTTCACGCGTGTCAGACGAGTGTCTTGCGTTTACGCCAAATGTTTTCGATCGTTTTCAGTTACTGTTAGCTTTTGATTTCTCAGTGTCGACATCTTATGATTAAAAGCAGTTTTGCCACAAGATGTCACCCTAGAGTTGGATAGTTAACCCTGTCAGTTGCATCTGCTTTGGATAACACTGCGTTTGAAAGGAAAATACAGCTTTTAAGCCAGTTTTTAACCATTAATTTTCAGTTTGCAATCCACTGTATGCTCTCATTCCTCTGGACAGTTTAGTATTTATGTTGTTTTTAAAAAGCTCATAGAAGTGGTACACAGCAGCACTGGAAACTGACTTTTTTTTCTTTTATTTAATGCTTTTATCCTTACTAATGTCAGGACACCGATGGATACCAAATGAATGGGGCATTGTATCTGATATGCACTGGATCACTTCAGTTGAACCCAAATCAGCATGTGTTCAATGAGTTTGACAAGACAGATGCAATGTAATATAATGTGCCTGTGTTTTGCTGCAAGAGGGAGTGTACAGTACATGCATCTCACAACCCACAGCACTGGGGTCCTTATGAAAATGTAAAAAAACAACAACAACAACAAAAGAAACATCCACCACATCCGTTTTGGGTTAATGTGTTTGATTCATTGTGTCCCAATGGAGAAGGACACAAAGAGAATTTTGTCATTTACTTTTGCATTCTCCACTTCTTTGCGACATAATTTCATCAAATCAAGTAACTCTGAAGAAAGAATAATGTGCTAAATTATTTAAAAGCACTCTGCTAATGTAAAAAAAAGAAGCTTTATTCCTAAAATCTGAATTTGTAGGAACACAAAATTCCAAACAAACAAAGCGTATATCAAAAGCAACCGTACTCGAATCTCGCCGAGGATCAGCTTTGAGACTTAAAGAAATGACCAAACTCCTCACTGGGACAAAAACTAAGAACATGGCGTCTTTCCAGATTTCTGTTGATGAAAATGTGCCTTTTATTTGTACGATGTTTGTTTTTAATTTCTCCTTTCTCTCTTCCTTCAAAGTGCAATAGCTGATCTTCAATGGGGCATGCCTGTTCACTAGAGGTTGTGTTTTTGCCCTGCTGCGTGTTGCTGCTTGAGACTACTGTTCCCTCTCACTATCTGTCTCCCACCCTCCCTCCTTCCCTCTCTATTATATATTATAAATGTATCATTTCGAGATTCTAAATATAAATCTTTGTCAGAGGAAATCACACAGAAACTCACTATTTTGGGACAGGTATTTAAAAAAACTGGGGGGAAAAAAGGAAATAAAAACATAGAGACAACAAGTCCAAATGATGTTTACAGATTTAATCTTTTGGTTGTATTAGTTAATCATTATTCTGTATGACTGTTGGCAATAAAACCGTGAATGTGTAGAATCGCTGTTGTTTCTCTGCTGTAATAGTTTCGGGTATTAATATTTCTGCTCATGAGTCACAGATTTCTCATCTAAAATGCGCAGGTGGTTTTAATTTACCCACATTCACATATACTTGACTTTGAGATGTGTTACTCTGGGTCATCCACAGTCCGCACTATTTATATTAGTTCCCATGAGAAGCAAGAGTAAATAAGTTCCAGGTGTGGTCTGTGGATTGTCCACAGTGACTGGAAATTGGTTTTAGGAAATAGATGTTGTGAGCCACGGAAAACACAACTTAGTGTATATGCATTGTGTGTTCGATTGCCTCCAGAAATCGTTAAAACATACCGGTAACATTTTACATCTTTTTTTTTTTCCTTTTCTTTTTTTTTGCATTTTCAGCCTTTATTAGATGGTGCAGTACAGGGAGTGGACAGGAAAGCAGGGAAAAGAGTTGTGGTAAGGACATGCAGAAAATGGTCTGGGTCAGACTCAGAGCCGAACCTTTGCAGCAGCCTTCAGCACTGAGTCACCTGTACAGCCAGGTGAGCTACAGCGACACCCATGCTTCTAAATCTTGACTAACAAAATCAAAAGCATGGCTAGATTACACAGTAAATACTTTTATTGGTGAACCAAGCCTTTATAAGTTCCTTTCATAAACAAAGCAGAGCTGCACTCTCTTGGCCACAAGGTGATTCTAATGAATTGTTACACAGTAAATTTAATAGTTTTCCATTTTAATTTACTGAGTGAAAGCAGATTTTTTTTTTTATCTAACATGAATATCTGTAATTTGTATTTCACATGCTGCATTCACGTGCCTCTTTACAGTCTTCAGCTTTCTAGCGTCATGCTTTTAAAGCTCAAAACAAACGCACACAAAGAACTGCTGTAGCTGCATAGAGAACATGCAGCAGTACTGAGTAAGACCAGCAGATGGAGCCCTTGTATCACGAACGCTTTCATTTTGAGCACAATGCTACTGATATAATACAAAAAACGCACCTGTTTGTTTCTTCACAATGAGTAACTCTTGCCTTGGTTATTATACAATGCAGATTACAGTAACTGCCCAGCATACCGTAGGATTACTGAGTAAATACAAACTACGTCGATTAATAAATACCTTCAGCTGTGTGTCATTGCAATAATAATAGTCTACAATCATTCTTCATTACATTGGTTTTTGCAGTGATATAATTGCACTTATTTGGTAACTGCGGGTCAGTTTTCACTTCTAATTTATCATAGGAGCTCACAGCTGCAACTACAGAGGTAAAAGTCCTTTCTGTTGAGGGTAAGAGCACCAGTCATCTGTGGAAGTGACTGTTATCCAGCAAAAAAACCCAACAACAAAAAAAGGACAATGTGTCTCCAAACTCTTGAGCACTCCAAAGTTTTGAGCACTGGAGGCTGGACTTGAAAGAGCCATACATTACAGATGATGAACATATAGCAAAAAGAAACCACTGCCCTGCAGCTAATGTCAGAAGTCTACCCTTCATTTAAAGAAACACTTTTTTTTGGGAACAATGCTCTCCGTTGTGACCACTGCACAAACTCTTAAGCTCAGAGTATTACTGTAAATTACTCCTGTCTCCTTTTAATCTTCTCTGTCACTCGCAGCCTCAGCAGTACCTTTGCTTGCTCCAGCCACCACTGAAACCTTTCCGTGGCCCCTGTCTGACTCCTGTCCTCTCTCCGGCTCTGACTGCCTGGAGCCCTGCTGGTTCTGGCTGCTCCACGACTTGCTCCTGCTGCGGCTGGGCTCCAGGGACTGTCTGTTTCCGCTTCCGTTCACAGACGCCTTCGCCTTGTAGCAAAAGCCGCAAACCAGACCCAGGAAAGCTCGCCTCATCTCGCGGCTGGCCAGAGTGTAGATGACTGGGTTCATCGCGGAGTTAAGCACCGCCAGCCCAATGAACCAGTGGGCTTCGTAAAGAATGGGGGACCTCTGCTCGGATGCTACATCCACCAGGAGCAGGACAAAGAGGGGAGTCCAGCAGGCGATGAAAACTCCAACTACAATGATGACAGTGCGCAGTAGGGACATGGCGTGCTCTGAACTGCTGTGCTTGCTCACCTTTCGGCTACTGGACTTGACCAAGATGTAGATGCGGGCATACAGGATGGCTATGGCTGAGAGCAAAAGTATGAAAACCGTGATGCAGAAAGCAACATATTTCTTGGTGTAAAGAGGGAGGATTGTGGAGCAATCAGGGAGGTTATTCAGGCAGTTCCAGCCCAGAATAGGCAAAGCTCCAAGAGATATAGCAATCAGCCAGCAGGTCCCTATGAGCAGAAATACCCTGTAGTTCTTGTTCGCATCATAAGGCCTCATTTTGATCATAGTAAGGTGTCTCTCTATAGCAATAGCCAGGAGACTGAAAATGGAGGCTCCAAGTGCTACAAACATGCTCCCCTCTCTCACAAACCAGAGAGCAGGTGAGAGCTGCAGGGTCTTCTCTCCAGATAAGAGCAGGTTGACCAGGTATGCGACTCCAGCCAGCAGGTCGCACATTGCCAGGTTAGCGATGAAGAAGTACATGCGGTTGTGGAACCTGTGGTTCCTCCATATGGCTACAAGCACTGTGAGGTTCTCCAAGACGATGAAGCTGCAAACGATGAGGAAAACTACGGTTTTGGTGTCCACAGTGCCGGGGCTCGCGCCAATGCTTGGTCGGTTGGCCAGCTTTCCTGTGTAGTTGTAGTGGAGCTGGATCTGAGAGTTGATCATTGTCCAAAGAATACCAGCAGCCGACACTGGAGGTCAGACTCGAGCAGGGAGCGCGGTGTCCACTGTGTTCAACTGCAGGAGTAGATTGAGCGTTATTTTAGAGAGCAGCCAATTTACAGATCATCATGCTGCCATCATTGTCCTTGTGCGGTTTGTTTGATTAAATTCCACTAATTATAGAAACAAAAGGTTATTCACCAGAAACACACTCGCTATTGTAAAAAACACCTTGAAATAAACGCTGATGTCGCTTTCCCCCCTCTCCTTTGAAACAGAGAAGTCTTGGAAATCGAAGCCGCTCATTTGAAAACACCTAATTATGCATAAAATTAGCATATTTCTGGCACAGTCGTCACGTGTAAATTATCGACGGATTTCAGCAAATAGCGCCAGTTTAATTACTGAGTGTTTTTTTTTTTTTGTTTTTTTTGTTTTTTTTTTGCAGCTTCAAGCTGTCTAAATCTCCAAGAAAGAACCAGCAGCTTTAAAACAACTTACCTCTGGATGCTCGCAGTTCGCTTTGTTTTTAAAGTCAATCCCGCACTTTTGGACGCACATTTCATCGCAGTCGATTATCTGAGTTCCTTTCTTTTCTGTTGAACTTTAAGTCTTTCTTCGTTGTTCGGCAGAAGAGAGCAGCTCCTCATCTTTTTTCTTTTTTTTCACTGAGCTCTGGAAACTCCGGAGCTGTCGACGGTCGGCTGGTAGTCACACCCCTCCCTCCCCTCCTTCAGCCCGGACTGCGAGCGCAGGGAGGCTGCTCTAGGGGGTCAGAAGCGCATCACCGACAGGAGGTATGTTTGTGGACACGAGATGCAAAGATTCATTCTCACACGTTGTCCTCTGCTATGTTCGTTATAGCACTCACAACAAAACACTTACTTAGGGTTTTATTAACTGTGGAACCAAAGGTGCAAACCTACTTGTTTTTATCGTTTGCCTGCGCACCAAAGTGCTTTGGGTTTGTTTGTTTGTTTGTTTGTTTAAAGAGCTTTGGTAGCGTTGCTAGCTCACTAGGTAACAACAGTGACTCTTAATGTGAGCAGAAATGTTAAATATATATCTTTGGGCTACTTAAAACTCTGATAGGACTGTAATGCCTTATTTCACTTGAGTCCAATGTTTAAATTGAGTGGTTAAATTTAGGTTGAGTGGAGGTTCTGATCTGGTTCAGGTAATGATGAATCCCAGTGGGAAGTCAGCAGTCTGGTAATATTTTTTTTTTAAACTACAAATAATAAATGATAAGTATCGAAAGAAAAATCTAAATGCTAGCCACAACAACTGATGTAAACCACTGATAAAACCTGTGAACAGAATGCAAATCACTACTTTTTATTTGACATGGACCCAAAGGAGAGAGCGGTGCTGTAAGAGTGTATGACTGCTGCCCATCCTTTGTTCTGGTCATTCTCTTGTGACCTCACATCCAGGAAGGATGGGCAGGGCTGGCAGTAAAGAGTCTGAGAGGCAGACTGACAGATAATAACTCCTTAAAACAGATGTGACAAAGCGCTTTGAGGAGATTCTTAAGACTTCCCTGACTGTAACGAAACACAGTGAACCAAGTAGGACTAAAACACAAAGCTCCATTTTCAAACAAAAGTCCGCAGCTCGAGCCCAGAATAACTGAGTCACTGCTTCCACTGCTAGGAACCTTATTGCTTTGCTTGATACGGTGCCACACATCTAGATTTTTGCAATTTTCCCCCCAAACCAAGCACATACTGTACTGTGTCTCAGACCAAATCATTAAATAGTCAATATCTTGGAGTGTCTGTGGCTATTAACCCAGAAGAATGCTTTGTGTGGTTAAATAAACAGCTGCGGTCTGGCACCGGTCCATTAGCATTGTTACAGTCACAATTCTCAGTCATTTCCTGCAGGTCACACACTGTGCCAGCAGCAATGGGGAAAATTTCAGGGAAAAAGCCAAATAGTTACTCCGGACCCACAGCAAATCTGGGACCAATCACGGAGTGGGTGTATGTAAAAGGCAGCTGGATTAACAGACTGGGAGCATGGTCGGAAAAACCTTGGGTTTTTCAGCAAACTGCAGTGATGTGGAGCTCACATCTGCATTTACATAAACGTAGTTCCAAATATGAAACCATCAGCAAGTACTAACCCATAATATGTGGTCAGAGTGAGTCTATGTTTATGTGTATTCATAGCCTACAGAAGAGGAGCATGGGTGGAAGTGGGGGGCTTTTCACTTTTTCAAGACCACCCTCACTAAATTGTTCCTTTGCAGACGTCTTTGGTTCAAACCAGGCTGAATCGTTCTGTGTGCAGGACACTAATTTAACAAGTGGTGTGTGTAGCTTCCACTCTTTATGATCTGATGTTTTACAACTACCCTAAATCATCAATGCACCATGTGTGTTATGTGCAATTTCCTGCTATTATAATGCCATATTATTTAAGTATAACCTACAAGCTGCAACCCATCATTTGAAAGTACTGTACAGTATAACCTTGCTTCCCTCAGAGTAGCTGGCCTCACAGATGGTAAGACCATTCCTCGGGGAAACTTTCCACTGCTAAGCTACAGTCGGCCCCGGACTTTTTAAAGTATATAGTGTTACGTGACATGGCGGTCAATATTAACATAATTTCTTTAGGTAAAAGCTGCACAATGTTGAAGTACTCTAAAGGTTATTGACTTAGCAACCTCTATTTTAGTGCATTAATATCTATTACATTATTCGCTTATAGAGAGACCTTGCCATATAACATCAGTTTAATGTTGCAGCCTGTACTGCTTTACATATATCTAGATATTTTTGGCCTGCAGTATAATAAAGCATGCATCAAATTTTTGATGTGTCTATTTTTCTTAAATAGCTTTGCACAAGGTCAACTTGCTCTCTATAGATATATAGAACATTTAACTAATAATATAACTTGACTCGAGACCCAAACCTATAAAGATATCCATTATTCATGCTATAGTAATGCTATACAAAAAGAAAGTACACTTACAAATACCTATTTGGATAACATATCCCAGAGACATTCATAATTGATTATAATGCTTTGTTCTGACTGCTAACATAATAGCCTCTCATTCAAACAGGAGAACTAGTGGTTACATGAAAATGGCCGGATAGAATAAAGATAAGGGCCCTTTGCTATAGTACCATGGGCACATTACAAAATCTATTTGGCTGAAATCCCTGTAGCCATCACTCTGCCAGAGTTTTGCTTTGTTCAAGCTTTCAACCTTTCATTAGAGTGCAAGAGCTGGGGTCAGATTCATGGGCAGTGGGCACATCCATGTGCAATTACATGAAGACGCTGCCTTTAATTTCACCCTCACCATTTTGAGACAAAAAAACACACCCCATGAGTCTGAGCTGCAAATCTGAGGCGGACAGTCCCCTCCTGCCCTGTGGGTTTGTGGCGGCAGTATTTCTAGGCATGGCGGTCTCTTAACAGAACAAGGCCCCGGAGAGGTTTCTGGGGCATAATTTCAGCTGTGGCACAGTTTAGTCTAGTCTGCCAACATAGGAAGGCCACACAGACAGAAATAGGTCTTTAGTTCTGTCATTTCCTTTGGCTGCAGGGATATTTAGTGCTCTTACCTTCTTTAACTGTTAAGTGCAGCACTTTTAATTTTCTATTTCATTTGTTTCCAGCTGTGAGAGTAATCTGATGGTTATGATTTTTGAGATTCTGCCAATGGAACTGACTTCAGTGATAGTACAGTGAGTCCTCAATATACTACCCAGTGCCAGACTGACTGACATTACTTTACAAGCATAAAATACAGTGACTCTGAATGTGCAAAAATAAAAGCCTCAAAACCCTAGAAGTCACAATTTTCACAATTTTCAGAGGCACAGTGCTGTGGAAGCACCCTGTGGTAATTAACATGGTTCATGGCAAAGGTTACTGGAAGTTTTGTTTCATTCAGACACACACATTGTTTCCACTTTCATGTATCTTCTGCTTTTAGCTGCTCCAAATTTGAATAAAGGAACATGCATAAAGGAACAAAATACCTGAACTACAGTTCAGTACATAATAGCCAGTAAATGATCTAAAGCCATAGCATGTCATTATCAGATCAGTCTAGTAGTCCCCCCATCCATTTTCTTCTTACCCAATTCAGAGGCCCAAGGCGGCTGGATAGGGTCACTTGTCCATGACAGGGCCGACACAGAGAGATGAACAATAATTTATTCATTCACTTTGGACAGCGTAAGAAAGCCACAATACCTGGCAGGATTTAAGGCAAAACAATACAAACTTCACACAAAAAGACCTCAGTCAGCTGGCAGATTCATACCCAGAATCTTTTCCGTTCATGGTTGCATTCACGGTTGTTAATTTTTCACAAAGCTCTTTTACTGATGATATAAGAGCTTGGTCATTCATTACAATCAGAAGTTCAGCTGACCTCATCCTTTGGCACTTAAGATTGGTTAACCTAGACCCAACCAACTGAAGCAACTCAGATTATACCACTGCCACCACAGGCATCAGTAATCTTTGGTATATCATCCGCCTGCTTTCTTAACTTAATGCACACATGCCTCTAGATCAAGGTAAATCTGGACTCATCAGATCTTATTGTTTTCATTTCAAGTAACCTTTATTGCAAAGCTATTTATTGCATTCCAAATATTTTTATCTCCTTTTTTTAAAATACTGTCCCTTTAAGAAAAAATGTTGTCTTGGGTCTTACACTTTTCAGCACGCCACACACCCAAGTAAAAGTATGTGGCCACGTCATACGTGTCTCTTACAAGTCTCGTGTCGAAGCATTGATTTTAGCATGTCTTAGTTTTTTTGTTTCCAGAATTGATTGTGCTTAGTCGATGCACATGTCCGCAAATGAGTGCAGGGTAGCAAATAAAAATAGTCTCACACTGACCGCTTCCACCTTGCTAAATGGAGCTAGCTAGCACTATAAGCTCTCTAGTGCTACTTTCGTTTTTTAGAATGAGGAAAAACCATAACCCTGACCTGACTAACACTCTTTTATCAGCTCTATCATCTGTGGTGCTGACAGCAGTTTTTATTGTAAGTTATTAGTTAATTTATTCATTACTGTGAAAAAGTCTTGAGATGCTACTCATTTGTTTATATTTTGCTTACGAGAAGCCAGACTAGAGCCAGATCTTTTTTAACCCTTTAAGACCTACCATAGAACCAAGTCCGCCAGAGCTTATCTTTATATTTTTACATGCTGTAGTGCCATTTTTGGGAGCATTTCAAGTTGTTATACATCAATACAACCGTTATAGCCCAAATTTTAATAATATGTATGCATTAAGTCCATAATAACTACATAAATTGCAAAAAAGTGCAATAAACTACAAAAAAATGAAAATTGTTTTTGTTTTTTTTTACATAAATTTCTAGTTAGAGAAATTTCAGAGGTTTATTCCTCAAAACTGTAAATACAAAAAAGTTGCACAAAATAGTTTCCAACAACAGGAAATGCATTTTGAGTGTCTTCATAGTTTTTGAGATACACCAATTTTTATGTCCTGCAGGAAAAACAAAAATAAATATTATAATTGTAATTTGCAAAAAGACAAAAACAAAACTAATTTCCAAAAACTATTTCCAGCAGTGTAATTTTAGTTCTAAGCATCCCAGAAACTATTCAGAAAAGCATGAAGTCAAACATGAATTGATGCTTGGGTCTGCAACATCGGTCGCGCTCTTTTAAAAGGAGTTTGATCATGAAGTCTGATATGATGTTTGACCTGACTTACATGACCAAAGTTGAGGTCATGATGGGCAAACACTTCTGGCATTGAATTCAATGCTTGTGTTACTCTTTCCTTCCAGTCAGCTGACAGAGGAGAATCTCCAAAATCAAACTGTAAATCTGGACTTGAGTTGTCTTTGACAGAGTCAGTTAGATTTGTGTCAGGCTTATGTACTAATATTTGTTGAACAGCACTGAGTTCAGATATCACTGTGTTTGGTGGGATTATTACATCACAGGCGGTTTCATTATTGACTATCACAGCCAATGTGCTCACACGCAGGCAATGTGACTAAACAATTCGCTATCAACAGGCCACCAGGCATGGAAGCCGTTGTTGGATGCGCTACCAAGGCCCACTTTTCACTAAAGAAGCTTCCAACAAGGGCTACCCCTTCTAATGCAACAGTTTGTCCAGCAGGAATCGTCTCCGGCTTCTCCCCAGAGAGTTTTACTTCGCCCAGTTTGCCATTTGGTTGTTGTCTGTGCCTAAGCTCCAAGACTTTGAGGACTGCATAGTAGCCATTCTGGATAGGTAGGCCAAATTCATTAATGTGAGCAGCAACATTTGAGTACAACACATCCAGAGTGTTGGTGCCAATAAGGATTTGCTGTTGGGCAAGGGCCAATGTAGGAATCTCAATCTCCTCTCCTACAAACTCTTTGGGAAAAGTGATATCTATTTCCACATAGCCAAAATATGGAACTTCCTGTCCATTAGCTCCTTCAACCTCCAACAAATCATCCAATGATTTAATTTCTTGGTCCTTTAGGTTGCTCTCATAGAAGGACAACAGGATCATTGTAACTTGAGATTCAGAGTCGAAAAGCCAGTTGACTCTTTTCTCAGCAACACACACTTCAGCAGTGCATTTGCTTCCAACCAAACTCTGTGGCAGCCCACTTGGCTGACCTTCTGGCTGTCTTTTGCCTTTTTGCTTGGAGGTAAAGGGACTAGTGTTAGACTCAACTCCTGTCTGTCCCGCAACAGGAGTTGACAGGAGTTGACAGGAGTTGACAGGAGTTTCTGTCAGTTTAAATGGTGTGTGTCCACAGAGCCATTCTGTGCACCCACACCATTTAAGTCGTGCTGTTTTCTTTGAAATTGCTTCCTTTTTGTTGCTACCAGCCCGGGGTTTGCCTCATTACTGCATCTCGAGGCTACGTGGCCATCCTCTCCACACCGAAAGCAGTACCATGGGCGTGGCCTGGGAGGTGGCTGATGCTCTGGAACAGGCACTGGCAACGGCTGCTGATGAGCAGGATTTGTCTGCACAGTTACCGTTGCACTTGGGTTTGCCCTTTTACTTCTGCTTTTCTTTTGGGGGATTAAATGAGCAATTTGAGCCGGTAACTCTGTGATTTGTTTCTTCAGAACATTGGTTTCTGCTGCAGCCTTAGACTCAGAGAAGCACAGGCAGTTTGGAGTTGGGACCAAACATGCTTGTTTGGGTGGGGTTGGCTGTTGTCTGGAGGCACCAAGGTGCTTTTTCTTATGTACTGCCTTGTTAGTATGCTTGTCTACCTCAGTACGTAGCAGGAGTAGTAATTCAGCAAAGGAAGGAAGGAGAGTTTTGAACCTTTTGTTCTGGAGCTCTGCTAATAAAGAGTTATCCCAGCAGCCTCTACAAAACTGCTTGGCAAAAGAAGCTGAAATGACTTCCCTGTTAACTTAGCAATGGTTTGCAACTCAGATATCTAACTCTCAGTAACACTGTGGCTAACCGCAGGTGTATATGACCTAGCAAGTGCACGTACGTGGAAAGTCACATCAGGCAGTGTGGGGCTTTTGTGGTCAAATGGCAACAAGGGAGCAAGTGTTTGTAATGCAGTACCAAAAGTGAACTCAACAATTGCATTGTTATGGAACTCTGAGTTTGATTCATCTATACACAGGACCATGACTGTCTAAATAGCTCTGGATTCATTGTCCACCTCAGTCCAGGTTAACCCTCCAATCATAAAAGAGTTGGGGATTTTTACTAGCTCACATGTCACTACTTCCATGTCACCAATTTAATAAATTACTGGTATGACGATAAAAGATAAGAATTTCACCCAAAATGATAAAAAAATGAAAGCAGAACATCTGCAAGTCTGCCCCTTGCTTGTGGCTGGCTCACCAATTATCTGCAACACCCCTTTTGAGAGTTAGGATACAGATTTGAATGTTTACCTGGGTGCTGGGCCAATAGCTAAGGTTCGACTGCAGAGCAAAGTGAATGACTAATGAAATGCTCAGAAAACTTGGTTTGATGAACTTGTATTCACAAATGAATAATCACCAGTGTTGGGCAAGTTACTTTGAAAAAGTAATTAATTATAGTTACTAGTTACTTCTTCAAAAAAGTAACTGAGTACAAGATTCTAAAAGTAATTAATTACTTGAAAAGTAACTATTGCGTTACTTTAAAAAAATGTTTAATCCTCTGGGGTCCAGGGTATAATTGGCCATTTTTAACTACTTTTGATTTGACCTCTATATTTCACCTTTAAAAACTGTTTACTTTTCCTTGTTTGGTATCATTCTTTTTCAGCACAACCTCACGTGTCTGAATTTACAGTTATGTTTTGATATTGATATTGTATTGATATACCTTTATTAGTCCCACAAGGGGAAATTTCATTTTTCATTTTGACATAATGTATTAACACAATTGATCTAAAATCAGACAAAAAACATAGTAGAAAAAGTTATATATGATTCAATATACATGTTTATTGAATCATATTTTATAACTTTAAATGCAAATATAAATTGTCAATTTTAAAATCCTATGCACAAATTTTGCAAACAACAAAGTTATTTGCACCCATTTACCTTTTACCCTCTTTTTTTAAATAACGGGAGTAACGCCGTTATTCCCATTACTGATAATCACGTATTTACCGACTGCAAATTAACATCTGAACAAAGCCAGCTTCAGTTCAGTTTCAAATATCCTGAAAAAACCCAGACTCTATCAAGGACATCATTTGTTTTCTATTATCTTGAGTTATTAGAACCTAAAGGGTAATGGTGTTTCTTCTAAAAACATATTCTGTGCCATGAGTGTAGTAATATACAAGCTTTCACAACTTGAAGAGAACGGAAATGTCTCACGCTTTTGCTTAGTTAGGTCTAAGTATAACTCTGAGACATTTTTCTCAGAGTAGACATTTAAGGCTGCTTTTTTAGTGCTGTGAAGCCTCAGCTATTAATTTTTTGTCCTTACCTCACGTTGAGACTTTATTTTGGCCCTGATAAGTTGTTAGTCAGGCTGCCATTCTTCAGCTGCATTAGGTAGTGAGCGAAAGCTTTTTCTTTTTTTTTTACTTTGTTGAGTGCAGTTGCACTGGTCGTCCAGACAGTTAATGTGAGCGTGTGCAGGAGTCCATTTATCACAAGGCTGAGCAGTGCTTTCCTCTCTCAGGTCCATTAGGTCTTCAGTACTTAGAGAGTGTGGTATTGATGTCCAACAGTCTTTGTTCATCACCTGACTTATTGCTAAATGGATGGCTATTACATTAACCAGAAAGTTCATAATAGCTCCTCCTAACAGCTCTGTGAAGCATGCATTTTATTCATATATTTACAGCTGCCACATTTGTGACCTGTTCCTTTTCTTATTACACCGCTCTGTTTAGAAAGAGATATCAAAAATAATGAATAGATATCTGTAATCTGTCTGTATCTTTGAAGTTAGCGCTTTTTAAGTCTGTGCTGACAGAGAAATCCATCTGTGCAACACTGCTGTGAAACCACGTTTGAAGTTAGAGTCAGAAGAAATTCAGTTAAACCACAAACTGGCAAACTGTCAAGATGCAGCCAATGCAGTAATTTAGATGTGTTACAGAGGAAAGCATGTTACACAGAACAGCGTAATCGCTAAAATTTATTTATATGATGTCTGTGCTGTAAAATTTGTCAAATGTTGCCTGTTTAGCAGCAGTTATGACAAAATGTCATTGCATTAAGTGTAAATATAGTTATTACACATCACAGATGTTATTGTATCTCTCACATTTTCACCCCTCCTCCTCCGTTTCCTTTTTCTTCTTACTATTCTCTTACTCACCTTTCCTACCTGAGGTTGAAAATATCATTGAGTTTGAGGAAAAGTGAGCAGGAGAATTGATAAATTAGACGAAGGGGGAAGGTGGTGGGCTGAGAATCCAAACAATCTTGATCAGTGTCCTTAACAATATTAATCTATGCGTCCACCGTGTTGAAACTACAATTTGCAGAAGATGGACACACTCCTAAATTCACCACAACTCTGCTGTTGGAATTTTGAGGAAGAATTTTAGGGAAGAATGAACATTTAAGACCAGATTTACTGATGTCCGCTGCTGTATTTACTAAAGAGTCACAGTGTCAGTTTTGTTACTGAAAGTTGCGAGCAGGAGTATTTTTGTAGCTGGCTGTGTAACATGTGTATTTGTAAGAGTTTCCCTTTCAAGAGGAGGATGTTTAAACGAGTCACGCAAATAATTTACAATGCCTGTCGGAGATCGTTTATTGCAAATTGCATGAAATCTAACAGATGTTACTGTAATCACAATGAGTATGCAATCTGCATTTTGCGTGGATGGCTCAAAGCTATGAAGGCAGTGCCAAAACCTTGGCTCCTGTGGCTAAAGACTATTTGTAGAGGTATTGGTTCAACAGTGCACGACACAAGGATAAAACCTAACAGATGGAATCTTGTTAAAAATTAAGACCATGATTCCATAACTTGTAGAAGAGTCTCATCAACCGTATGAAACCCTTAGTGAAGACAATCGAAGTGTGGCCAGCGGGAGTAGATGCTGTACTCCAGGACTGGTTTAAAAACACGGACTGGGCTGGAGCATGTTTGCGTCTCAGGCCACCTGTGGCTCTCACATTCACATCGACTCTTACACATACTCAGTACTGGAATACATCAACACCACAATTGACAATGTTACCACAGCAAAGCAGATTACAATGTACCCAATCAGAAACCATGGATGAACAAGAAAGTCAATGGCTTCTACTAAAGGCACGTAACAATGCCTTCAGATCAGGTGGTGTTCAGGCCTACAGTACGTTCAGGGCAGATCTGAAGAGGGGCATCAAGATGGCCAAGCACAGCTACAAGCTGAAGGTGGAGGAACCCTTTTCAAGTCTGACCCATGACACATGTGGCTGGGCACTCAGGCCATCTCTGACTATAAGGCCAGCAATGCCACACAGACAGCCATGAATGTGTCCTCCCTCAGTGAGCTAAATGAGTTTTACACTCATTTTAACAAGGACAACAAGGTAAAGTTTGCCAAAACCCTACCGTCTGATGACTCCTATACCCTCACTCTTACCATCATAGATGTCAATAACGCACTGAGCAGTATCAACGCTTGCAAGGCTGCTGGCCTTGATGGCATTCCTGTACGTGTGCTTCGGGCATTTGCTGAACAGCTTGCAGGGGTCTTTACAGACATGTTTAACCTGTCGCTTGCCCAGGCAGTAGTACGAGCATGCTTCAAGACCACCTCCATTGTGCCAGTGCCGAAACACTCATCACCAACGTGCCTGAACAACTATCGCCCTGTAGCACTCACAGCCCATAGTTATGAAATGCTTTGAGATCCTGGCACAACGCAAAACATGCTTGCCCCACACACACACACGCACGCACTACATCCTCACCAATTTGCCTATCGAAGCAATAGGAGTACAGACAATGCTATATCCACAGAGCTTTACTGTGTACTCACACCTGGACAACAAGAATATTACAGTTACAATAATACAGTTATTCCCTCTAAACTGATCACTAAAAATATGGATCTTGGACTCTTGCAACTTTATCTGTAACTGGATCATGGATTTTCTGACCAATAGACCCAAGCATATTAGGTCAGGCCATAACTGCTTTACCACCATCACACTCACCACCGGCACTCCACAGGGCTGTGTGCTGAGCCCGTTTCTCTACTCCATTTTCACCTGTGACTGCAGCCTAGGTATAGATCAAACTACATCATCAATTTTCTGGATAACACCACAGTGATTGGTCTCATCAGTGACAACAATGAGTCTGACTACAGGGAAGAGGTAAAGCACCTAGCTGTATGGTGCACTGACAATAACCTGCTCCTGAATACCAGCAAAACCAAGGAGCTCATTGTGGACTTAAGGAGGCAGAACAGAGACACCCATGTCCCCATCTACATAAATGGCACGGCTGTTGAACGGACTTCCACCTTCAAGTTCATGGGGACCCACATCTCTGAAAATCTGTCCTGGTCAACTAACATCTCCAGCCCAGTCAAGAAGGCCCATCAGTGCCTCTTTTTCTTAAGGACACTGAAGAAGAACCACCTGTCTACTGACATACTGGGTAACTTCTATCGCTGTGCAATAGAGAGCATCTTGACCAACTGTGTCACAGCCTGGTATGGGTATTGCTCTGTTGCTGACCGCGAGGCACTGCAGCGGGTGGTGAAAACTGCCCAACGCATCTCAGGGACTCTGCTGTCTGTGCTGTAAAATTTGTCAAATGTTGCCTGT
>NW_024582498.1:485793-497260 GCF_018398535.1 Haplochromis burtoni | reverse complement strand
CGAGCAGTAAATGCAACAAGAGCAGATTAAATATAGGTAAGGGTAGTATAAAAAGTGGGAACAGTTATGTACAAATAGGTGGTGCTGTCAGTGTTAATCTTGTTAAAATAACGTTTGTTAACACCATAACCACAATAACGCGGAAAATCTCTTAGCATGTGTGTGTGTGTGTGTGTGTGTGTGGGTGTGTGTGTCTGTGGTTGTGTGTGTGTGTGTGTGTGTGTGTGTGTGTGTGTGTGTGTGCTTGGCCTGAGATAACTGGGGTCAGGAAGGCACCAGTCATAGGACAACCAATGAAATATTTATAGGAATACAACACTAGAAGGTTTTACTGTACAGAGCAAATTCACTGTATATAACTGTGACGGCAAGTCCGCACACACGAGTTCAAGACATCACCAAGAAGATATAAAGAAAGTGTCTACACAAGGACCAGTTCTTCTTTTAGTTTATTCATGTTTATTTTTAACCATGAGGTGATTTTAACCACCCTCACTGACAATCCTGTGTGGAGTATTGTTCTCTTCCTGGGATCTAGTCCTAATTGGGGTTTTTTTTAATACAGTTTGACATTTAGGTTCTCTTAATGTTCCACACACACTCACAACTGAAATGAAGTCTAAATAAAGGTTTACATTATTAGCGACTGTTTTTAAATCTAAAAAATCTTGACCTCCAATTGCTGCAGACGAACAAGTGAACTGAAATATCCCAATCTACGATATTTCCTGTGTCTTTTGTGATCAATTCTCTGGATAAACAAATGTGTATTGTTTCTACTATACAGGGAGTGCAGAATTATTAGGCAAATGAGTATTTTGTCCACATCATCCTCTTCATGCATGTTGTCTTACTCCAAGCTGTATAGGCTTGAAAGCCTACTACCAATTAAGCATATTAGGTGATGTGCATCTCTGTAATGAGAAGGGGTGTGGTCTAATGACATCAACACCCTATATCAGGTGTGCATAATTATTAGGCAACGTCCTTTCCTTTGGCAAAATGGGTCAAAAGAAGGACTTGACAGGCTCAGAAAAGTCAAAAATAGTGAGATATCTTGCAGAGGGATGCAGCAGTCTCAAAATTGCAAAGCTTCTGAAGCGTGATCATCGAACAATCAAGCGTTTCATTCAAAATAGTCAACAGGGTCGCAAGAAGCGTGTGGAAAAACCAAGGCGCAAAATAACTGCCCATGAACTGAGAAAAGTCAAGCGTGCAGCTGCCAAGATGCCACTTGCCACCAGTTTGGCCATATTTCAGAGCTGCAACATCACTGGAGTGCCCAAAAGCACAAGGTGTGCAATACTCAGAGACATGGCCAAGGTAAGAAAGGCTGAAAGACGACCACTTTGCACTTCTGATTAGATGTAAACTGTATTTCGTTACTCTGTATTTATACATGTGTAATGAATCCTAATCCTTATCCCTTTGATTCCATCTGTACATTTTTTATTAATTATTATTTTTTATTTTATTTTAATAAATCTAAATAGGCCATAGGTATGAATGGTTGTCTGTGTTGGCCCTGCAGCAGGCGTATTCTCGCCCTATTACAGCTGGGATGGGCTCCAGCCCCCCTGCAACCCTGAACTGGACATGCGGAAGAGAATGGATGGCATATAGACTGTAGGTCCCTTGAGTGAACCCATCACCATGTTATACTCATGAATTGGACCGCATCCATCTTTAAACTTGGCCTTGTTGCTAAGAGGAACAAATGAGATATATTTATTCATCCCTATTGGGAAACTACAATAACGGGGCAGCTACCATGCAGAATCCATGGATGCAACAAACTGGCCAAGGCCACAATAACCTAGCATGTCTTTGATGTCAACTTTACACCTGTAAATTGTATTTTTCACATAACTGACAAAACCTTACCACACAGTGTGCAGCTTGTGGGCCGTGCAATTGCACATTTAAGATTTTAAACCAGTAAGTAACATGACATGGAAGCTATATAATTTTATGCAAACTTATATTCAACACAATTATGTATTCCCTCTGTGGACAACTCAAACAAATTTCACGAAGGTTACTGACATTTTAAACTAGTAAAAAGCTTATGCCATCATTATTAGCTCAGTGCAATAATGAGCCACAGTTTAAAGTAGCTTCAAAAACTAGATTCAAAATCAGTTTGGTATACACTTTAAATAGGTTTTTGTATTTATGTAAAAAGAAAATTAAATGTTAAATTTCTGAAATCCTGAAAGAGCTTAGCTGGTGAGAAAATACCGAGGAGCGACATGCCATTGTTTAGTCGGCTCAAAATGCATTTCAAATCAATGTCTCTGTCATCACAACTGTTTATTTTTATTAATTTCCCATAACCTACGTGCTATTACCTTAAGAGCATATTTAAAACCACATTATGTCTGAAATGTTCCACTGGAAGCCTCAGGTACCATCATCGTTTCTTTCTAGCGCAAGGCAGACAACATCAGTGTTACATAATAATATTATCTCAAATAAATGCTCTGTTGGATCAATATTTTGCATCCACCAGACATCTAGGAGTTCCAGCAGACAGCTAGGTGAAGCCTTACAGTATTAAACAGTTTTTTTTAGTTTTTTTTTTTTTTTTAGATTTTTCTGTGTCTATGCGCCACCAGAGCAACAGACTCAAAATTAAATACACTTCTCCTGCGGGCTATTACCAGTATGGTTTCAGCTGACGCCTTCCAAGATAGAGAAGAAATAGTGCGTCATGTGTTGCTTCCTGTTAATCAATAAAATGTCTCTTTAGCTAGCAATAAGCTTTGTAAGATGCATAGTAAGTGTACAGGAAACCACTATAGCTTTTCTAATTAACTCCAGACGGACATCATACCACAGAATCCTGTTGTGCATCCCGGTGATGGATGGAAAACTTACATGCCAGTATATGCAGCTTACCTGTCTTCAGAGCTAATCTCTCTAAGTTGGCTGTATAGCTCTACAGGGAGTGCAGAATTATTAGGCAAGTTGTATTTTTGAGGAATAATTTTATTATTGAACAACAACCATGTTCTCAATGAACCCAAAAAACTCATTAATATCAAAGCTGAATGTTTTTGGAAGTAGTTTTTAGTTTGTTTTTAGTTTTAGCTATTTTAGGGGGATATCTGTGTGTGCAGGTGACTATTACTGTGCATAATTATTAGGCAACTTAACAAAAAACAAATATATACCCATTTCAATTATTTATTTTTACCAGTGAAACCAATATAACATCTCCACATTCACAAATATACATTTCTGACATTCAAAAACAAAACAAAAACAAATCAGCGACCAATATAGCCACCTTTCTTTGCAAGGACACTCAAAAGCCTGCCATCCATGGATTCTGTCAGTGTTTTGATCTGTTCACCATCAACATTGCGTGCAGCAGCAACCACAGCCTCCCAGACACTGTTCAGAGAGGTGTACTGTTTTCCCTCCTTGTAAATCTCACATTTGATGATGGACCACAGGTTCTCAATGGGGTTCAGATCAGGTGAACAAGGTGGCCATGTCATTAGTTTTTCTTCTTTTATACCCTTTCTTGCCAGCCACGCTGTGGAGTACTTGGACGCGTGTGATGGAGCATTGTCCTGCATGGAAATCATGTTTTTCTTGAAGGATGCAGACTTCTTCCTGTACCACTGCTTGAAGAAGGTGTCTTCCAGAAACTGGCAGTAGGACTGGGAGTTGAGCTTGACTCCATCCTCAACCCGAAAAGGCCCCACAAGCTCATCTTTGATGATACCAGCCCAAACCAGTACTCCACCTCCACCTTGCTGGCGTCTGAGTCGGACTGGAGCTCTCTGCCCTTTACCAATCCAGCCACGGGCCCATCCATCTGGCCCATCAAGACTCACTCTCATTTCATCAGTCCATAAAACCTTAGAAAAACCAGTCTTGAGATATTTCTTGGCCCAGTCTTGACGTTTCAGCTTGTGTGTCTTGTTCAGTGGTGGTCGTCTTTCAGCCTTTCTTACCTTGGCCATGTCTCTGAGTATTGCACACCTTGTGCTTTTGGGCACTCCAGTGATGTTGCAGCTCTGAAATATGGCCAAACTGGTGGCAAGTGGCATCTTGGCAGCTGCACGCTTGACTTTTCTCAGTTCATGGGCAGTTATTTGGCGCCTTGGTTTTTCCACACGCTTCTTGCGACCCTGTTGACTATTTTGAATGAAACGCTTGATTGTTCGATGATCACGCTTCAGAAGCTTTGCAATTTTGAGACTGCTGCATCCCTCTGCAAGATATCTCACTATTTTTGACTTTTCTGAGCCTGTCAAGTCCTTCTTTTGACCCATTTTGCCAAAGGAAAGGATGTTGCCTAATAATTATGCACACCTGATATAGGGTGTTGATGTCATTAGACCACACCCCTTCTCATTACAGAGTATGCACATCACCTAATATGCTTAATTGGTAGTAGGCTTTCGAGCCTATACAGCTTGGAGTAAGACAACATGCATGAAGAGGATGATGTGGACAAAATACTCATTTGCCTAATAATTCTGCACTCCCTAGAATAAGCTCCAAATTTGATTCCAACATGTTTTAGTTCAGAACATATTGATCAGCACAATCACAGGAGTAGACTCTCATGTAAGGAAGTTGGGAATATATCTCAGATTTCATAGGTGATACGTAACGGTGCGAAGCACATTGGCTCAGATGGATCACTAGAGACGATTTTTTAGTACTTTAATTCAAAATTCAGCTCCCTGTTTAAATTCCAGGAATCCTAGATTGGGATATTTCAGTTCACTTGTTCGTCTGCAGCAATTTCAAGATTTTTTAGATTTAAAAACAGTCGCTAATAATGTAAACCTTTATTTAGACTTCATTTCAGTTGTGAGTGTGTGTGGAACATTAAGAGAACCTAAATGTCAAACTGTATTAAAAAAAACCCCAATTAGGACTAGATCCCAGGAAGAGAACAATACTCCACACAGGATTGTCAGTGAGGGTGGTTAAAATCACCTCATGGTTAAAAATAAACATGAATAAACTAAAAGAAGAACTGGTCCTTGTGTAGACACTTTCTTTATATCTTCTTGGTGATGTCTTGAACTCGTGTGTGCGGACTTGCCGTCACAGTTATATACAGTGAATTTGCTCTGTACAGTAAAACCTTCTAGTGTTGTATTCCTATAAATATTTCATTGGTTGTCCTATGACTGGTGCCTTCCTGACCCCAGTTATCTCAGGCCAAGCACACACACACACACACACACACACACACACACACACACACACACACACACACACACACTGATAGTTCAGTCTGCCATTGATAACTGTGGAGGGATTGTCTGCGAGTTACAGCATTGATGAACCAAAGTCTGAGAAGGCAGATGACAAAATGCAGCACATGCAATAAATTACTCTAATATACAACAACATATTCTCTAATGTGTGCACTCACAAGACACTTTATTAGATACATCTTTTGCCTTCAGGACTGCCTCAATTTTTTTTAACAGATTCAACAAGGGGCTGGAAACATTCCTTAGACATTTTGACACGACAGCATCAGACAGTTGCTGCAGATTTGTCATTTGAATATCCCAAAGGTTCACTGTTGGATTAAGTTCTGGTGATTATGGATGCCATTTCAGTGCAGTAAACTCATCATTATGTTTGGGTTGGGTTTTGAGGCAACTGTTGTTGTGAATTAATATATAGAAGTAAAATAGAAGTAAATATAGAAGTAAAATTTAATTTGTGTCACAAAGATCATAAAGACATCCACATTATTAAACAAACCTCCAGATATTTGGTGCCATACGGAAACAAAGACACAAGACTGATATTAAAACCAAAAACTGAAATAAAGTTGCAAAAAACTTAATTTTAACTTCACTGCAACTTCATTGCAAAAGTTTAACCAATGTTTAGGCATTAACATGTAATCAAATATCTCTGTAGTGTCAATGTGTCGTCTTCTTAGCACTTAACATTGACAAGTACGGGTATTAGTGGACTCGGGATCACATCTTTTCTTTTTGTAAATGATGTGCTCCTCTTGGCCTAATCAGGTGATGAACTCCTGCAGCATAGAGTAGAGTTAGTCCCTCCAAGCCCGAAGCCTTGCTTCCTACCTGAAAAATGTTGGATGCTGCATTGTGAGTAGGAAATTGGGGTGTTTCTGCAAATGGATAAGTTAAACTACCTTTGGGTTGTTGTTCAGGGCTAGAAGTCTGTTCTTATGCACAAACAGCTGCTCCATCTACTGAATCACAAACCCCTGAACTATGGCCACAAGCAGCAGAAATTAGTTTCTTACATAGGTTGTCCTGTTTCACCATTAGAGACACTGAAAGGTGAGGACTCTGGGCACATGCTTGCATTCGATCCCTCATGAACAATGCTGGAAGACAGAAGCGATGTCACTTTGGTGTTGTTTCAGCAAGCCATGTATCTCTCTATTTTTGTAAGCTTGTGCAGGTGTTGCTGCCACCACAACCAGGTTGAAGACATGCGTTTAAAATGATGAAGGGTTTTTTTTTTTCAAGAATATCTCTTGAATGTCTCCTTAGGTAAAGGGGCATATCCAACCAGGTGGAGACTCTGGGTCAAAGCTGAGACCCACATCATCCCCCTGAACCTACAGTAGCAGGCTAAACTAATAATAAAAAATGAGCATCATAAGAACATAAGAGTTAAAAGCACAAAGAAATATAGGAAAACACAAAGAGCACAAACAAACAGCTTGACAAAAGCAAAATACAAAGCCCTGTACTACAGAGCTGGATTAGGGCCGTTGTGAGTAGCTACATAACTTCAGGGTTAACCCTTGTTTCAGTATTAAAAGTTGGCTCGCATGTTACATTACCATGGTAACCTGCACTGCAAACCTAACCTTCTCGGGAGCACGTTATGTTCAAGACAAATGATTGTCACATACCAAATCACCACCTACTGGCCAGTCAGTGTATGTCTTTGATGTCTTTTTTAGATTGGCATCAACTAAGAAATAGATTTTTTTCAGAGCTAATTTATTTCTTTTTCTTTTTTATATTTCCTGCAAGCAAGTTTAAATCAATTGCATTTTTCTGTAAGCCTTAATATAGTGACGTGATCATAAAACAGGGCACCTTTACACTACTTCCAGACCTTATATTCCTATACATAGCTGAGTGTCAGCATTAATATAGCACTTTTCTGCTCTCACTGATCTCAGTGCTTAGTGAAAACATATTCACAGGGTGCCTTTTAATACTTTGTTTCTGCACTTAACCCTTTTACACACAGCTCTATAACTAGATAGATAATATAGTTTGCGTACCCTTTTCACTTTTTATACCACTCTGCCGCTGGGAGACCCGTATATGTTTCTGACTGGTCATATACTGCCAACACTGCTTCTTTTATGTGAGGACGCTCGTAGGTGGACTCGTAAATCCTGGTTGATTTATTGATAATCACCTTCATGTGACTGCTCGGCCTGATTGATAGGGATCGATTGTTGGGCTAAGTGAAGGCAGATAAGGGGAAGATATTTAACTTTAAAGTAAGACGGGAAGATAAAACAACCAATAGAGAAACATGAAGAGTAACAATAAGTAAGAAGAGAGAGACAGGAATGCACAGAGGGCACAGGAAGAAAATGTCTAGTAACTAAAAACTAATGGATTCCATGACAACTATGACGAATGCCACACCTGAAGGAGAATTTTAAAAAAATGGATATACTGTTTACAAGAAATGTGACTTGAAATGACTGCTATTCAATTCAATTCAGTTTTATTTATATGGTGAAAAATCACAACATCAGTTGACTCAAGGCCCCTTATTTTGTAAGATAAAGACCCTGCAATACATAATACAAAGAAAACAGAGAAACCCCCAACAATCATATGATGCCCTATGAGCAAGCACTTTGGCAAACGTAGGAAGGAAAAACTCCCTTTTAACAGGAAGAAACCTAAAGCAGAGGAGGGGCAGCCATCTGCTGCAACTGGTTGGGGGTGAGTGGATAAAGACTGGACAAAGACATGCTGCAGAAGAGAGCCAGAGATTAGTAATACCAAATAATTACATGCAGAGAGGAGTTTAAACACATAGTGAGTGAGAAAGGTGACTGAAGGAGAAACACTCAATGCATTAGGTTAATCCCCTAGCAGACTAGACCTATCGCAGCGTAAGAAAGGCAAATATGCAAGTTTTAAGCCTAATCTTAAAAGTAGAGGTAGTGTCTGTCTCTCAAATCCAAACTGGAAGCTGGTTCCATAGAAGAGGGGTCTGAAAGCTGAAAGCTCTCCCTCCCATTCTACTTTAAATACTCTTGGAATCACTAATAAGCCCACAGTCTGAGGGCAAAGAGCTCTAATGGAGTGATACTTTACTATTGGGTCATTAAGATATGATTGGGCCTGATTGTTCAAGACCTTGCATGTGAGGAGCAGGATTTAAATTTGATTCTGGATTTAACAGGAAGCAATGAAGAGAAGCCAGTATATGAGAAATATGCTCACTCTTTCTAGTCTGTGTCAGTACTCTACTGCTACTACGCTAATACGACATTTTGGATCAATTGAAGGCTTTTCAGGGAATTTTAGGACATCCTGATAATAACACATTACAGTAGTCTAGCATAGAAGTAATAAATGCATCAACTACTTTTTCAGCATTAATCCGCAATGTTTCTAATTTTAAAGATATTGTGCAAATGAAAGAATGCAGTCCTACATATTTGTTTAATGTGTGCATTGAAGGGACATATCCTGGTCAAAAATCACTCCAAGATTCCTCACAAAGTTAATGGAGGCTAGGGTACTGCCATCCAGGGTAACCATCTGGCTACAAACCACATTTCTAAGATTTTTACGGTCGAGTACAATAACCTCAGTTTGATCTAATTTAGAAGCAGAAAATTAGAGGTCAGCCAGATCTTTATGTCTTTAAGAGATTCCTACAGTGCTAATTGGTGTGTTGTATATGGCTTCATGGATAGATAAAGTTGGGTGCCATCTGCATAGCAGTGAAAATATATGCTATGCCTTCTAATGATACTGCCTAAGGGAAGCATGTATGATGGAAACAGAACTGCTCTTAGCATGAAGTCATTACTAGTTAATGTTGAAGGAATGTTTGGCCCAACAGAGCCCTGACTTTTTGTCAGCCTGGCTACAGTGCTGAAGAGAAACCCAGGGTTATTCTTATTTCCTTCAATCAGTGATGAATACCAAGATTTTCTAGCTTTGCCGGAAGGCTTTTTTAAAAAATAGAGCAGCAAACTAACTTTCCTGGCTAAATGATCATCTAAATTAGTGAGATGCCATTTTCTCTCCAGTTTATGAGTTATCTGCTTTAAGGTGCAGGCTTCATAGTTATACCAGGGAGTCAAGTACTTCTGATTTGGAGCAGCATCTAGAGTTGTAGGCACACTTGAAGTAAAACTATTAATAATCAACCTCTATGGGAGTAGCGTTCAGGTAGCTACTCTTTCCATTTTTTGGCATTATCAAAGCACTGAAGAAGATAACAGTGGATGAATTATATCTTAGTTACAGCGCTTTCAGAAAGATATGTGATATGCCGTATGTCAGAACATGATCTTGAATGTGATTAAAGTGATGTATGATTATTTTTTAATTTTTTTACATTTTGAATCAAGTCAATTGAATCCGGCTTTCAAATGAATAAAAACTGTCTAGGTGTTCACGAGTTTTACCAAAGCTCAACTTGTTCTTTTCATTTTAACTGACATTTATTTCGGACGGGAGGATTCTTCGACATGTCTTAACATGTAATGATGTCCAACCACAGCCGTCAGAACTAAAAAGAAATACAAACTTAAATGCGCGAGTTGCCTATGACAGCAGCTACACTAGGTCTTTGGTTGATTAACATGCTGAAGTGGGAGATTGCTGCCCTCACCCTCCAGCAATTAGTATAACTCAGGGGTGTTTAAACTAACATAATTATTATGCTGTAAACAGGTTTCTGTCAGGCAGAGTAAATCAATTTTTTGATCAATTATTAATTCATGTACCGTAATTGTCGGGCTATAAGCCGCTACTTTTTGCACAAGCTTTGAACCCTGCGGCTTTTAGTCAGGTGCGGCTTTTCTATGGATTGTCCATGAGTTTTGTGATATCGTAAGACGATTTGTTTTGTTTGTTCCGCTTGTTGTACGGCACTACGTTGCCTGGCGGAAGGGCATGTGATCAGACACACAGTATCGGGGTTCAAGAGTGGTATGTTGGTCACATGTCCATCCGCCAGGCAACTAGTGCCGTACGAAGTAGCGCGAAAAACAAACTTCAAAGTAGCGCTACGCGTTCAGCGGGAGGCGTGGATGAGAGCGGCGATAAACTTGCGAAAAGCAAGTTATGCTCAACTCACCACCGGTGGATTCTGACAGCGTGGAAAAGTGTGAAAACATCCACGATCACCAACGGATTTCGAAGGGCTGGACTGCTGCATGATGGAGAGGAGGACACCGCCACGGCCCTTCTGAGGGTGTTCGACTCTGACACTGACAACGAGGATTTCTTTGGTTTTGAAAGTGACAACGAAGGAGAGAAGCGGAGAGTGGATGACGAAGCCATCCTGAGCCTGTTCGTTTCCGACACTGGAGGAGAGGACTTTGGTGGTTTTAGTGCGCAGGAAGAAGAGAAAGATGGTGGTAATGACTGACTTTTCTTCTTGTTAAAGCCGTGTCACTGCACCTGAGCCTAAAAGGTAGTCCGAATCTATTTTTCTGGTGTGCTGTAGGTTATTGTTATGTACTACATTTGTTACTCGTTTACACAGTGCATGTTTCATACTTGTAATTACCGGTACTTGTACATATACCCTAAAAAGTTATGCAAATATGTACCCCTAACTTGTTTTTCAAAATAATTAATAAAAGGGGTGTGTCTCCAAACAGCCATCTCTTTCCTGACAATTCCCTTTGTGCATATTCCCTTACATATGATAAGTCAACATTGAAACACCTGCAGCTTTTAGTCAGGTGCGACTAATGTATGTACAAAACAGGATTTTCCTCTGATTTTAGCTTGTGCGGCTAATATTCAGGTGCGCTTTGTAGTCTGGAAAATACGGTACTAACAGGGACTTGAAAGAAAGAGACATAACGTTTATGACTGGAACTTCCTGGTCCCAACTCTGGACAGTGGCATTTTGTGTGTGTGTGTGTGTGTGGGGGGGGGTTTAATAAATTTGGCCAGATTTCTAGAAACGACAGCTGCTCCATCCAAAGTGTGATGGATGCAGTTTCTCCCAACAACACCAGCTTTTCCCCAGAAGGTTATCCAATTATCTATAAACCTCACATTGTCTTTTGGACACCACTCAGACAGTCTGGTCCCAGCCAGTGTCGTCTGGGCTGGGACCAGACGACACACTGTTTTGGCAAAGTTGCACACCAACTTGATATTAATTTTAGTGACCTCGGGTATGTTGCTGCGTGGGGAAAAAATTATTAGACACATGAACGGTTTGGTAGGGAGTTTCTGATTAGGACTATGCT
>NW_024582498.1:455748-485318 GCF_018398535.1 Haplochromis burtoni | reverse complement strand
ATTAATTTTAGTGACCTCGGGTATGTTGCTGCGTGGGGAAAAAATTATTAGACACATGAACGGTTTGGTAGGGAGTTTCTGATTAGGACTATGCTTCCTCCTCACCATCACCTAGCCATCCTGTTTTCCTGGTGCTCGGGACAATCTTCCAGGGGAGAGCTAACAGGGCTTACGCTACCTTCGGCTGCACTGGTTACAAGGTTGCAAAGCCTGGTTCTTCAGTTCAGTTATCCTGGCCTCCAGAAAGACAAACAGGCTAAATTTATTACAAGTATCATTGTTACTGAAGGCGCCAAGGAGTAACTAAACATCTGACACAATGAGCAGGAAAGTGCAGGAGGGACAGTTGAAGAGGCTATGCTGCTTGGAAATTGGCCAGGCTAGGAGCTAACCTCAGCTAGCGAATCCCTAAACGTGTGCTTTGGATGAAGCACGTAAAGATTACACTATGAAATAAAATGTTATCTTTAAGTTTTAAATTAAATAAGGTACGCAGATAAGCTACACAAAAACAACACTGTGACAGGAACAAGAAGTAATACTCACCGCAAACAGAACCAACACCAAAATGAGAGCACCACCCAAAGGCAGATACAGTTGGTGTGCCTATCAATGCTCAATCTGCTAGATGTGTAAGTAACTCTTTGTCAGCATGTATTGCACATTTTTGTCTGCTCTTTTCAGGGTGATCGCTTATAATATTGCAAAAAAATTCGGCCACTACTTACTTTTGTTGTTGTACAACTGTAGCTCATTTGTCACTATCTATGCCTACCATTACATCATTTTTTTAAAGGAAGTGTTTGAGTTAGCAACACCCAGGTGTTGCACTCTTCCCTCTAAAGAGCATGACTCATGACTTTTTAACACGCAAACCACTTTAGATTACTAGAATTCAAATACAAGTAAGATTACCCCTGAGAGAGACCTACTTTTGTACATCTCATTCACTATCTATTCGAACCCAAAGCCATGTTTGGGCAAAACCCCATTTTATAATGGAAAAACTGGAAAGAAAAGGGAGTGGCTACATTGGATGACCTTTATATCAAGGTCATCCAAGTAGGCATGTCTGTACTCTTCTGTTGATCAAGAACTGGAACAAGGAAGGTTTTACTATCAAGAAGACAGGTGGAAACCTTTTTAAATTTGAATTGGGACAATAAAGAATGAGACTGGAAGGGTTGGGTGTGAATTATTTAATTTATGATTAAATATGCTTATTACTGGACACATACATTATTTAGAGTTGGGCTAGAAAGAAACTCCAGGTTGCTGCAGATGTAATCACTGCACACTTATGATTGTGTAATATAGTTCAGGAATACTGGACCAGATTAAACTATTTGTGATATTATAGGGAGTTATATCCCATGAAATCCTGGAATTTGTGGGAGATTTGTCAGAAAGTGCCAGAAAGTCAGTTAGGTAAAGTGTGTAGTAGGTGTTGTCGCTGTCATTTCAAAGTTTTGGTTTGCCAATAGATCAATAGGTTATAGGCGTGACAACAACAGCGTTTCACTTATTCCACATGTTGTCACTAATTCCAAAGTGGATTAAATTCATTTTTCATCTTGCAAACTTATTAAGAATGAAAAAACAGACAAAAAAACACCAGTATAACTCTAACATAAGTATTCACAGCATTTCTTGTGATACTCAAAACTGAGTTCAAGCGAATCCTGTTTACGCTTCCAAATGATGGCGGAAGTATGATGCTGTGGGGATGTTTTTTGTCAGCAGGAACTGGGAAACTGGGGAGCAAAGATCCATGCAGGAATGCACAGAGACATCTTTGATGGCAATCTGCTCCAGAGTACACTTGACCTCAGACTGGGGCCAAGGGTCATCTTCCAACAGGACAGCGACCCTAAGCACACAGTCAAAGGAGTGGCTTTGGGACCACTCTGTTAAAGTCCTTGAGTGACCCAGCCAGACCCCAGACTTGTACCCAGTTGAACATATCTGGAGACATCTGAAAATGGCTGTGCACCGATGCTCCCCAAACCTGATGGAGCTTAAGAGGTTCTACAAAGGTGAATGGGAGAAACTTCCCAAAAATAGGAGTACCAAGCTTGTAGCATCATACTCACAAAAATTTTAGGCTGTCAGAGGTGCTTTAAAAAAGAATACTTGGGTGCAATCTTTTTGTTTTTAATAGATGCAAAGAATTACGAGCCAACTTCTTTTTTTTTTTTGTCATTTTGTCATCATCATTGTTATTATGATAAACATTTTGAATACCTTCTGGATGCACAATACATAGCAATAGTTGTCGTTTAAATGAGACATCTCTCATTCTCTGTGGTTATCATGACATCATTTTTTTGAAGGAAGTGTTTGAGGTGTTTTGGCAACACCTAGGACAGAAGCGTGAAAGCAGGTATCACAGTAAGAATACCCTTTATCAACACCTAAACTTTACAAAAACACAAAGCACTCATCCTATCGTTCAGACCTTGTGCTCAGCTCAGATAATCCGAAGTTTTAGTGGTACACTCATCCTGCGCTCTCTCTCTCTGCTTCCTCTTTTGAGCACCACTTTTTGTTTTTTTGTTGGGGGGTTTTTGCTATGTTTGCTAAACATAACTTAAAATGCTGCTGCTGTCTAACTTCTCTGTAAGACACTTGCAGAAAGACAAATCCTTGCATAGTTGGCATCAACAGGTTTGCAAGCATTTTGCGCAAATGGCAGAGAGCATGGTTAGGAAATATAGGTAAAATATTTGCCAGCATTTTCAGCAAAGGTGCCCATTTTAATCAGTGATGTGTGAAAATACCCAGTAAAAGTTAAACATACATACAACATGTAGAGGAACTCCTATAATGTGTCCAATTTACTGAAACATTGTGAAGGTGAATATCCAGTGTGATGTAGAGGGGCTGCCCTGGGGTCACACTGTTGGATATTACACCACTGATCCAGATACGGTCAGTATAGTCATTATAGTCAACAATTTTAGATATTTAAACACAGTTTCTTTTAGAATGAGATTTATTCTGTGCTGAATTCTATCAGCACCCAGATATTTACAGCATGTAGTCACTTTGGACTGACATGAATGGTAAGCTGCTTTCTGATTACGTCATGCGTATTGTTCCTTGTTCTTGAGAAAAAAAAAGTTATTTTTTCAAGGTTCTTTGTATTGAAGGCGTTTCCTCTTTAGTCTCTCAGAATCCCGCAGAGAACATCAGACTGTGTTACCTTCAACAGCCCCTGTGGCCAACTTGTAGCTGCATTGTCAGACTGCTTCCTCAGAGGATGTTCGATTAGAAATGCTTTGTGTGTTTGCAGGCACACACATACACTGTACACGCAGACGCAGCAGGAGTCACTGTGCGTACTACTGCAGGCCTCCGAGGATTATTAAGTTAATAACCAAGCAAAGAGAGGGTGAGGAACCCAGGAAGTCACACCACAGCAGGGCTGGGGCTCACAAAGTCACGCACACACTTCAATAAAGCCACGTTTTACATTGTGACTTACATTTTGTAACCACATTGTTTCAGATCACTAGACAGTATTATAAGCATCAGTGTGATTTTTACAACATCTGTTTGATTAAAAAGGTGTTCTTTTTTTTTATCTATTCACACAGAATTAGATCTTGCTGCAAAGACATATCCATAAAAAGCCCATCTTGTTCTGATCAACATTTGTATACACTCAAAAACCCAAATATTAGTCACATGGCAGCAACTCAGTGCCTTTAAGCATGTGGACATACTCAAGATAACCTGCTGAAATCTAAAGTGAGCGTCAGAATGGAGGAGAAAGGTGATTTGAAGTGACTTTAAATGTGTCATGGTTGTCGGTGCCAGACTGGCTGGTCTGAGTATTTCAGAAATGACTCATCTCTGGGTTTTTCCCACATAACCGTCTCTTTGCAGAGAATGGTCTGAAAAAAAAAATACAAAAATATCCAGCGAGCACCAATTCAGGTCAGAGGAATATGGTCAGACTGCTTCGAGTTTATAGGAAGGCGACAGTAAATCAAATAAGCTCTTGTTGCAATCAAATTGTGCAGATGAGCACCTCTGACTGTACAAAGTGTGGAACATTAAAGCAGCAGAAGACCACACCAGGCGCCTCTCCTGCCAGCTGAGAGAACGATAGTGGGCTAAAGTTCACACGAGCTCTCCAAAATTGAACAACAGAAGAGTGGAAAAATATTGCACTTATTTATTATCAAACAATTTCATGTTTACACATCCAGAAGACACGAAGCCACAGTTGCATTCATTTGGGGTTATATTTCTGATAAACTGATTGAAAGCAAGGATCACATTCACCTTCATTCTCATGTTTCCTCTGTTTTAGTTTCCACCAAATCCTCAGGGAAATTTATGTCCAAGTGCTGCACTCTGTGTTCAACAGTTAGTCGCTAACATTGTCGTCCTTCTTGGTGCTCAGCAGGTGATTCACAGCAGAAATGATGAGAAATAACAGTCGCGTAATTGCCTATAAATAATGCCACATGAGTCTGTCTTTATTCATATCTGACCCATTGTTTACCTTAAATATGGGTCTGAATGTGTTTTCTGGAGTGGCTCTTCATTTCTTTAAAAAGCAGCTGGGGCTGTTTAATGAATGGAGTCAGGTTTCTTTTTGCCTCATTTTATTGTAAAGTTGTATTTATGGACAGATGGATGTTGTGAGCTGTGGGAATCCAAACGCAAGTGTTTGTCTTTTTTTCTCTCTCTTTGTTTATTGAAAGGTTTATAATATCTCTATGCATGTTTAAGGACTGAGAATCTGACTAAACAAGGCCATATAGTATAAAGGCCATGGCAACACATTCAATCAGCACCCTCATTTATCTTTAAAGCGACCTTTCATTTTAACTGGAAATGCCTTAACCTTTGTCGTATTTCCTGGAATAGCCTTCAGCCTCTTCAGGTGGACAGGTCATCGCAGCAGTGAATAGTCATTTACAAAAAAATATACATCAGAAAAAGCTGGCACCATAGAGAGTCTTTGCTCCGTATAAAAGGATGTGGTTTATGTTTTGAGGCGTGACTCATTTCAAGCATATTTTTGCCAAGATATATTTTACTAAAAGTAAAATAAAAAGAAGAAGAAGGAAGCAAAGAATACCGCTATTTCTGCAAAATTGGTTGATTCAATCACAAAGCTGGTTTCGTTGTATTTTTTCTTACCCCTGAAATAACCTTCAGGCCAACTGTGAGACTTCAACTTAAACCTTTAGCGCCCTCTGGAGGTATTAAGCTGTATCTAGATTTAAAGGCACGCATCAGGCAGCCAATGAGATTTAATTTCCTTAATGAGCCTGTACATGGGTGGAAGTTATTTAAAGCAGCGGAAATGAGACAAGATCGGTAGTTTTGATATCTTACTTAAACATCAGGCTCATTAAAAATTACACAGGTTGTATTTTAAAAAGGAAACACTTTTGGATATTCTCTTGATACACTTCCCCTTACAGTACCTTCAACCCTCCACTAGAGGTCAGAGCAAAAATATAGAACGATGGAGGGCGGCATGGTGAAGGAAATTTGTACTTGGAAGTCATGAAGAGGCTTTTTGTGAGCTGAGTGTTCTCTTTTTTTATCTTCTTTTATCTTGTGAAAAGTGACAGTACTTTCTCTGTGTTACTCATACATTTAGAGATAAATACTAAAACGACACCTCTGGGAAGGCTTAGACCATAAGGCCAACACAATGAGTTATTACTTAATGCCAAACGCGTCATTAAACTTTAATAAATCAATAATGGATCCTTTTATCTCTTTACAGCCGAGGGATGTATGGGTTTGCTCAAAATGTCATTCATGAGTGAGCTGCACTGTGATTTTGGTGATCTGTTATCAGCGGGTACATTTGCTCACATATTCTAATATGCTGACTTTACCTGGGGTTTTTCTCTGAAAGATTAAAGTTCAGATAAACATATCTAACTGTTAATCTGGTACAGAGGGAGCAGGACGTAGGCCTCTGAGTTTTTGTGTCAGGGGTTAATTAGTGATGTCTCATCCCAGTAACACGTTGAACAAATCCATCAATCACTTCTCAAGCAACACTTTTATAACCTCACTCTGTGCAGTTCACTATTCATCCTGCTACGTTCTCTTTGTGTCTCGATTTCAGTCTCATTAATGACAAACACGTGTTTTATATATACTACTATAGGACTCATATGCTTGACCTCTGCAGGGATATGAACCTGGCATCACACTAATGCTGCCTACCCATAAAAGCTCCAGCTGAGGAGCTCTGTGGTGTTGTTTGTGTGGGTGTGAATAATAAACAGTGTAGTGGCAGTGGAGATTATAAAGAGCAGATAGCAGATAACAAAGCCTACACTTGATTTACTGGATAAAACTAATTTCGCTCGCCTTTTTTATGCTAATAAAGACATTTAAATTATTGTGTAACTTCTTGGCCACAAGCAGCTTCTATGGCTGTCGTGCCTCCTGAAAATGATGCATAAATAGCACGATTAAAAATTTTGGGCAGGGAGCTTGTAAGCATCCCACCACCACCAACACATTCTTAAGTAGCTAAATGTTAGGGTAATTAAATTGCTTGATATAAAAGTGATGAATGAATGCCTAAATAACTGTGCGACATGAGGGAACTTCTCTGGGTTTAGAGTCTGTGGAGACCTGAACGAGGCCTCCTATAATTACGTTTTATGATCATTTGATGGTAAAGTTATTTATTCATCCATAATTGTGCGGACACACGTTGACACGTGATCCCGTGTTGTCTCAACTATAATCTCTGCCTGCCTTTTCTAAATCTTGTGTTATTCTAGCACTTGTGCCAAATACACACCTAATCACTAACTTTTGCTTGATGTAAGCCTAAACCCAAACCCTATGCTAATCTTAACTTTAAGCAACAATTTAGCATGTCACCAAGCTTTCCAGAAACCTTTGCCTGGATCTGGAGAAGTAAATAAAAAAATAGGAGTACAAACACATTTGACATAATAAAGACAAGAGCAAAGTTGGGTTGTTTTTTTGTTTTTTTTGCATTTAGTGTCTTTATAAAACAGATTTGCAAAATATAGCCAAGGCTCATTCATTTAAATACGCCATAAATAGCAAGAAAATACTTTCCCATTTCAATTCAAATATTTTTTTGTTACTTCTTTATACACGAATCAGAGATGAACATTAGACGAAAAAAAATTATTGATTTCTTGCAGCAGAAACCCCCCAAAACAAACCAAAAAACCCCCCAAAAAAACCCAAAAAACAAAACACAAGCATACCGTGTAGCTAGAGCGGCAATCGATTAGTCAGAAATATACATCCTCTGAAGACACGTGGTCATAAACATTAAAACAAAATCTTATTCAAGTCTGAAATATCAAAGCACACATCTTTGGATGGATTTCTCATAGTCTTTTAAGAGCTTTTCTTTTCTTTTTCTTTCTTTATTTACTCCTTTATTTTTACAACATCAGCAACAGAACTGTAATTAACACCAGCATGGCCAAAAAGTTTGGATCCATATGTACAATAGTGCAGACAAAAGAGCTTAAATGTGAATAAAGGCAGTGGAGGGATCGTAATGCATCATCGTGTCTCCTAATTAAGTTTTCAAGTGGTCTCCCTTTATTTTTAGAAAACTATAAGATGACAACTAAAGCATCCAAGCACCATAGATGCTTTTATTTGGAGAGCGCTGCCCAACGACTTAAAATAAAAACGTGAAATTGTCTCAGTGAAGGGTTATTTATTGATTTATTAAGCTATATTTCAATTTTCTTTTATGTTAATTAAGTCTACTTAATGCCATTTTTGACAATAAATTCCCCCTTTTTATACATTTGCGACCACGTGTTTACATTCTGCATTTTAAAGAAACAAATTTTTCAGTTTCAGAGGAATCTTATCAAAATTTAATTTTTTTTTTTACAGCGTTTTGAATAAATAATGCAAAAAATATACATGTACGAAAACGGCATCCCTCATAAACAGACTGTTTTGCTTCTTTTGAAGGAATATGTAAACATTCACGGGGATGAAGAAATAGACCTTTTTGTCGCCGTCGGCCACAACATCGTGCTGCAGGTACTCACGGGTGCTGCTAATCACATTCATTTAGAAGAGAACCTTCATTAATGTGAATAGTAAGACCTGTGTTGACCTACTGTTTCGTGCAGATGTGACAGAAGTCTGCTTTTTGATTGAATATCTGTTTGCCGTATCAGCAGGCTTCAAGCTATTCATTGACACGTCACTCTCTCTTGCTGTCTCTCTCTCTCTGTGTAAAAGGTGCTTTAGCTTTCTGGAGCAGATGAGATGCAGAGATTAAAGACATTTTCTTTGTCTTTTTTTTTCCTTTTGTCTTCTGCAGACCAGTGTTCATTTGGCCGGCTCAGGGATGGGTGGAGCCCGCTCCAGCCTCATGGCCCAGGGGTTAGAGGTCGCAGCATAATATGGAGATTGGGTAAGCACTTCTTCTCCAGCTAGAGCAAAAGCAAACACTCCCCTCTGCCTCCCAGCTCCCGGCTTCTCCTCCTCTGAGATGTGCTTCCCTTCTGCCCGCAGCTCCTCCCTACTCTCCCTGCCGGCAGCGTCCGCGCTCTTAAACCCCTGACCTCTGTTCCCGAGGCCCAGCAGCTCCCCAAGTGCGTGACTCTTGACCCCCTGGTACGCGGGGCTCAACCTGCTCTCCTCGAACCGGTTGGTCGCAGCAGTAGGGGGACACAGGAAGTTGCCGGGGGGCGCTGAACGCCAAGCAGCTGGCTTCCGTCCCCGCCGGGGGCGTGAGATTCGGCAGCTCTGCCGCTTGATGTGTCGATGCAGGTGGTCAGACCGCGTGAAACTTTTGTAGCAGTGTTCGCACTGATACGGACGGACGCCCGTGTGGATGCGCAGGTGATTTTTCAGGTCGTAGTTGTGGACAAACTTGGAGTTGCAGTGATGGCAGATGTAGGGGCGTTCACCTGTGTGCTTCCGCATGTGGATCTTCAACTTGTCTTGTCTGAGAAAAGAAGAAAACCGCACACTTTCACAAAATGAGAGTAACGCATAAATCCTACACCATTGCCCTTTCAGTCATCGAGTTTTACAAGTGACTGATTTACAAAAGAAAAAGCCAACACAGATGATTTCCTTTTAGTGTCAACATTAAAGTTCTGCTCTAAAAATAAAAGTGGAAACTATGCCAAAGTGGGAGGATGTAGGTAAGTGAGATACCACTAATGCAAAAGCAGAGGGGGCTTTCCACTTTACCGTCTTTGATATTCAGATGAGGTGAAAACAGATTAACCTCAGTGAAAAGAGCATGGGGTACTTTTCCGTTAACCCTGCAGTTTACACTCTTTGTATGCTAGATGAAGATGTCAAGATAATGCAAATTGTTAATGTGCAGCAGTTGGGTTTGCTTTCCACATACCTGGTGAATCGTACTTCACAGATTGTGCACATGTATGGTTTCTCCCCTGTGTGTGTCCTCATGTGCCGTGGCAGTTTCCCAGCTCCTTGAATGACCTTGTTGCAGATGGGACATTGCTGTGACGCTTTGGGCTTCATCTTCCTCTCCTCCTCCAGCTGCCAGGGGGGGAACAGCGCACCCAGGTGGGATGCGGAGCTCAGAAAACTCAGGTACGACCGAAAGTCTGCCTCATCCTTAATGGGACCCAGCGGATGACTCTCTGCTGGCACTGACCCTGCGTTCATAGTGCCGTCCAGGTTCGAGCTGACAAACTCCTTCAGCAGTTCGCCTTGGAGCATACTGGGAGGGACTTCATCTTTCATCTCCTCCTTTATGATCTCTCTTTTTACGGCCAGATCAAGGGGTCTGGAGGCTTCGAGTGGTGTGGAGGCAGGGAAGCTGTGGGGGAGCCTGGTTTGTGGTGAAGCCCCCATGTGAGGGTGGTGGGTTGGCTCCAGGAGCTGCTGAGGGAAAGCTGGGAACTCAGCGGCCCACATCGGAGGGTAGAATCCTGGGAGGAGAGGAGAAAAGTTGGACCTCCTGTCCAGTGCTGGCATGCGAGGGTAGAGCCCTTCCTGCAGGAGAGACTCGATGGAGAAATCTTTCAGAGCTCGAGTCTCAATGCTCTCCTGAAACACAAGTTTTAGATACATTAGTTTTAGAGCTTAAATAAGATAAGATTATCAACAAAAACAAGATGATATCCCCTGAATTTCACCTGCTTTCTCATGGTTTCTGGAGACTGCGACTGGGGCGTCTCCCTGTGCAGCCCGAACTGCTGGTGGTACTTAGAGGTGCTCGGAGGTGGCGAATCCTCCATCCCCGGGGGCGTCCGCTCCCCCCTGCTCGTGGAAGACTGGAGCGACCTCTCGCTGACATTGTCCTCTTCTTCCTCGTGCTCATCCTTTCTCGACCCCGCGTCCTCCTCTTCGTCCTCCTCTTCCTCTTCCTCCTCTTCCTCTTCCTCCTCTTCATCTTCCTCCCCTTCCACCTCTCTCCCACCCCCACCGCCACCCCCTCCGCCACCGCTGTCCATGATCTCCAGGCAAACGTTAATGATGCAGGGTATCTCCAGCATCTGAGCTGCATTCAGGATCTCTTTGACGTTTGACGCCGTCACAGTCAGCGTGGACGTGTAGGCGAACTCCAGGATGGCTGTGAGCGACTCTGGAGCCACAAAGTCAATTTCATACACAGCGGCGGCGTGATTGGGATCTCCGCCATCAGTAGTGGCCACTGTGAAGAGCTTCTTGAAGTACTGACTGCAGGCGGCCAGGACGGAGCGGTGGGTGCGGTACTCCTGGTCTCGGACGATGAGGATGACATCGCAGAGCAGCCCGTCGCGACGCTGCTCGTTGAGGCTGCAGAGGACGTCGCTGCTGTGATTTGGGAAGGGGATTCCGATCAGATCCTCCTCTCTGTGGTGGACCATCTTCTCTCTCTTTATCTCTGCTGGTTGTAGAGACAAAAAGCGGTACAAGTGAAACATCTGGTGGCAACTGAAAAAAGATACAAATTCTGAATCGTCACCGAAATTAATTCTCTTATTCTCGACCTGAAACTTTGCTTTTTACTTAAGCGGGGTTACATTTTGACAAGGTTCCCGTCATTTATTCTGCGTCTTTATTATTTGTTAATATTTGTTGAATAATGTTTTAGGGAAAAAAAAATTGAATCTAATGCACTATTTTTTTTTAATCCCAAATGTAAGCTACTTTTATTTTCTAATTTAAAAAATAAATACCAGTGAATGGTTTTGATCTTTAATGCAGAAAAAAGTATAAATGCATAATTTAACAACATTAAAAAAGGTATTGAAAAGTATTTTTAAATACTGTAAATTTTTACACTTCAGATTTACTGTGTGTAATAAATGTCTTTGCAAATACTTTGATATACTCATCACAAAAGCTCCTTTGACGCTTTTCTCACAACTGACGTTATAAGAAATCTGAAAATACTTTCAATATTATTACATGTTGTTCAAGAGCCCTTTGGTTTTTTTAATATGGGGGGATCTTTCAGGAAAAAGCCCACATGCTGACTTGAAAACAGTACACACAAGTGTGAAATATTATGCTGATCGCTTTAAACAGGTCCTGTTTAATTTCCTGTTGGCATTTGATGACTGGTCACATGTACTTTCACTTTGACTTGAAAGCGGTGAATAATAGTTCTTTTAACCCCTTAGCAGTCCTATTAGTCCCCTAAACCATCCAATGTCCCGTGGGCGGTACGTCCGACTGCTAACAGTTTAAATCCACAGAGCTGGCTTCTTGCTTCCTGGCCGTGCAAAGAGCCTGCCCTGTAAACTTGACTTGACTCATCCACGTGGATGGTGCAGGATTTAATGAAGGCATGTTAAAGAAAACAACAAAGCGGGGTTCTGAAACGCCGACGCAGAGAGTGCAGCGGTAACGACGGGTGCTGCTGCTGTCACCGGTGACAAGCGGCGTCCATTCATGGGGTGAAGGCTTTCAAAAAAAGCTTTCATATGCGAATAAGGGGAGTCTCTCCGCCGAGGCCGATAGTGTTAACACAATGAGTGACAGTCTAACTTTATTAAAATATACTGTAGGCATGCTTGTTTGCGTGCCATCTGTGCAGCAAAAGCAACAAGTGGTAAATACAGCATGTCTCATTTCGAGCAAACATCACGTTGGGTAATATTTATTCTTGAATGTGTTATCATCATTTCTTGTTGCAAGTGTGTGAGTTAGGGAAGCCCATCATTTTAATTAGTCCTAAAGCGGTTCTTGATTTTTTTTTTTCTTTCTTACTTCTTACTTTTCAATTCGAAACTGGGTGGTGTGATAAAAAAGTGTGTGAGAGACGTTCTGTGATAGCGCTTATAACGTCCATCCCTCTTGTCTGCGTCTATCAGATATGAAAAAGAGGCAAGCCGATACGTTCATCGGAACAATACAGTGTGTGTGTGTGTGTGTGTGTGAGAGAGAGAGAGAGAGAGACTGGGATGTGGTGAGAAGTGGAGAAAACGACAAAAGAGGTCAGATTGTACTCTAGATACTGTATCCTGTCAAAATGCTTACTTGCAGTCTATCCTCACTCATTTCACTTATAACGCGGTGCCTGAAAAGCCTGATATATAGCACGTTATTGTCTAAACACACTGCTCGGTCTGCTCTCTTTCTTCACATTTTCCACTCCACAGCTGCCTGAGCTCCCACCTGTTGATTCACTGTACTGTTGTTTACAGTTCTAGTGATCAAACCTCCGCTGGCAGGGTGCTCATTCATTCACATCTATGAATAGAGCTCAAACTTAGCCATCCGCACTTGGTGGTCACTGGAGGCATGTGTAGATAAATACTTTGAAGCAGCCCCACACACCACAGCTGCATTGTTGACTGAACCGAAATGGGCCAGCTCTGAAGCCACACACACACACACATACAGACCCAAGTGTCTCACTTTCTTGAGCTTCCTGCAGTGAATCACGCCAGAAGTCAAAAAAAAAGGAAAAACAAGGAGAAAAAAAAAACTATTTCAGAAAAAATCCCCAAGTTCACCTGCAGGTGTACAATTCAGGTACCTTACCAATCTTACATGTAGTTTATTCTTGTCGATCTTGTTGCTAGGGAACTGTTGCCATGTTCGTGCCATTGATACAGTGTGGACATAATTAAAATGTCTATAGAGGAGGTGGCAGTGTAGGATATATGTCCGCAGACACGCACGCCGGCCTCGATGCGACAGTGAAAGTTACAGCAAGCTGGGGGGGCAGAGCTGTTTGATTGGCGATTTGCAAAATGGAAATGATGATGAGGATGTATGCAGCTCACACCGCAACTTTACACTTTTACAAGGAATAGAAGTTTTTTTTTTTATTGTATTCCCACGCCATGTGCACAACCTCCCTAAAAGTAATAACCTGGCCTGGGCAAAAAGGTGAGAGAATCTCCAGCAGGGAGAGATCAGATGGCCCTAAAAGTTCCCTAACAGGTTGCACAAACACCAGCGGAGGGGCCCCTCCCTGCGACAGCCTGCCAAGGCAAACAATAGTGCAGAGCTTGGAACAACACTGAGTGGATAAGAGCAGGAGAAAACGACTGGGAGGGCCTGGCGAACTCACTGTCTCGCATTCGGGTTTTTTTTTTCTTCTCCTTTTCTTTTTTTGCTCTCGACCCATCCCACCCACTCCTGGAACTATGGGACACGTGCTGCTGTTGCTGTTTGTTCACCCACTGAACCGACGAGTGCCACTCCCCTCCCCGTTCCCACTGTTTGCCTGCCACTAGCTAGCACTAGCTCTTAGCGGCCGGCCCCTAATTACAATGTGGAGAGGATCTAAGGAGGATGTGCCACATAGACAGGGAGGGGAGGAGGGCACCGCTTTCCCACCACAAGGTCCTGGAGCGACATTTCATCAGCCAAACAAGTCTTAGCCCTTTAGACGCACACGCAACACCCCACCCACCCATCAAGGGGAGCGAGGGCGGCGACGCCTTGAGAAAGGGCACAAAGTGACTCGCCTTCTGTCCCCTTTTCAAACCCACTCCAAGTTATTAGCAATAAAGCTCAACTCGGTAAGTAGTCGTCAGGTTTAACAACCTGCCATAATGAGGTGGCTGGATTTTTTTAGTGAATTAAAAAACAAAAAACAAACAAAATTTGTTTTTGATTAAAACTTTTAGCACCTGTCACAATTGCATCACCGCTTTAAAGGAAGAAGTTCCAAGTGTGGGGAAAAAAAAGTTCACACGAGTTCAACTCATTTACTAAACTGACCTCTAATAAAGGCTTTTCCGTCTCCCTCTCTTTCTGCCTTCCTGTACTGGCCAGCATCTCCTCTCATGCCTCACTTAGTCACCAACACTTTCAACTCAGCACTCCCGCCCCAAATTATGTGTCACCTCCATCCAGTGTCGTCTTTCTCCCGAGAACTTCATCTGCTCTCCGGGCACTGACCACCAGCGCCACCTCCTCCTAATGATTCTCCTCTTCTTCCTCTTCCTCCTCACCACCTCCTCCTTCTCCTCCTCCACCTCGCTCTGTCCGTGTTGCAGCTGTATCATCATTATGCCTAGAGTAGAGTGGCTAACTTGTCCCCAAACCTGACCGCTCAGGCCACAAATCACCAGCTAATGTCCATCTCAAGCCTTGTGACGGGCAGACGCTCATTTGGCCTGTGCGCTCCAACACCCAGTGCCTAGTTTATTCCTGTCAGGCCCGTTCATCCACCTGACCCCCATGCTAAATCACCAGCCGCCAGAGTTTACCCCTGTCACCGACTGCCCATAGCAAACACCTGCGAAACAACTGTCACAGGTGGACAATTGCACAGCCAATAATTTACAGTATTGACAGCCAAAATTCACCCCCCTTATTAAGGGAAGACATTCATTTGACCTGCTGTGTAAACTAGTCCATTATCGCCAGTGAAACAGCAGTGCACCTCGAGGAGACACTTCCATGGTTAGTGTTAGTTTTGAGCCTCTAGGCCGCATGAAGGGGGGGAGATTTTTATATTTTATCTTAATTGCTGTCAATTAGAGAAGGTGAGGAAGGAGGACACAATGCCAGTTAAACTTCATGACTGGGGCTTTATTTTCTCTTTGCAGTAATGGTGAAATGTCAGGGTCAAAATCCGAGTATTTAAACAGAAACCGCTGCTTATTTGGAACAGTCAGTGCTTTAGGAATTAGTGTGTGTGTTTTAACAAAAGCACAGAGGTTTTTTTTAAGTATTGTTAGCATTTAGGTTAAAAAAAACCCAACTAAACAAATAAACTTTTGAAGCTGTGCACTTCAAAGTAACTTCAAACTACAGATTCACAGTCAAATACATAAAGTGCCATTAAATACAATGTTATACTGCATTGCTCACTTAATTAATTCAGAAAGTCTGCAGTTATTTGTACCTTTGGCTAGCGCTCAGCCTTGACTGATTAAAAATGAATGATTCATTTAAAGTTAACACTGGACCTGATCCAAGGTCAGTTCAAATCGCACGGCTCCTTAAAGCGCCTCTTTGCGCTAAATGTCATCTCTCGAGCCTTTCAGGGGGGCCCACAGTTACCCGCCTCCGTCTCAGTCACCCCAAAAGTTTACTTTATTGCCAATAAAACAAGAAAGATTTTCAATCACACATATTCAGTTTGAAATAATGGACAGTTTCTAAATCTCATCTGATACTTTCTTCAGTTTGGCCTGAGGAAAGACCCCCAAAAATGAGCACAGGAAGGTTATATCCAACACCACAAGTGAGGATGGTACAGTATAAAATGATCATTACAGCATTTTTTTAAAAAGTTGTTTCAGTTTTCCAGTTTGCAGTTATTCACATTTATTTGTATTTTTCTGCAATGTAAAAAAAAGTCAGGCTTTTTAAACTTTACACTTAAACAGGATAATATTGAGTGTCTTTACTAAGCTACACACTGATTGGATTAATTGAGATATGATTAATAAATCATTAAGCAGACTTTTAACATAGTGTGTAACTGCATGTAGTTTACCACCAGCACGTCAGCATTACAGCACAGCCTTGTTTTGCATCTCTGTATGCCGCTGAATAATGCTTTCTAAAATGTGCCACTCATAGTCAGTTGTAGGAAACTGTATTTACATTTTGTTCTGTTCAGTTGGCTCCAACAAAGAATTTGATGTAGAATAAAAAAAGAAGACCAGAAACTTTAAAAACAGCGGCGAGTAAACAGTTACAAGGGCACTACGGGTCACTGCTTTTTGTAACTTTATGAGCTAAGAGGTCTTATAAGCTGACTTGCTGTAAACAATCATTTACAGCTCAGCCTCAAATCCATAACATGTTTTTTTTTGTCTATTTTGTCTGTGCTCTAAAACATGCCCCCTCCCTGCTTTTTAAAAAAATTACCTGAGTATTTGTGGATTTAACGGAGAGTGTCATATAGATACAGAAACTGTAATGTGTAATTACTTTTGGAGACAAAACACGCACTTAAGTCCACCGAAACTACTATGTTTGGCATTTCCGAGATGTGTTGTGATGCTATAAATGCCCGCGCTATTTCCAGCATCTTTACGGCACAGTGTTTACACTGCACAGCCCGAATCATGACACGAGTCGTTAAGTGGTTTTATTGACCTGTTTGCACCTTTTCGGGCCTTTATGGTCTAAAGCGCTCATTTGAACGCTTAAGTGATGCACACAACCCAAAAGTGCAAGCTGATTCACACGGGCGCACACACACACACACACACATCCTCTGTAATACTCAGAAATGATTACACACACACACCCATGTGGATGTTCCACAAGTCTGACATCCAAATAAATTTGCACATGTCTTGATACGTTCCCCCAGCATTCCACAGATTTCAGCAGGCATCACCTACCGTACCTTCTCTTTCTCAATTCCTCTCACGTGTCTTTGTATTTCCAGACTACTAAGAAGCTCCGCTGCTCCTCACTTGACCTCTCAGCATAGCTCTCTTTAATTGAAACACAGCTGCCTCGCTCTTTGCCCGTCTGTCAGTCAGTCCATTCACAAGCTCCTCACACTAGATTCAGATACCCATTCACAAAAAAAAAAAAACACCCCAGGAAGGAAAAATATCCAATGAAGGGAAGCAAAGCAGCGCAGCAGAGGAGAGCAGAGAGCGATTCTTGGGTTTGTCTGTGTAGCCGAGTGGCTGGTGTGGAGTTTAGAGTCAGGCAGGCTCACTGTTGTGTGTGGCTCATGTAGGACGAGCGAGAGAGTGAGAGGAAGAAGGGAGGGAGGGCAGCAGCTCTGCGCTGTGGAGATGTCGCACCACTAGTTTTTATAGCAGGGTGGGTAGCTGGAAGATAATAATACCCCATCCTCCTCCACAACACAAGTTTAAGCGCAGTGTGTAATAAGCCCATGGCGCAGACACCCTCTGATTTAGGTCAGACAAAATGAATTTTTAGTTGTGTTAGAGTGGATTTTGGTAGAAAGGGACCGGGGCAAAAGAAACCCGAAGGGGTTGTTTGGGGAGACTGAGGGAGGGTAAAAATGGAAAGGAGAAAGAGAGGGAGCGAGAGACGGAGAGAAAAGTTGGGAAAGCGTTTTGTGCACCTCTGTTGGTGAGTCTCAGACTGAGATGAGGAGAAGCAGAAATGCAAGTGGAACTTAAATCAGGTTAGTATTATTCCCACACCTGCTCTTTTCTATTCTATTAAAAATGAAACTTGAAATAAATCTAAAGCGATTTCCACAGGAAGCCACACACTGACCCCACCTTAGAGAAATACTGATAGCAAGAACTGACTCGTTTCTGGAAAAAGAACCTAATAAATCAACCTATTTTGACCTGAGAGACTTCTGCATAACCCCGTTAAACTAGCTGATTCAGTCAGTGGCGTTAATTTGAAAGGCTGTATTATTTAAAAGCTGTCTGTATCTGAGACAGAATTAGACCACAAACGCGACAAAAGAAAAAAAATACCACAAGCGTCTGTTTACAGACCTTTTATTTTTTTTCTCTCTCTCTCTTTCTCGCTTTGTCGAACCGTTGTTTCAACTAAGTTTCAGAAACCCGGCCGTGAAGAGCAGACGGCCAACGTTAGAGTCCTGTTTTGAGTCAGAAAGCGCCGAGGCAGGGTAACAGTTGGCGAGCACCACCACCTCAGTCTGTGGAGAGGAGGAGGAAGTTCATGCAGAAAAAGGTGTAGAAATAAGCCATTCTGTAAAGGCTCGAGCACAGAGGAGGAAACTCGGTTCGGCAGAAGTTTTGAGGAGACGTTAAACTTCAAGACGAGATTGCCTGTTAAGCTCCTTTCTGTGTTGAGTCAGATGTTTGTGATGGCAAGACGGAGGGAAAGAAAAAGGGAGAACAAGTGTTTCCTTTGCCTTTGCTTTCACACACGCGCGCACAAGCCAAATGTTATGACAAAGCACATTCACAGTGTCGAAAAAGCCATTGGGTTTTCCTGTGTGACATCATTAAACCACACCCTTTGTCATACTTCACTGTTTTTATTCGTATAAGTTTTACCGCCTAAGCAATATGAGAGAGAGCAGCAGTCTTGCTGTTTAAAGGCAGCAAGCGAGATCCGAGCAGATGTTCGTCCACGATGGTAGAGCACGCAGCGAGCCATTGTTTTCCTGGTGGCTGCTGGACCTTCAAATCTACTAAAATATTTCTGACCGACCGTATATCATAACCGACAATCAGACAGTGAAAGGAGTCAAATTGTGTTGAGTTAACCTCCACAAACAAGTACACATCAGAGCGTACATCAGACTATGCTATGCCCACTTCCACTTGGGGAAAAAATGGACCAAAGCAAACCGCAGCCCATGCCCACGGTGGTTTACACTGTTTTGTACAGGGTGAGAGCCCAGGCCAGTTCGCATTGGCATCTAGTATATATAAACAGGGTAAGCCACTAACTGCTAGCAGCCCAGCCAGACGGCCAGAAAAACAGCGTTTGTCTTCCTAAAAAGTTCGACTATCTGTTCTAAACACGCCTGCTGCCGTCACAGCAGCGCTCTGTAAGTGGTACCTGTGCGTATTGCTTTGTTCTAAACTCGGAAGAAAAAAAAGCACAAAAAAAAGAAGTGCAGGCTTTTGAACTGCAGATTGAAAACAGTCATCTCGTGGCGCTGACATGCAATTTGTTAAACACAGATTTGCCATGCAGCTCTGTGTTTGGTGACAAAACTTCACAAACGTCTATGGCAAATTAATACGCAGCTTAATTTAAAGGCCTTTAAAACTGCTCGTACAATCTCAGCTCTGCCTTTCTTTCTTTTCAGGACAACCTGAACATGTTATATGACTTAAATCAGAAAATCTGGTGAGAAATGTGCATTAAGGCCAAAAAAAGTGCATCTTCATCCCATATGCAGCGACGAGTTTAATTGGCTTAATCACAAAATAACATAAGCTATTTTTAACTGCTGTGCACATAACAATCAAAAGTTTTTTCTGTGTCTCTCAGTCTTTTGTGTTTCTCTAAGCTAACAACTCATTCCTCCTCCCCTTTCTCCAGGAAAAAGCGGTGGATCTTGCCGCCTGCTCTGTGCGCGCTCACAGTCATGAGGGCTGAGTAAGAGTCATCTGTTTTGTCTGTCTGTCTCTCTGACTGGTGTGTCAGTGTACCTGTTTACTGCCACCTGCTGCTCCCAGCAAGATACACACACACAAGGGCACCAGATTGGCACTTTGGATGGGGGATGGGGTGTGAAGCATCATTACATAAAGTTGATATCATGAAAACTTTGGTGCTATACTCAGCTTGGCCTTCTGTGCAGACCATAAACACGGCAGTCCGATTCTTAATACTAAAATTGGCTCTTTTTGGCACGTCTGAGAAGATCTCATCAGCATCTCAGATGGTCTTGTAGCAGCACAGCAGCCACGTATCACAGAGTGAATTTTTACATGTGCCACTGGTATGAAATAGTGTGATCCTAGACTGCAGCTTTTTAGTTCGCCTTGTTTGGCAAACAGGGCCCTGCCTCCGCCACCTAGCGTTTAGGTAGACGCTTCTCAAACTAGCTGCAAAGAGGTATTACAAGGATGCCTGGAGAGTTGAGGCCGTCTTATGGACGCACTTTGGTTCTGAATATCTGCTGGAATCACTTTTTCTTAAGTGTTCCCAAAAGACATTCATATTGTTTCATCAAGTTGCAAATATGCCAAACTGACTAAAGTAGCTGCATAAATATAGATTTCACCTCCACAAAAGTGACCGACCACTTTCTGATGGGATAAATGTGAACTCTGACCTGAAGGGGGTCTGTAAAGCAGTTCTGGATTCTGACTTTTCAAGAAGTACTTATAACTGCTAAGAATCAGTGTTAAAATGCAGCAGTATACACATAGCCCACGAGCGTGCTAAAACAGTTCAGGGACAAGCTCAGCTGACCTTCCCAGGATTAATAAAAACTGTAGAGGCAGACAAACACGACCGGCCAAACTCATACTTTGACTGTGAAGCCAGGTGTGGCCTGGTGTGGGAGAGAAGCAGGAAAGGGAGGCATTCACTACCCCCACTCCTCTTCCATCCAGAGATAGGGCATCGCAGCAGCCTCCCAGGTCTAACATCCCTTGCCTCAAGTGCCAAGGACAGCCAGGCACTTGGAGATGCAATGTTGATTAAACACAAAGGGAGGGTTGAATGTGTTCAAACCCATTGCAAGCTCTGCCTCACTCACTCACAGACAAACATTCACAGAGATACACACCCATCTGTCATTGCACTGAGGTCATTAGAACTCACCTTGGAGCATGCCATTTGGGTGAGTGAGACGAGGGCGTTTCCTGTCTGCTGACCTGTCTGTTTTGGGCTTTAACTTTCTCCCATTGGGCCTTCTTTTCAAACAGCCTAATAAATATGGGAAGCTTTGCCAGAAGGGAGGTAAAGAACTGCAAGTACTCAGTGAAAGTCTCACACAGTTGGCTGCACTCCTTTGTATGAATCCACTGAGTGTTTTCTTAAAGGTAAATTTGATCATTCGTCATGTTTGAGGCCGCTTTTTTGAGAAGAATGTATTCAAGGCGTAATAATCCCAACAAAATGTACAAAGAGTCATGGCCCCGCTAGCGCAATTTGACTTCAGAATGGGTTTTGTTGTGTTTGCTGGATTGGTTTGGTGTCTGTATTTTTGTGTGAGCGTTGTGTACGTGCGTGTTTCGCGAGGGTCGTCAGGTGAATGAAGACAACTCCTTACGGTGATAACGAGAAGGAGGCCAGCCTTGGTGGGACAGCCTCTGTCTGCCCTCAGGTATTGTGTGTATGCTGTACGCATGTTTGTGTGTGTGTGTGTGCGAGTGTGAGAGAGAGAGCATGTGTACGTGTGTGTGTCAGCAAGAGAGCCCTCGGGCACTCTGGCACCTCCTAATTAAAACCAGTCAGGCTGCAGGGCAGGGGAGACAGATGCCTGTCATGGAACACACACACATGCACACACACACATGCACGAGGTGGCGGACCGCTGTGAACCGCATGCACACTGGCAAAATACACAAGCCCGATGCGCAGGTCAGCTATTTTTGGAGGCGAACCCAATTTCATCCCACCCACTCAGGTATCACAGCAGGTAACTAATCTGTGACAAAACACAAGCAGAACTTATAAAATGATCCACACACGGAAAGCAAATATTCTGAGATAAAGAAAGTTGAAATCTGCGTGGACGGGGTTAAAATTAATTTGACTAATCTGGTTAGAAAACAAAAGACAGTGAGCGATGTCTCATTAGAGTTATTTCGACCTGAAACCTGCGTGTTTGTGTGTTTGGCAGCTTAAACTCAAACGCTCTCTCTTACGAAGTTGTGAACCACAGTGGCCTCTAGAATGACACATCTCTGTTTCTCCCAAGCACAGAGTGAGGCATAATTGTTCTGTGTGTGTGTGTTACCTGCAAACTCTGTCACATTTTATCTCCCAGTGAAGCACCTCGAGCTGCAGGCGACTACATATAGTACTTAGCAGGCTAACTGCTGTTTGTCTGGGGTAGGTGGGTGGATCAAGGCATGTTGCTCTCCTTTCTCTCCCAGTGATTAGATAGCATAAGCAGGCCAGCTAGCCTAACCCACACACTCATGTCTCTAAAACTGCCATCCAGCCCTGCTTTCTCTCTCACTGCCTCTCACACACAGGTGGGTGGACCCACTTATTCAACCCAGATCTTTCTTTTAGACATTATGAAATCACGCTCTCTTTTTTCCTTCTCCTCCCTTTCTTCTTTTCTTCATCTAACTCCCTGATGCTGAATGACACGCGGCTCTATGCTCTATATGTTTCCCCGCACTGTACGTGCGGCTGTTCTTCGTTTTCTAATTTACCAGCCAGTCATTTTACCCGATTGCCAAACTGCCGAGAGCCAATGCCTTTCTTTGTGCTTGTCGCCAGGTTAAAGCTAGGTGGGTTGCTAGTGGTTACAGGGGCCCTATTTTGTATTATCTAGGTAACATTCAGGAAACACCCACAAATTGTATGTGAAATGCTTCACTGCGCAACCACATTACAAATTGCGGCTGCCACTGACATTTCAGATGTTGAAATGTATGACAAAAATATTTCTCTGATGACTATGACCCTGCTAAGGAATGCATAAAAAAAACCACTACAAGACACTCTGTGATTTAGTAAATACAAAGCAACTGTTGCATTATTAATAGAAGTTCATAACATGAAACAAGTTTCTGTGTGATCGAGTTTGTTTTTGCAGTTTTGCGAGACCTTTCAGATAAAGCACAGACACACACAGCTCAAAAGTAAAGCGATATATTTATGTAAAGCAGTAATAACTTAAAGGAACCCAAATGCCTTGATTATGTTGTTTTTGAAGAGTTTAGTGTCAGGGTAGGTGGTGAGCAGGAAGTGTGAGGCAAGAGGTGTTCCCAGGAAGTCAAAGTGTGCGAGTATAATCGGTCGGTTTATTATTTTTAAGAAAAATACTGGATGTGGAGATGAAAAGGAGGAGCACTGTAAACGGAAAGATGGGATATAGCTTGAAAAGCAGAGGGTGTGATCGAGCCGACCCCTGGGAGAGAAAGGGCCCACCTCCCTCCCCCCGGCTGCTTCTGTCGTTGGAGCCAGGCGCTGTGTTTCGTGAGGAACGCAAAAGTACACAAATCCCACAGAAGGAGCTTTTTTGGCAGGGCTTGGGCCTCCCACCCACGGCAGCCTCTTCAAGCCTCCTCCCATCCTCTATTCATCTGTGAGGGGCGGCTTACTCACCCAGCCCAACTCCACACACACACACACACACACAACAAAACCTGGACCTCGATCCTACGGAGGAGGGCGGACACGCACGCGTGCACACAAAAATGGCTCCTCTGCCATTGTAGACATGCAAACACACGCAGCACATTAACCTGAACACAAGTTTTTGCGGGTATGCATCTAACAGATCAGGTTTTTTTGGAGGGCGTTTTTTTGTCCTCTCTGCTTTCTGAGCAGTTTTCTTAAAGAAAAAGAATCAGATTCAGGACAGCTGCCGTGATGACATCTGTGTCACAGAAGGTTAGCATCAGATTGTGTATCCCTGTGTGGATGCTGTTACATGGGCATGCCCACATGCTGTCAGGTGGGAAGAAGGCGTGCGGACTCATTCACCGTCAGTCTCACAATGAACACATTGCATAATTCTTCAGATGTGAAGCCGCGTCTTCATTCATTTTGACAAATTGATTCAGGGCTGTTAAAATCTCTTAGTCAAGCACTTTTTGTGCCCTTACACGCCGGCTCGCTAAGCTAACCGGCTTGTCGTGATCTGCACGGCATACTGTAGGTGAGATTATACAAACACCGGCTGAAATCTGTCCCGGGTAATGTTTGTTAAACACAGCCGACGTAAGCGAGGCCCTGCAACAAAAGACCAGCGAGGATCAGGTTCAAATCACTAATCCTAGAGAGAGAAAGAAGCAGACGTGGAGCTGTAGTCAGACGAGAATAGGTGTGGTAGCGTCTACTTGATTTTATCCCCATCTAACCTCACAGCAACAGGAAAGAAAGCTCTGTAAGGTTGTTGTTTTTTTAAATTAACAATGATGGCTGATAAGCTTTCAAGCTGATATCTTCTGTACATGCTGCTTTATTGTATTTGAAGTTTTGTTTTGCTCACATTCCCTTTATCATCTCGCACCGCATTTTGAGGAAGCTGCTCATTTTCTAATTTTCCATTCATTTTCATACGATCCATCTAGTTCTCTGATAAACGGAAACACACTGCATATCTAAATTGAGAACCTGGTGATAATAATGTGGTTCGTGAGCTGTGAAGCTGCTTTAGACCACAGCTGCCTGTTTTTAGGTCGGTACTGGAAACTGAGATCCTTTGTCATAACCTGTTGATTAAAACCACCGCTCGTTTGTACAGTATTTGAAGCATATAGTGCATAATTGCAAGGTTTTTTTTAAATCAGCTGAAGGTTTTGCATTCGCCACTTCAGTTAGGACCATGCCAGCCTTACTAACACGGAAAGCAGGACAGTTGACATCTCGCACAATGATTCAGTCGTGTCGTCTCAAGAATACTTCAGTACCTTGTTACAGTATCGCGTATAACTGCCCTGTAATGATACTCTTGAAGTTATTCGTGGCATTTGATGAGGAGTCACAGGAAGAGTGAAAGAAATGTGAATGTCACACCTCTGCCCCCACATCTGTTGCACAGAAGCTAGGATTGCTCTAAAACGCGAGCGGTGATTAAACGGACTCCTGCCGGACAGATGTTAACCCATGTGTCCGATCGTCTTGTTATTGCTTCGTCAGTTAGAGGCATTGTATGATCAGGCTGTGCTCGGGCCGATCGTACAGTCGCAGATGCGAGATTAAAGTCACGTGCAATCAATCTTCGTGTAGTTCTACAAGCTGCTACTACAACAAAAACAAGTAACAGTAAAAAAAAAATGATATCAGTCTTTCAATCTGTTCCAGCTCTGTCATGCTTTCACTTGCTTCCTCCCTTGGTGTGCGGTTGCTGTTTGAAAGGGGGAGTCTTTTCACTCACTGTGCGCACATCTGTTGCGAGATATGCACAGAGAAAAGTTTCTGCATAGCTGAGCAGTCTATTTTTTTTTTACATTTTTTTAAACATATATATTCCATCGTGAAAAGTTTGAAACATGGAGCAATTTGCAATTCAAAATGGGTCGCACAGAAGAGCCCGATTCTGCAAAAGGTCAGCCATCCGTTAGTTTGATTCTGGTGCGCAGGAGGTAGCCGGCAGCTTGTGTATGCTTTGAACTTTTTTGTTTTGTTTTTTTTTGCCAGAACAGAGAGAAAATGTGAACCTCACTTTACGACTTTTTCGATGATGACAAATGATAGCGTGACGGAGAAAAGAGCAGAAAAGTGAACAGAGACAGCGAGATGTTACTGACCTTTTAAGAAGAGAAGTTTTGATTTCAGTTCCTCTCTCACTCCCTGTCAGGAAACACAGCACTGTCTCAGCACTGGCAGACTTGTGAAAGTGAGAGCAGGCACGAAACACACTCAAATTTGCTCTGAAGGTGTGTCCGTGATTTGGGGGAGTGAAAAGGTACCGCTCCACGAAGCGGTTATCTAAGAAACACAACAAAAAAAACAACAAAAAAAAAACTGCTACACCCACCAGCCTCAGCCAACACCCCTCCCTCCGTCTAAACCAAAACTATTTGGCAATGTTCCCTACAAGTCCACCTGTGCTTAGGGGAGGGGAGTGACACACACTCTAACACTAAAACAAGCCAAGCCTAAAAACCTGCTTGCACGTTTGACTGGGGTGGTATGATTACAGCTGAGAAATGACAGAGCTTAGCTGTGGTGCTGACTAGAGCTGAGAGAGTGCTCTTGGGCCTGACCAGTGCCTGAAGGTCTCGAGCCCGAGACGACGCTGGACGAGAGCTCCAAACCAGGAGCATGGGTTAGAAAATCCGAGCACTGAGGCAGGAACTGGGAATAAAATAGTCACAGTGAGGCTGATCTGCAGGGTGAAGGGAAAAAAGTGGGTGGGCCTTTACCTGTGCCAACCAGGAGCTCCAGGGGTTCATATCAGGTGTCGAACAAAAGACGTATCAGGGGGAGAAATGAAAGGAGTTTGAGAAAGGTACGGGTGGTAAAGAGTCGCTGACAGCGTCTGAATGTACTTGGGCGTGTGCTCCACTGTAACAGCTCGTACCTGGCAAGATGTTGGAACCATTGTGTTGCTCTGAAGCCCGTAATGCAGCATAATGGCAATATAATAAGAGGGTGTAATCGGTGATGTAAATGTTGCTGGGCGATAGAGGGGCAAAAGGCTCTGCGTCTGTCAAACAAGCCCCAGAGAAAAGCTGCTGTTTGCCTTTTCGCTTTAACACGTGGAAATGCCACACTTGTGAAAGCAACCACATCACTTGATTAAAGTGTCAATGATTCATATTTTTATAGTAAGGCATCAAATGACAAAGTGAAAACAGCGCGGAAATGTGAAAGGATTTCATCATTCTTACAGCGTGAGATAGAAAAAGGTTGTTCAGCCAAACCTGCAGCTCCTGCCTGCTTTATGGAGCCCTGTAGTGCGTTTAATCACGTTTAGCTACATTACTGTTTTGGATCACTCTATAGCATTGACTGCCAGTCAGACATACCTGGGACTAGCTGTTGAACACTGTGGGGAATTTAGTTGCTAATGTGCCAGGTGCTTCCCTGAGTGACTGGTACAGACTAAAAGAAAAAAAAAACATCATAAAAGATGAGAATATTGCCTTGTAACATCAGAATGAGCAAATATTTGCTAACACGTTTCCTAAAGAAACCCCATAAAGACAACCTTTGACATCTAACTCTAACGGCCTTCTAAGGGGGGGAGTGTGAAACGTGGTGATCTGTCAGTGATATGCTCACAGCTTGCTAGTGTTGTGGCAAAAACAATGATCTCAGTATCAATACATCTTCTGTGAGCCCTTAAAATACATAGTATGCAAGGAAGGAAGGTGGTAAAGGGTAGGTGGTCAGTCCATCATATTTGCTAGACTCCATATTAAAGATGGACACTAACTCTGGGTGTGCAGATTCTTTATGCTCACCATTGTCTTCTTTTATTAGATTATTTATTTATTTTTTGCTTTGTTTTTAGGAAGGGCTCTCCATATTTGGATGAGAAGGTGGTGCTGCAATAGACTGAACAGATGCTTTAGAGACAGCCGGTAGCCACTTGCCACTTAAAGTAGCTGCATCCTCCAAAATTCATGAGATCAAGTCTTAATTTAATATAAATGCATGAGTTATCAGAAAACACCACCTCCTGTGAGGTGTCACAAAAGGTGAAAGCAGCTAAACATGTTTATTACAGCTGGGAAGTTGTGCATTTTAAATTGGGGGGACTGTGGGAACGGGCTCACTTTGGAGTCAGCCCCAAGTGGCCATTCAAGGAAGTGCAGTTTTCAGCTCTTCTGTGTTTGCTTCATTTTGTTTAAGCCCAGAGGAGAAGCTGCGTGGGCTGCTCTTACCTATTTAGCTCTGTCTTGAATAAATCTGTAGCAGGATTTGTTTTACAGTAACGTACTATTTTATAATTAATCAGTGTGCAAACAAACAAACTGACAGGCAATTAAAACTGAAGATTCCCAGGCTAGGTTAGGGTTTGAACCAGTGACAATTAGACATAAGAACATACCAACGTGATAGCTCTGGCATCCTCTGGTTATTGTCTTTTGCAGGTTCTTGGTACACACCCAACATGTGTTTGATTATTTTATGTCCTGTCCCTTGCAGTGTGCTTTGGAACAAGGATTCCAGTATTTGCTTTCTCTTTTTTTATTTGGCATAGAGACATCGTACAATAGGACAGAAAAGCAGGTGTAACACAAATAACACTGAGCTGATCTGTCTGTGCAGCGTTTTCTGTTTTTCTTTTTTGGCACTGTTGTTGTTGATAAAACCTAAAAAGTCTGTGAGGAAATAATCATTCTTCAAAAGGCTATACTGAAATTTCAAACCCTATACACAAAAGCAAAGATAAAACTCTCCAGTATCAATTCGTGAAAAGTACAGATATACTCCGTATTTCAGATGTGGCGTAATTGCAATGCAAATTCAGCGGCGAGAGATAATTAGTGCTGAAATTGCCTGCAGTGATGCAAACAAAACTGACACATTTACACGAGTTAAAAAAAACTAAAAACATTTGAGCTTGAGCAAAAAAAAATAAAAAATCTTGCTTTTCTCCAAACTGTCTCAGAGACAGAACAAAACTAGAAGGAGATGACAGAAAGTTGGAGTTACTGTGTGAGTGTGTGTGCGTTCTGAGATCACCCGCGAGATGTTGAGTTAAACAGAAACACACAGATCGTGATACCTAGCAACAGCTGTCGTCTGAACACGTGGGACATGGTAGGAAAGGTTTAGATTTTTTAATAAACTTCAATTATTAAATCAAAATAATACAAATTTGGGGTTAATGGGCCTATTTTGCCGTATTACCTTTACCATCACCAGACCTGCCTAAAAGTGTACCATGGTCCACTTTTGCCACCAGATCTGCCTCAATTCTTTGTGCTACTTATTCAGCAAAGTGCTGGAAACATTCAGAGATTTTGCAGATATTGCAGCATATAGCATCACACAGTTGCTGCAGATTTGCTAGCTGCATGTCCATAATGTAAACGTCCCGTTCCACCACATCCCAAAGGTGCTCTGTTGGATTGAGATCTGGTGACTGTGGAGTCCATTGGTGTACAGTGAACTGCCATGTTCAACAAACCAGTTTGAGCTGATCTGAGCTTTTTGGCATGGTGTGTTATCCTGCTGTGAGCAGCCCTCAGAAGATGGGTACACTGTGGTCGTAGAGGGATGGACATGGCCATCAACAGGTAGGCTATGGTATTTACACGATGCTTAATCAGTACTAAGGTGCTAAAAGTGTGCTAAAAAGTATCCCCCACCATTATACCTCCACCAGTGGCCTGAACCATTGATATAAGGCAGCATGGATCCATGCTTTCATGTTTCTTAGTGCCTGATTTTGACCATACAATTCAAATGTTGCAACAGAAATCAGGACTCATTAAACCAGTCAGCATTTTCCCAACCTTCTAATGTCCAGTTTTGGTGAGCCAGTGCGAATTTTAGCCTCCAGGGTCTTCTGCTGCTGCCCATCTGCTTCAAGATTCAATATATGATGCATTCAGAGATGCTCTTCTGCATGACTTGGTTGTAACAAGTTGTTATTATTGCCTTCCAGCTGGAAGCAGCATGTCCATTGTCCTCTAACCTCAACAAGGCACATGAGGAGTTTACATGGGTTGCTGTCAGCATTGAGGTGGTCCATATGACAGCTGATACTTTAAAATGAGGTATAAAGGCACATAACCACTCTAAAGTCCTTAGAGGTGTATGTAGATGATTTTGCTACGTTTGCACAGTGCCATGCTAGCTGTTCGCAAACTTTCTTATCTTTTTATCCCCATGTTAAGCGCATAGATATTAAGGCTGATATCAGTGAACACGTTTCATTCCAGAAAAGTTGAACTATTAAGATTTTGAGTCATAATTTTTTTTTCTGTAAATGACAGCTGTACGGTTTCAAAATGATTTGTTCAGTACACTGTTATCTCATACTGTTAAATGCTATGATTGTTGCACATAAATATAGCCGGCATTATTTAGCTATGAAAGTTCTATAAAGGCCCTCACACACACACACACACACACACACACACACACACACACACACACACACACACACACACACACACACACACACACACACA
>NW_024582498.1:380122-455728 GCF_018398535.1 Haplochromis burtoni | reverse complement strand
AAAGTTCTATAAAGGCCCTCACACACCCCCAAACACACACACACACAAATACATTCAAAGAAACAAACAAACAAACAAAAATTCTCAACTTTTTTCATAGCCACTTAAAACAAACATGATGGTTGGTTCACATTCATTAGCATAAATCCGTTGGCAAGGTTTACCACCCTGTTAATTACCGGGGTTTCTGAGAAACTTAAGCAGGACGAGACACATCAAGGGCAGTGCAGCCGAGCAAAAGAGGAGTTCTGAGAATTTTGATTCCTCGCCAGATAAAAAGTGAATAATCTTGTGCAAATGTTATTTTTGGGGGTTTTTTCTTTTCTTTTTTGGTATAAACAAGTCTCCTCTACAGCATGCATAAATATCACCTCCAACACTGATTAAAATCAGGATTTTTAATTATGTCTCTGCATGCGTCTGCTACCTGCTGTTTTCACGTGCGAGAAGCCGGGGTCCAGGGTACAAAACTTCCCCCTTTGAATACGACAAAGAGAAAAAGGCGTTCAGTACACAGAACATCAACTCGAAGTTACACCCACATGCTGCTGTTGCTTTCATCCTGCCACCTGTGGAGTGGGTGTCACCATCTTATCCACCAAATCTGTCACATAGACCTTTTTCTGCTTACAGGCCATCTTTTGGGTGATGAAATCTGTTTCATGAATAGCATTTGTGTGCGTATGTGTGTGTGTATTGTGAGGGTTTTAAAGTATAAGAGCAGTAAATTCAGTTATGTGGACAATCACCAGAGATGGTTAGGTGGAGTGCTCTGTTAGAGATCCATAGAGGAAATGATATATGCAATGTAATGTATGTATTGCTTAGAAGTAAAATATACTATGATGCTCACAATTTCGCAGTTTTTTCTGGATAATTCATCAGCAATATGCGGAGATCACTCAGAAGCCAAACTAGTCATTATGGATACAGTGAAAACACTGAGAAATGAGTTATTTTATAAATAATTAAGTTAAATTACAATTAAAGATCATAATATATACAACCCATGACCAACAAAAATTTGAAAGGTTTCCTTAGTATACATATTCTGTCTGTTGTTCTCTAATCTGCCAAATATTTAGCCTCCCTTTTTTCCTCCTGTAAAAAGTGAACTTGGTCCATCAAGCTAACAATGGGTTAGAGGTGTGTAGGTGTGTGTGGGAGGCGTCGGCTTGCAGCAACATCAACATTTTTGTCAGGTCTGTTTGCTTCCAAAGGTTCAAACATATATGACCCGATGCCTGAGGTACAAACATCAACCACTTCTTTGTCCTCCTCCACTTTTCTGCATGAGCGAGGGGGTGGGGTGAAAAAAAACACCAAAAAAAGTCATGTTAAGTCCCTCTTCATGTTACAACTTGGCAATGTTTTCAAAGCAGAAACTTCATGAGATGTGTCAGTAAAGACACTAGACTTAGGAAGCCATTGCCAGCTGCATGTTAAACGTGTTCTCATCCCACACAGAGTCCTTGGCGAGTTAACGCATTGGCTACGACAATACTTGACATCTTTAATGTTATAGCTTTCAGATTGGACGCCGAGAGGCAACAATCTTCTTTTTTAAGACTGAAGAAAATGGACATTTGAAGGTTGGATGGACGGACAGATGGGGAATGTGAAGCTTGTTGTTTGTTGTTGATTTTCTTTTTGCTTCACCATCATGATTCTGTTCGTAACGTTTATGGTCAGAATATTTAGGTGCAGACTTTCTGCTTTGTTGACCTCGGTACCAGCGCTAAGCTTTTAGCAGATGATGTGATTCTTCTGAGCTCATCGTGTGGCACCCTCCATCTCACTCTGGGGCAGTTTGCAAGCGACTTTGATTAGTTCCTCTAAGTCTAAGGCCCATTATGGGTAGAGAAGGAGTTCCTGCCTTGTGTGTGGAAGTCTAAGTATCTCTGGGTCTTCATGAGTTCATGAATGAGAGGATAGTGGATCTACATTCCCTCCCTCACCTGTTGTCATAAACTCTTGGTAGTGACCAGACAAAAAGGACCACCAATACAAGCAGCGGGTCTGAGTTTCCTCTAAAGGGTGTCTGGGATGTCACTTAGAGCTAGGATGAGAAACATTCCAGCGAGACTTAAAGCAAAGATGCTACTCCTCCACATGTAAAGCAGCCAGGCGAGGCGGTTTGGCCATATGACCAAGATGCCTCCTGGAGATCTTCTAGGTGAAACATTTCAGGCATGTCTTCCTGGGAGGAGACATGTAGGAAACCCACCCAGCAGAAGAGCTAGCGGACCTACCTGAGGTGATGGAGGTCTGGACATCTATGTTTAGACTGGCATCCCAGCAACCCCAACCCAAAAAAGCATCAGAAATCGGATGGAGAGACGGATGGTCATGTTTTGAGAAATGGCTTGCATACAAATATACTCTTTCACAACATTACCAGTTGTCACAGAAACACGATGCACACCCAGTGCATTTACATGTGATGTCCTTTGGGTCCTTTATAAGAGAGAACTGTTTCACTGTGAAAAATGAAGTAAAAGTGGTCTTTTTTTTTTTTTAGAGGAAAACACAACCTTTTATGTACATGTAAGTTTAATAAATCCAGAGCAAATATTTCCCCAGTACATCTCTAATCACCAGACATGTTGAGGTTTATCGGTGCTGATTGAAAGGCAAATTTTTACTCTCAGAAATTCTCTCAAATTATGTCAGCTGAGTCAGCATCATTAGGTATGAAGCTTTCAAATGAAAAAGTGTGGGGTTGATTTTGTAGACCTCTGTAATCTGCTACTTAATTCTGCTTAAGGCAAGAGGCTTGAGGGTACTAACAGAACACAACCGAATCTCTGCTGAGTTGCAGTTGTGTTGCATTGTGGGTAATGTGCTCACTGGGTTCTGACGAGGAAGAAGAACGCGTGAATAAAAAATGTCTCTTGTTCCGTTGCATTGATTTTCTCCCTTTTGAAATTGTCCATTGTGGCGCTGACATGTTTTGTCAGTATCAGTAAATGTGTTTTTTAAGGCTCTGATAAAAACAAGGTAGCTTTTATTGCTCACTGTGTGCTGTCCCTGAAATGACAACAGACTGCATTCAAGACTAATCCGTCTGGATCTCTTTTACACGCTGAAGATAAAAGAAGAGTGTCTGAACATCTTTTCTGGTGTGATATTTGTATGTAGTGTTAAACCAGTGTAAACAGATGGCTTCCTGCTGTATGTCAGCTCAGTGTCAGGGCGGTGCTCCAATGTACTGACCAGCATTCAGAACTCGGGCTTGCAAGTCTGATCTGAGCTATTTTAACTTGAGCTGCTGGTGCTGTTTGAAAGCAACACCCCGACAGAGGCAAAAGTTTTAAAAACAAGGCAAAAGAAGTTTTTGCCTCTGTTAAATTTATTACTGTAGCAGCAGAGTTACGAGGAGTGTTGTTGATGTTAAATTAGAGAATCAGGGTGGGAACAGCCCGTACACATTGTTATTTATAAAATAAATACATGTAACTGGACTCCTGTGAGAAATACGGCCCTACTCACTGTTAAGCACCTATAGAATAGGACCAGCATGATTAAATGTAACTACATGAAGCATAACCAATCAAAGGACTTTGACTGGAGACTCTCATGTTTGTCATTTGATATTTATCTCAATTTGTAATCATTGTTGCATGGTAAATTGTGGTCTTTTTGATTACTTGCGTCAGCTGTCATGGTTGGCAGCCCCAGTAACCATGCTTAGCCAATCAAATACCCATTTTTGGTATGAGTGTGTCTGCTCATTGTAGACACACAATAAGCAGACACACCCAAAGGTGTGAGTGTTCGTGACAAAGTGGGATCAGGCAAAACTTGGTTCAGGGGCTAAGACTAGTCATCATTCAAAACAAGACACCCTCATGTGGAAGTTGCATTATAACCCCCATAAAACCAGTCTGGCGTGCCTAACTAAAGCAGAAATGGGGAGGGAGCCAAAATTACTTGCAGAAAGAGGTGAGGAAAGAAGAAGGGAAAGGCGAGGATAGGAGAGAGGTGGTTTGAGAATTAAGGGCTTAACTGTGTCAACTGTCTTAACAGAGATTGCAGCAGATCCATTTACTCTGACATGTGCAACAATGCAGGCCATTTTTACAGATTCTTCATCTTATTTCTTTTTTGGGAGGAAAAGATAAAAACAAGTATGAATGAAAACTGAATTAGTATGTTGCATGCAAGCTGTGTTTTCTATGTCAGTATTGGGTATTTTCACTCACACACTTCAAGTCTTTCAATCCGTGTTACCATTACACCAACCGTGCTTGGATTTTGTAGCAATCTGGAGTTTGATTTGCTAACCTGCACGCCCCATGGTTTCGGTGAGAAGTCACAGCAGCTGTCATTTCCTTCTTCTCTGCTCTCCTGAGAGTTTTCTTGCATGGTATTGTGCGCACATAGCTGTCTGCCATTTTGGGCGTGATACAACCACCAGTGACAAAGGAAAATGTATATTCCCCTGACTGGTTTGCGAGTAGCTCCTGGAGGTTGCTGACTGCTGCACTAAAAACCTGATTGCACTTGGTTTGCTTACCTGTAGTTTGCATGAAAGCCTCATGTTTCAAAAAATAAAGCTTTTACTTTAAAGTCAAACAGTGATTCGTGTCATACTTTTTATAGGTTCTCTACTGCTCAGAGAGCAATTGCAAACAAATTGGTAACCAGTAAGTTAGGTAAATACAGTAACTATACAGTAAATAAGGTAATACAGCAATCTTCAGGAAAATGTGTATCTGTATAATTATATTCTCCTAATTTTTGCAGACAGTAAGGAAGACTAAGAGCCAGGGGCACCTCCAGACTTTGTTGGGAGCCACTAAAAATATTGGGGTGGCGCACCGAAAACAGAATTTCCAGTTTTATTATGTTGTTGTCAAATATAGGTTAAGTTCCTGTTATCAAAGTAGATATCACTGAAAATGGGTGCATATGAAAACAAAATTAGATTTTAGAAGTTAATGTTTCAACTCATTGACTCATTATAGGGTGTCTTGTGCACACATATATTAAAGTTATTAACAACATAGGGCAGCCATGCCAGTGGGGGCCACTGGGGGGAGTAGCACATTTTGGGGGGTGACCAGTGTCCCCCCCGGTGGTGCCCCTGCTAAGAGCCTATAGCCGTATTATTAACATCTGAATTTAGGAAATACCACCAGGTTTGCCATTTCAGTCTAGGGTTTTTTTTATGCTAACATTTGTATGTTAGTATGATGGGATATATTTGAGTTTGATCACTGGCTTGAAATGAGTCTAAATTTTGATCAGATAGTGATGCCAAATAAAACCTTAAGTATCAGAAAATTATTTACAGTTCATCCTGAACGGCAGCTAAATGTCTTTACCAAGTTTTGTATCAAAAATAATAGCTGTTGCGATCTATCCTGTACCAAAGTGGTAGGCTACAACATGGACAAAAGTACCTAACAACTTACACCTACATGGAAACGTTGAAACCCATACTATGAAGCTCTTGGTGCACAGATTGTGTGCTGATGTTAATGCCAGAGAACATTTGAAACTCTGCAGTTAATGAGTCAGCGCATCGTTATCGACTTTTACGCACTATGTACCTCAGCACAACTTGACGTGGTTTAGCAGAGTTGCTGTGGCTCCTAAAAACTTCCACTTTCCAGTAATACCACTTATAGCTGATCTGAATTCAAACATTAAGAGTTGTGGCCCAGTACCTTTGGCCTTATACAGCATTTGAAGTTTCCCATGTTTTTTCTTTCGTTGTCAACTTTATCAAATTGTGCCACATTACCCAAAATACCTTCAACATACTGCAATCTGCCACAGTCTAAGAAATACTTGGTAAATGGTGTGTTTTTTCCGCCTGTCAAAATTCTTAAACTTGTGACATACTTCAAAAAGCGTCTCCTTAGTTTAAAGCTTCAAGCAAAAGAACAACAAAAGAAGAAGAAGGAAAAAAACAGGAGACGAGCTCATGTGAACCAGTCTTGCCACTTCAGGGGTGTAACGCTGGTGTACGCTTCAGTGAGAACTGTCGGCACTGCCCATCTCTCAACCCCCTCCACTCGTCTTTCACCAGATCCATTTCTACCTCTCCCTCTTTCTCTCCCTTCTCTTTCTCCCCATCCCTCCCCGTCTCCCAACGAGCCCCACCACAAAACCCCACCCACAGCCTGGGATGACATGGAGAGAATATGATCTAACCACACACTCAGAGATATTAGCTCAGCGGCCACCCCCACCCCTTACACGCACATGCACACGCAAACATCAACTCTTCCATTCCCCTCTGTCATGCCCATGCCCACCCCCACACACCCTCCACACCCGCAGTGTTCCCTTCCCTCACTCCTCCCCCCCAAATCTCCTCCTCATCCTCCACTCCCTACAACATAGCTGCCAGGCCGTAATGTTTTTCTTAGCCTCTCCTACACAGTGTTCACACAGATTCCCTCTCCCTCTACATACAGCAACATCCCACACACCCTGGGCCCAGCTGACCCACTGAGAGAGGAGGTGGGAGAGCTTTGGTTGGGCAGTAACGCCATCACAGAGGGACACGCAGTGTGACTGTTTCACTAAAAAGACGACAGCAGGAAATGTGAACGTGATTCCTCTATCTGCTGCTTTGCTTTCGGTGAATTGAAAAAAGAAAAAAAAACTTGAGAAAGTATCTTTTCCAGGTTTCGATCCTTCAGCTAGCCCACATTTTTGCTCTCTTTGTTGCGTGCTGATGTTTGCAGCAGCCTTGTCGAGGCCATGATCATGTGGGGTTGACAGGATGTGGTGCAGGATCCACTCCTCTCCACAGAGACAGAGAGAGACACAGCTTTAAAGGTTACAGTGTCTGTTATCAGCGGGCCGATACCTGCGATCAGTCTGCTGTGGTTTTCTCAGCATGGCCCTTGAACAGAAACAGCATCCATCTGTGGATCTCAGCAGATTCACTCCCCTGGTGTAGATGTGACAACAACTATTGAGAGTGAGACTAAGGGAAAGTCGATCTGCTCTCTTTCCATTGTCCCATACAAAATATTTGAGTTAGCAGTTACGCAAAAACAAAGAAAAAACACTGAGCCTGTCCCACATACATAATCACCCTAAATACAAGAAAAGTTATGCTAACTCGCAGTTTGCTGCATGCTCAGCAACTAACAGACAGACACAGTTAACAACTAGCTGGTGAATATTTGGAGTATTAAGCACCGAAGAGCCAGTCGGGAGTTAATGGAAACAAAAACAGAGCTTAAAGACATCATTGGGCTAACTTGAGAAGAAATATTTATAAAAGTAAAAAACAAACACAAAAAAAAATTTAAAAAATTTAAATTAAAAAAAAAAAAATCAGCTATTAGGCCTCTGATTTAAGAGAAACAGTCAAATAAGCCTGTTAAGATTGTGGTAACATTTTGCTGGTGTAGTGTTATACTAACCCTGTTTCAGTTTTGATGCTTCTGTTAGTTCTTGTACTGAGGAGATGCAAGTAGTTCAAAATCAGACAAGGCAAGTTGTGCACTGATTGGTAATGACGATTGAATCATTTGACTGCGATTCTTATGCTCGCTGCTGGACTTTACAGTTACATTTTCAATCCTGACGACACATCTAACTCATGGATGGTGGGTTTAATATGCACAAACTCTAGACAACAGCACAATACTGGCAGCCATAATGCCTGATAATTGCTGGTGTTAGCCAGTGTAGCTAATATTTTCATTACCATTGGTATTTTGTTAGTGGTCCAGGGGCATGTCCAAAGGGAGGGCATGGGGTGGCACTGGCCTTAAACATCACTGGCCCTCTCTGGAGCTCCAGAGGAGCCTCCCACGAATGCCACTGGACTAAGTCACTATTGATCTTACACTACCCAGCACCATATACTTGAATACTGAAGTACAGGTTTGATGCACTTGTTCTTTAGTTAAGTATATCTTTGCTATGCTACTTTCTGTTTCAGGTCCATGCCGTTTATTTTAAAGCTTTAGTTACTTATTGCACATTAATTGTATTATTATAGGTCGAGCTAATCAGCAACATATAAGTACTGAAAATCTTTACTTTATGCACTTGAAATATAGTTTGATTGTAAAACCTTTGCACTGTGAAGCTACTTATGTAGGATTATTAATCTTTCTGTGAACGTGAATTTGACTTAACAAACAGTTATCACATAAAAATATTAAGTTTAAACTCTTAATAAATTTGCAATAGGACACCAAACTGAACATGAACCTCATAACTGTGCCCAGTGTTTGACTTTATTTCTGATTACATATTTTCCCAGCAGTTCAGCTACATAGCCAGGATATCAAACATTGGAAAATATACATCAGTACATGCTTATCTTATTGACCATTATGACTATTATTAAAATGGACCAAAGTATAAAGTGGAAGAACGCATTTTGATAGCTTGTTTATCACAATAGTTTTATTCAGTCTTAAGCTAAAGTCTAAGAAAATACCATATTAAGCTTATAGTAGCAGTCTTGGCATTCAAAAAGTCATGAGTGTGGCTAAAAATACAAGCAAAAATGTATTTTGTACTGACTGAAAAAAGACATAGGAGAACTAGATGAAAATTATTTTCTTTATCATCTGTCTTTTTTTTTTTCAAACAGTGAAATATGGTATAGTGTCCCATTTGAATAATGTACAAAAAATGTAAGACATGCATTGATGAAGAATCACATTCATATTTTTAATTTTACACTTTTACACATCTTACAATTTTTTGCATGCATTTTGGACATTTTCTCATAGGAAAAATGCATCAATGTTAAAGTTTAATGGAATTAAATTACATTTTACAATATTTTCATATTATGTAGCATACAGTGCTGGTTCACAGGAGGTCAGATTCCAACTCATAGCAGTCCAATTAACCCCCAACTACAGCCAAGAGTGCTTGTATTAAAATGGTTTTATTTATACAAAAAAAAATATGTGAATATTGCTCTCCAAACAAAAGTGCATGGTGTTGACCTCAGATCCACTGAGCAGCCAATTTGAGCAGATGATTTTATCAACTCAGATTAAATATTTTACAAAGTATGAGCACACCAAATGTTGTCTCCTGACTTTAGATAACATTTTCACAAATTTAGTGAATTTCAGAAAAAAAACACTATGTTTATATTTTATGGATTAGTTCAGTTTGCTTTGGACATTTTCTGTGTTTATGATTCTTGGTTATAATCACATATTCTTAAGGTAAAATATGCACGAATGTACGTATTATGGGGCAACCTCAGGTCAGGTCACACAGGAAAGAAGCAAAGAAAGAAAAAAAACAAAGGCAGAGTGAAAGAAGGATACATGATTGCTTGTTTTCTGCTTTCCAGATTGAGCCAGTCACATGTGGGACAAAATAAAAGCATATTCACTGAACGATAATAATCCCCCTGGTCTATCAATATCCACATAGTCATTATACCTAGCAGAGAGGAGAGGGTGCTGGTCAGTGGAGGATTGTGGGTTTTGCAGTTCAGAACAGCTAAAATAGCTACACCGCTGGTTGGGCATGTGACTACAGGGTCCGGCAAAACTTGAGAGTGTCCTGGCAGAGTTGACGAAACCACACGCTGACACAAATGACTGGCCTTTCATGCCTTTCATCTCAATACGGAATCAGAGGCTCTTGTCAGAAACAAGTATGCAGTTATAGGCCACAAAAGCACAAGTTACGGGTGTCAAGCCGCGCTAGTGAGAGGGGAAAAACACACAGTGCTGAAAGGACAGGAAAGGTTTTATTTAAACATCTTCATGGTCATTTAATTGAGGAAGACACTGAACTTCTATTGGGTAGGAATGCTCTATTTGGATGCTATTAGATGTTCTGGGACATCTGGGCCAAAATGTAGATGAGGGGACTGATGCACCGCTCGTGTCAAGCAAAAATATTTAAGCACAAAAATAGCTATCTTAACTGCCATACACATAGAAGTATCCATAAATATAATACTTATAGTTATCATAGTTAACTAATCATGCAAGGCCCTGTTAAAACTATAACAATGGAGCGTGTTTTATAAGCTTACGATGTCAAATATAAAATCTCAGTCTTTAAGGTTACTAATACCTGTGGTTCTAAAACAACAAACAAACAAAAACAGATGACCTCAGTTAAACCTCACTTGGAATTATAACTTACAGTCATACCTGTATCTGTGTATGAGCATGTGATTTTGTATGCGCGTGCTGCCTTGCGCTGGAGCCCCCTCATTGGGCGGCAACAGGGCTGAGGTAACATCACACGTTTTCTTTTTTTTCTTCCTTTCTTTTCTCTTTTTTTTTGATAATATATATAGCTGGAAATAAAAAGCTCTCATAACTACTGTGGTTTTAAGTGTTGCCAGGTCAACCTACCCACTCTACACTCAACAGCACTGGGATGGGATGGGTTGAGCAGGGGAAGAGGTAAGAGAGGAGAAGTGGGAATAATCGAAAGAATTTGGGGAGCGAAAGAGTGAGGACAGGCGCATGGTTTCGTGGTAGGGTGGGGGTACGACGAGGAAGGAAGGGGTTGAGTGGAAGAGGAAGGAATGAGGTGAGGGGTGGGGAGAAATGAAAAGCAAAAGCCAAGCTGACAAAAGAGTAGAGCTAAAGAGGAGACAGTCGAAGCATTGAGGACATCACGATGATGAAGGGGGAACAGAGGATGATGAAGGCTAAGGTGAGCTGGGTGACGATCGGTGTTTTGGCTCCTTTTGCTCTTTAACCCCAGCACTCCACCCTGCGCTGCAACCATCAGACCCTCTATCCTCTTATTCTACATGAGAGATAAAGTGTGTGTCTGTGTGCAATCGTTCATGCGTATCACTGTGCGTGTGTCTGTGTGTGTTTGCGCTGGCCTGGCCTGCCAGCTGCCAGTGTGTAGCACTCAATCCAGCAAAGGCGAAGCCTAATTACAGACGCACGGCTACAGATTTAGCCGGCATGCTAACCATAACGGAGGAGGCAGCAGGGAGGGGATCACTTGGAAAAGTCACGGCTGGACGGGAGCTTCACAAGAGCGGACCACAGGGACAAGGGAGGGGGGGTACTCTATTTCAGGATCTGGTGCTCTCATTATTTATCATAGCAGAAGTCTCGGCAAGAAGAGGCAACCTACAATTGACTACACGCATGGGAACAAATTGGCACAAACCGAGCGACACCCCAAGCCCCCACCCCGCCCCAAATCCCTCCCACCCAGATCATTTATGCTTCCATCTACAAGCTGCGTCCAAACCGTCCTGCACACAGTTGCATTTCCCTCATTCATATGCACCAATATTGCCTCAACTGTTGCTATAACCAACTTGTCTCCAACAATGTAACATCCAGTGTGAGTGGGGTGGCACTGAAAGCACACGACTCATTACAGGGACAGATTCCTCTCGTGTCTGGCATATGCTAAACGACATAGAAAGTTTTCCAGGTTGTCAAGCTGAAACTCTGCATTCTGGTGTGTATGCATGTGCAAGCCAGTATGTATGTACGTGAATGACTGTGTGTGCGCAATGTGTGTGTGTGTGTGACGGACAGTTTGTGAGACCAGGGAAGGTTGGCAGTTAAACTCTGAGCTCACCCACGACTCTACCACTTCCACCCACAGTGTCCTCTATACAGCTGCTCTCACTGAGCCAAACTCACACTTCATCCTCATCCCTCTCTCTTTTTCTCTCTGTGCTTCTATCGCTTTCTAGCTCCCTCCCTCATCCATCATCCATCCATCCATCCACCCATCCATCCAGCTCTTCCTTTTAATGCCTAATCTTCCCTCCCTCCAACATCCTTTCTCCACACTTGTTACCCTCTACCCACCTCTTTCAGCGTGTTCATTTTTATGCAATCTCTTCACACTGTTAAGTTTTTTGCTTACTATTTTAAACTTTTGGACCTTGACACAGCCTACAGATCCCGTATAAGGTCTCGGCATCAGAAAAATGAGTTCACATGTGGACGGAGCTCCATTTGACGGTCTTCTTGGGCCTCCTTAAAGATGCCAGCCTTTACTGACATGAGCTGAAGGTTGAGAAGGGTCACGAAACACAGCTGAGTATAGTAAAGGTTTGGCAGTGTATAGAAAGAGGTGACTATACATCCAGAAATGTAAGGTTGCAATTACATTCTCAAACTATTTGCATGTTACAGTACGTTGAGATAGAATTATCAAAATTCATATTTAGCATCCTATTTTTTGCGCTCATATAATTACTGTATAAATAATCTATCAGCCATTAGTACAAAAAGATGACTCACTGATGAAAAGTCATCCACAAGAACAGAGGAGTTGACTCACACAACAACAGCACATACTCAAAACCAAGTCGGTGTCTGTGCTCTGTTTATCAAGGATTGGTTGTCATGCTCAGTCTTTCATTGACAAAAAAACCAAAAAAACGCTCTTACAGTCACATTTTTCGGAGACTCTCCATACTCACTCTGCTGACAAACCTTCAGCACTTCCCGTCAGCTTCATAATAAATGTCCGTGATGTAGCGGCTGTCCTCCTGAAGCTGCCAAACAGAATTGACAAAATTGGCTCTTTTTTGGATATGGCAAGAACAATTGCGCTGCTAGAGGTGGATGCCAATTTTGTTGTGTGCCCTTAAAGCAATTTTCATCATCTAAAAATAGGCTTCATTCCCCTTAAAACTGCACACACGCACACAAAAATAATAATTCGAACACATAGAGGCAGAATTTCAGGTTTGCATGAGTCAAATGAAACATTTTGCCCAATTTAAAAAGGTGCTTATGGGTTCAATATCAATATCTAATGCAATGTTTGGTGCAATTTGAAACCTTGTTGCGTACACCTTTAAACAACAGTTCAGTCACCCCTAGGCAAATTAGCTTCTGCTGATTTTTGCAGAGAAGAGAGGAAAACACAATAAAAAATAAAATGGATTTGAAAAAACAAAATTAGTATTTGTTCAAATGTTAATGAACTGTCACATTTTGTTTCATAAACACATAAAACGGCACTACTTTTTCTGAACTTTATCACCTGTATCTACTTTTTAAGGATTGTTGAACTGGCTTACCCACTGAGTCTTACAACTCTGTGATTAGCTGCCACATGCATCACGCCACTAAGCAACAAACTGAACACCTGATGATCTAAAAATGAACTTAACCCTACAAAGCAGGGAATAACAGTAAAAAGACATCAAAACACTTTGAGCATACAGTTTCCATTGTCTAAAGCGTTTAAGGGGACCTGCAGAAATCAAGCAAAGATCAGACAAGAAAACTTTCAAATTGAATCTTGTGCCTGCTAGACAGAAAGGCAACCCCCCCCTCCCAACCACCACCACCTCCTCCTCTGCGCAGAATCAGCGGGATGGTTCAGCCACCGCAGGGTGGTGGTGCACATTTCCACTGTGCAGCCCTGATGCACAAACAGGGTCTGCACAGAAGAGTAATACCTGCTAAGTCAGCACAAAAGTCATACCGCAAAAGGCTAAAGTGCACCTCTGGAAAGAGAAAGGACATGTATGGTTAGATCTTAGACATTGTGTATATGCAAAAAGTTCTAAAAGTACATCTGAAAAGAGGGAATCACAAATGAATAAAAGATGAATATGGGATTGTTGCAAATGGTGATATCTGGAGGGAAAGCAGATTATTAATTACTGGTAAACGGTAAACAGAAGAAAGGTATCCGGTTATATATCTGCTTCTTTGTGACTGTGGATGATGGTTCTCTGGCTTTTTAACAGTACACATAATGGTAGTGAGCAATCATTCATTTGATTAATTCTACAAGTGCCTCTCCTGACATTTGAAAATGTCTGTTGTGGAAAAAAAAATAGGTCTGCGCATATATTTAAGTGACACACTTTTAAGTCACACACCACAGTTCTTATAGTAAATGACTTGAGTTGCAAGTGGTGCTATGCAAAATACGAGGTGGGCAAAACTGTGCCCACAAGCAAACACATAACCAGAAAAGCTGACAAACATAAAAACACAGAAATGTGTGTTTCGCACACACAAACACAGATGGATCGACAGACAGACAGACAGATAGATAGATAGATAGATAGATAGATAGATAGATAGATAGATAGATAGATAGATAGATAGATAGATAGATAGATAGATAGATAGATAGATAGATAGATAGATAGATAGATAGATAGATAGATAGATAGAACATACATACATACATAGACATACATAGATAGGTCTTAACCCCAAAACTCACCTTAAAAAGCACCGCCTACCATTTTGAGCTTTGCCATGTCAGCAGTGCGGTATGGGAAATGAGGAGTGGGTGGGTGGGTGACCTGACGACCTATCAACAACTCGCTCAGGGCCCACCACACACCATCAGCATCTCCCTGCACTCAGCTCCAGCTCAATCGATCGCCCTCATTTTTGTATGTGCAGAAGGAAAAGCAACTGTTTTACAGTTGTGTTGCAAGACGTCTGTGAACTGGGGGAGGTGGAAAGGAAACTGCATCGCAGATGGTTGTTGTGTTTCTTGAACACTCAGTTTATTCACCTTCTGGGCTTGTTATCAGTCTTACGTGGTAGTTTTAGGAAGGACATGACATGAGCTTATGGCTGGTTAGAGTTAATAGATTTAACCTTATGTCTAACATGATTGACAGGGTTTTAAAACCACCTTTTTGCATTTGAATTGTGTTTTGTTTTGTATCCACTGGGCTTCAGATGTGATTTCACTTTGAACATGCACTTCACATGTGTGTGTTTGTCTTGCCAGCATGCATGCTAAGAGTATCTCTTAGCTTCATCCACGGCTCCGCATCAGAGCAAACAAGTAGCCTTTGTGAGATTGGACATCTTCACACAAACACTAAGTTGTGCACACTGAACATACATCAGCTATTGTCATCTTTACATTTAGCTCAATGTGTGTAGAGGAAATATAGTATAGTAAGTACAGCTTGTGCTTAACTGTAAGACTGCAACTATTTATCAAGGTTATGAAACCCTCGAAGAGACGTAGACAGAGGAGAATCTATCTCTCTTTCTTTCACTGTTCAAGGTCAAAATGAACTTTTTTTTTTCCTTTTTTTTTTTTTTTTTTGCGGTGGACAATTTAAAAGAACCTAGGCAGGTCATAAGTCCATTTTAGGGCTCGAACAGGCATGCAATTGAAATCAATCAAAGTAGCCATCTGAGATTCCTGAAGATATCAGCCGGTGATCACAGACGTCATGCCCTGACAGTCAGGTAGCTTGGCAGTTCGACAGATGGTGCTGGTATTTCACTCTTGCTAATCACACATGTCACACTCAGCAGGGCGGTTCAGTGTTTACAGAGATGATCTGTCAACCAGCGCACTGGAGTTTAGTCTCTTCGAGGCTTTTCTTTGACTGTAACAAGAGCAGAAAAGCATGGTAAGAAAAATAAGAATAAGGTTCCCATAAGCTTAAATTATGTACAGTATATTGCGCTGTTATGCCGAGTTTGACCAGTGAATAGGTAGGGCTGAGCAGATTTCTCAGTGTTGCGTGATAATGGAGCCAGATGTGGTTGGGTGCTTGGTCTTAACAAGATTCTTGGTGAGATTGAGCAGATGTGTTTCACCATCCTTAAAACTTAAGCTCGAAATAAACAAGCCTATTACAAACATTATCCCATTTACTTCCAAATAAAATTAAAATGATAAAAGACTACATCCTCAGAGCGAGCACAGGACCACTGCCTTGGCCCACCCAAATGCTATTAATTACACCTGTGTTTACTCAGCAGTGACATGATATTCTGTTGGGGAACCTTAGTTCCTGGCAGTCATGTGGATGTTACTTTTTGTACCACCCACCTAAACATAAACCAAGCACCGCCTCAGTGGCAACGGTAATCCCCGATGGCAGCAGCCTTCCCCAGTAGAATAATACCCCCTTACACACTACAAAAACTGCTCAGGAACAGCTCAGGGAACACAATAAAGAGCCTAAGGCACTGATTATTCCTCTATGTTTTCCCCCCCTTCCACACTGTCCATCTTATTTTGGGAACATGACATGATGAATATCACTGCAGTGCATATATCGTATAAGTGTTTCCTGGATTCTCTGAACGTTTTAGTGATATTATCTACCACAGATGATGAAATCTGCATACTCTCTGCTTTAAAAAAAAAAAAAAAAAATCGTATTTGCCCCACAGTCCTTCTTAGAGTAGGGTGTCACTTTAATAGTTAGTTAAAAATTAAAGAATTAGCCTTTAAGGGACGCTCCTGTTATACCCGATCATATTAGCAGTAAGCCTAATTAGTTGTAATGCTTTCCACCAAGTGCATTTTTAAAAAAGAAATTATTATTTTTATTATTTTGGCCTTATACAAGTTTTTCCTTCTTTATAAAAATGGCATATTCTTGCATTCAGATTTAAATTAGGTTTTACAACACATCCAAGCCTTTATGAAACTGGGTTTGTTCTTGTGAAGTACTCCTACACATTTACTCAATGGGGCACTAAAATAAAGAAAAATGGTCTCCTTCTTATGTATTTGAGATAAACACACACTGAACAAGATCGCGAGAGCTACGCTTGGTAGAAGAAGTGTCAAAGTAAAATCAATACTTCCCCCCCACAGTAACTGAGGTCAGGGCTGGCTTGTATCAGGTATGAAAATCTTGAAAAACAACGTGAAAAGCGAGGTTCGTCTTTTTTTCATGACTGTGGCTTCGGACAATTCAGATAATGTTATCTCAGCAAGGCAAACGGTGCTTGTGCACATTTAAGGGGACGAATGCGTGTGAAGTGTTCATTGTTTTTTTGGGGGTTTTTTTGATTTTCTGATTTTCAGTGCTGAATCTGCAAGACAAAAGGAAGGGAGTATCACTTTTTTTAGAGTGAACAAGAACCGTTTCTTTCAGAATTATTATTACAAATATTATTGCTATATAAAAAGCATGAAAATGTTTAAGTAAAATGATTTATTCTTGGTTTAGTAATGGTTTTTAAAACCACGCGAATAACTTTAACCGCATTAATGACTGAAAATTAAGAGACAAAAGGATGTCCATCTGATAAAAACTGGCGTTGCTTCGTTAGATCGGTGAAAACGACTGCACCCGAAAAAATGAGTAGTAGAGAGATATACTGGTTGAATCACGACGTGAGAAAAGCACTCGATCTTTTTATGTGTGTGCGTATATGAGAAAGTGAAGAAAGCAGAGAACAGGAAGAGGCTGAGGACAAAGGAAGGAAGGAAGGGGCATCATGGGAAAGGGCTGTGGCTGCTGTGTGCAGCTGACTGCTGTACTTTGTCTTGGAGAGTCATGCCAGGGTTAAAAAACGAGCTGGTGATGAGATAATAAGTGATTGGGAAAGTTGAGACTGGGATGCATGACTGCGCCATGTTAAAGACTTTGTCATATATCTACCAGATCAACCAAAGCAGCTGTCTTTTCTCTTGCTACCTATGAATTTTGGTGACACGTTATCATATAAACCACTGAACTGGATTACAGGCAGAGGAAGCCTGAAGAAAGTAGGCTTTCACAATTGATAAGTTACATAAACCACACGATACTTCAGCAGTGCAGTTATGTGCAAGATTCACTTTTATTTACTTTATGCAAACATTTGCATTTTTAAACTACTTTATAGTTCAGGCCATTACATTTAAACCATAGTATCAGTTATTGCACAGTTTATTTAGTGTTTTGGAGAGAAACAAAATCGCAATGATGTGTGTCTATCAAATATGATACATTAGGTTGTAGGGGTTAATCCTGGGGATAAAATTAAGAAAACTGTTACCATATAATAATAATAAACATTATTATTATAGTCTTTATAAATGCAATCCGTTTAATATAATATGTTTTTATATGTTCTCAATTAAAATGTATTTTTTTAATAATAATATAATAAAATGATAAGCCAACCTTTTTGAAATAAATTTTGCAGATGATATTCTGACAGTTTTATGTATATAATAGGTACTGTGTGGTTAATTAGCAACTCTAAAATGCCCGTAGGTGTAAATGGTTGTCGGCCGAGTCCCTGCTTGGCAATCTATCCCGGGTGTACCCCACGTTTTGCTCGTTTTCAGCAGGGAGCAGCACCTCTAAATGATAAAGGGGGAGTGATTTTATTAACTGTTAAATCACTGAAATAAACAACATTCATTGGTCATTGTTGTTACTAGTCTATTATTTATAGCTGCAGTATACATAACATACATGCAGGTACCTTGTATTCTCATATCCTTGTCTTCCTCTTCTTATATCTTCACAGCCAGTACATGCCATAAGTGAAAGGGAGCTGCCTATAAGTGACCTTGAAATCAAACAACCTGTAAAGACTATGAGCATGTTGTAATGTAAATACACTTAATTCAAGCGGTTTAAAAAGTTGGCTGTGCAGTTTTGTCCATACGTTTCACTGTAACACACATTTCCTCTTTGCCTGCTGTGACCATTGGTGCTGTATTGTGTGGCGCCAACAAGCACTAATCAGCTTACCTCCTTGGGCATCAGTCTCTGGCCGACGGCACAAAAGGCCACGCTGGGACCACCAAAATCCTTCCTTGGGACTTTCACTACCTTATTAAATATCACAAACACACTCACACGCGTACACACATAAACACACACACACAAACATCCTGCTATACCCACACACTCACATTTTGGGATTGCATCAATTGGATCTAAACTCTGGATTTGGGTCATTTTGGTAAGTGAATCCCATTTGTCCTCAGCTCACAAAAAACACTCATAATAGAGAAAAGGCAATACAAGATCTTCAGATGACTCCAAAGGTTATGAGTGAATGACTTACTAAAAGTCACCTTTTCCCCTCTGCACAGGTGGAAGTGCAAGCATGCACATTGGTTTGCCAGTTTTAGAACGTGAAGGAAATTGTCTGATGCACGAGAGACCTCCTTACCTCTTTACCAGACTCGCAGAGTCGTCAGTTTGGGTAATGAAACCACAACATGTTTCACTGCCTCTCCTAAACTTTAACAGTCTAACTGTAAATGTGACAAGATCATTGCACAAACGATAAAGTTAAATGGGCGTATACAAACACAAGCTCTGCTAGTTATGGAGTGATTTATCCTGCATAAAATGCCAAAGCATTCATCAGAAAGTAACCGCTGCAGGTTTTTCTTTGTCTATTTTTTTAAATAAAAAACTAAGATAGTGCTTCTTCCTCTTCCACGAAGATCAGTCTAATAATCTGATTTTTTTGCAGTGTGTGGCATTTTTCTACATGAATGGAAAGGGCCCAAGTTTTCTGGGTCAGGCCTGTGAGTAGACCATATCAGACCATTATGAAATGGGCCTTTAGACTTTGCGTCTGAGTCACAAACTGATGGCAAAGATGCATATGCAAATGATGACCCCTTTAGATTAGAAAATCTCTACTGTGCATTGTGTCTGTGAAGATATGTGCATTTCCCTTATTGTTTGATCCTTTAGTGGGGTAGTAGTTTTTCAGGTAAACTGAAATTAAATATCAAAGGTATCCAAATGTGAGAGTTTCTTTCTTCCTTTCATCAGTTCCATGATGTGCAGACTTACAGCATTCAATTACTTAAAATCACATTACACTATAAATACAAAAATACTATAAATACACATACTAGAATAATATAGCGTACGAATAATAACATGAATTAAAAGAATTTCTAAAAGTATAAATAATTGTGAAATTAGAGTAAAATTAATAAAAAAAATGACTGCACCTTATTTACCTTAAACCAGCTTCTAACCTTGACTGTTAACATCTGTAATTAATTTGATTTGTGTTTGATTTGTTTGATGCTCTTTATACCATCACTGTGCATAATTCATTTTTATATCATTAATGTTGATTTAACCAGAAAGTGAAACTCATTAACCTAGCATGTTTTTTCAATGGGCTGTCTGATCATATTTTAATTTAGGCAGATAAAATACAACTTTAAAAACACAGGGGATTTTATAGTAATCTACCATTCTTTGTTAACACTTACTGACCTTCTGATTAGTTAATGACCTGCTCTACCTCCTGCACTAAAGCAACCCCATAGCGATCATTAGTTTACTGCAATAACTATTCAGTATTCAAACCTATATTGAATTAATGAGTTAGTGAACTTGTAGCTCTATTCCAGTGATTTGGTCAAATTTGTCAGGCACAGAGCAACAAAATAAACACACAAAAAAGCTGCTGTGTTCTGGAGTAGTGGACAACATCATGGAGAATCCCCAGCAACAGCTTATTGCCGCAGTTTATGTACACTGCACATCTACGGTAATCTCTTGAATCATATCTGACATTGCAAAGCTTGCCTGGCTACAGGGAGGCAATTAGCTCAAACCTGCACTGTTCACCTAATAGTTGGGTCAGATCGAGGTTGGATCGCGTTCTCGGAACAAATGAACCGCTCTGGAGTTAATCTGGAACCTTTTGTTCTGCACCTGGGTGCGATTACCATGCTAACATCTGCAGAAACCAACTGTGCCAAAGGGGGAAATGAACGAGAGTTTGATTTATATAAAATAAACAGCACAGGTGTGAAAACAATCTCAATCTAGCTACCAGTACCTAAGCGATAACAGGGACATTCAGACAGTGCAGAAGTTGTATCCACACATGTCCAGAAAACAGTTTTATGGAAAACGATGCACTTCACTATTCCTGCTGTTTACAAGGATTCTTATTTAACCATAACTTGGAGATATCGATTAAGATGGTCTTACATGTCTGATGACATTTCACTGGTTGCCATGGTGCACATGAAGCTACAGTGTGATCAGTGTTATTGCCATGGTGACAGCATTTCCCCTTTGTGTCCTGCAGGATCAGACTACATTGTAGGCTGCTGATAAGTGTGTGTGAGTGTGAGAGTCTTCCTGCAGGTGCAGTGCACATGCAGCAGCACACAATTTATCCAGTTTCGCTTTACTGTTTCCATGTTCTCATCCCTCTACCCTGCAGTTCAGCCCTCCCCTTCCAAAGTCTTTCCTGTCCGCCTGAGAAGCAGAGACATGCCCTGGTAGCGCTGACCTCACCCACAGACCCCAAGGAGTTGCTGTCCATTACTGTTTCACAGTCAAGCCAGTTATCCCTGCATGCACTAAAATAGCACTGGCTATTTGCCTTCACATCCACTCCCTATTAGTAGTCACATTAGCTCCCACCACTGTCATTGTTTTATAAGAGGGCTGGGTGTAGAGTGCCGTGCAAAAGGTAAAAAACCAAACAGGAAGATAAAGGTTTGATGGCGCTGATTTTTTTGCATGTTATGACTCTGATTTTTTTCTTTATTTGATATTAAACTAACCTTTGAAAACCACTGGATTATATTTATGTAAGTGAAACCATGTGAGAAGCCTCTGGGAGTCACAGCCCAAACACAGCTAGCTTTTTTTTCCTGAGTGGATGTTACATTTAATAATCTTCTTTTACTTTTAATCTGAAATGGAAGCAGCAGCTGTCAGATAAATGGAACAAGTAAAATGTAACATAAAGTAGCAAAGATGAAAATAAATGCACAGACTGAAGAAGTAGCTAGAATGAGTAATGAAACGTTTCTCCGACTCAAAATACTCGGTTGCTGAGGAACAGAATCAACTTTTTGGTATTTCCTTGCCTGGACTATTGCGCACACGTAAAGTCATAAACCCTCAGCATTGTACCTAAGTACAAGTGTTTGAATAAGAATAACTAGTTACTTTTAACCTTCTGTGAAATTTTTCAAGTCAATAATTGTGAGCAAATGACACAGTTGAACAAGGTCACCTCTCAGTTTGACTGAATGCATTTTGACATAAGTGGTGGAGAAGAGGATGACATGAAGTGACATTGAGGAAAAGAACTCTACAGGATTTGTCAGGCCCTTACTAAACAAGAAGAAAACTGTATTTGGAAAAGTGCTTTAAATGTTTATGTAGTATTAGACTCTTTGACATCTGTAGACACGTGGGGCTAAATGTGTGTATTTAGCATTTAATAAAGTGACAATTCTGCATAGAAATGAGTCTCGCAAGGAGGAGGAGCAGCCAGAGTTTTATTACTAAATCACCTTGGAGGATTTAGGACTCACAGATTCGCAAAAACAATCACTCAGAGCCTTCCAATTTAAAAATGTAATAAAAATGTAATAAAATTGTAAGTAAATATTTCACATTAATTAACCTACTTCAGTAAAAAGACAAGTGTCACTTATATTCATTATTATTCATAAATCATTTAAACAGGTTGCTTAAACAGGTCATTTAAACAATGAACTTTTTCTTAAGAGTGTACAAAAACACATAAATTCTATATGTTCAGTAATGAAGAAACACATGTACAATTGTATAGTATAGGTAAGAGAATGTAGGTTCTTATTTTTTGGAGGGTTTTCCATTTTTGTGCAGCAAAGTGTAGATCGGTATGAGCAAGAGGTACAGCCTGTTTTTGTATAAACATGAAGATTTTCCTCTTAAATTTTCTTGACTGATATATATGAGTCTTATAAGTGAGACTAGATGGCGACTGTCTCGTAAACCCGGTCACTAAAATGTGTTCCCTGACCATTTGACGAGAGGTAGCAGAAGATTGCTTTATGTTGCTACAGGAAATTGGTCAAAGACAGGTATACAGCACTAGTAGATCGCCAAAGTCACTTGTAGTTTGTATTTGCCGATTTGCCTGCAAATGCTTGCCAACTTAGCTTGCTAAGCAGTGAAACTGTAAAGCGTTTGACACAAAATGGAAACAGAGACAATTTGGCTTTACAGTAAAAGCTGCACATTTTGAAACATGTCGGTTTCAGCGGTAAGGCACAAGTTTCACTTAGAAGGTAAATGTCCTGCATTTCAGCTTTGCATCTTACTAACCACTTAGTGATTAGTTAGCCTGAGTTTAAAGACAAACTTCAGGCGACTGCAGCAACCTGCTGGCAACCAAGAGGTTTTTGATCCAGCTCACCCCTTTGTGACAGATTTCGCCCAGCAACAACCAGCAACCATTTGCCAACTGTTTGAAGAATACGCATGGACACTGTCAGGGCTAAAGGCTCATGTTGATTCTTTACTTGCACAAGTGCAGAGTTATGTACCTCAGTCCAAAATAATACTAGGAGGTCTAATTGCTTGCGTTGCTTATTGAAGAGAAGGTGACTGGAGTCTGTGCGTTTAAAGTAGTAAAGGATCTTAAAAATACTGGCATACAGATATGCTAATAAAGATCCTAGTTTAGTTCATTTGCAATTAGAATTCAAATGAAACCAGCGAGAAAGGTTAGAGGGAAGTGAGACAGGCTGCAATACATAGCATACACGTACACATTTTTCTAAGTAGGTGAAAGACAAAAGGATTGAGCACCAGTGGCTCAGTTTTTAACAGTGTACTGTATTTTAAGTTAATGTAGTGGAGTCAAAAGTTCATATTAAAATGTACTAGAGTGGAGTACCTTTAAATTGTTGCTAAAAGTACAGCAGCTGCTGTAAGTAGACATAACGTGGTTACTGTCACGGTCAAAAAAGAATTGGTTGATGGAAGAGAACAATAGCTTTGGTTCAACTTGTTTTAATGCCGCGAGAATGAAGTTCAGCTTTAGGATAATAACCCACACACATTCACAAGATGTCTTACTAAATGTGGCATCACATTTTCAGTGCCATGTACACGGAAAGAGCAGATAAAAAATCAACAGTTTATTTTAAGAGCAAAAAAAGAAAGAGCCTAGCAGCGAGAAAGGACAGGGAGATCAAACAACACAAAGGAGAAAACACCACCTACAGCAACTTCATAAGTGATTGTATTAAACTCTCCTTTCATACCTTTTCGACATGTTTAAAAGATCATGTCAGGTTAGCAACAGATGTGTCCCATTCTGTTCTCATCATAACAGAGTGAGTCTGATTGATTTATCTGCTGTACTTTTAATAAGATTTTTGTATTTTTTAACATAATCTGTTTGTAATAATCTCTGTTGCCACGACTTTTTTCTTCATTATCTTTTAACTTTACTTTTCTTGCTTTGAGCTGTTGTAACAAGTAAATTTCCCCAGCGTGGGATCAATAAAGTCTTATCTCATCTTTCTTAACATAATTTTTGCTACAGCTATGCCAGGCTTTGGATGGCACTTTTGAAACTCACTGATACCCACTTTGCAGTAACTCACTGATAACTGCGTCAACACGCTGACTGTCTTACTCATGGCAGAAACGTGGCAAACACCTACTGAGACATATATAATGATTTGATACTGAACCATTAGAAGCTGAGTGGGCCTAATGACAAATGCAGGAGGGAAATTTTGCTGCAGTTGGTGGGCCTTCTACATCATTCATTGTGAGCCCCGCTCCTCAAACTCTACTAAAATCAATTGAACCAAAACTGTTTATGCATTCACTCCTTATACTCAGTGGCACATTACGTTCTGCAATGCAAATAAGGGTGCTGGTAATGAAGCTTATACAGTGTGAAAAGGCCAATTATTCTAGTATGTGGTGGCTGGGACAAGAGTGTGCTTAGGCTCCCTCCAGGCTAAAGACAGAACCTAGTAAACACCTCATCACCTGATGAGACACACACACACACACACACACATATATATATAGTGCAGAAGAGCCTCATGACTATTGTGAAACGTGCAAAGACACCCTGCAATAAAAGGCGCACATAAACGAGTGCAGGAGGATGCATTAAAAAGCATATGTAGATGATTGCATGTAAACATAAACAGAAAACTACATCCAAGAGGTATAAGAAGGTGCACATGCATCAGATCAGCATCGAAACACTGTATACAGAAAATAATAATAAGTATCTGCATATTTGCAAGCGCAACCTTGCCAGTGGATGAAATGGGAGGAGAGGACAGGGAGTGGAAAAACGTGAGGTGAAGATCACGGCTTTGTGGGTTTTTTTAATAATTATTATTTCAAGCATTTGCTGCTCACTTGTTGTTTGTTTTATGCATATGCTTACAAAATGTGTGCTTGTGTGTGTGTGTAGCGTAAGAACAACATAGAACTGAGAAAAGTGAAGCATGGCGGAAATAAGAGCAAATCGAGGAGACGGGGAAAAGGGGGCAGACGGCAGAGGAGAAAACAGGAGAGGCGTGCAGCAGGAGGCCACTTGTGTCACCAGTTGCAGAGGGTCATGGAGGGGGAGGTGAAAATTAAAACACGCAGGCGGCGTCTTGCACCTCAGCCCATGCCCTCGTTGGTGTCAGTGGCCTGTAGATGAATGTGTGTGTGTGCAGGATGGGTTCTTGGGGTGGGGGTGGGGGAGTGGGTTAATGGGTGAGGGATATCTCAGAGGTGTAGAAATGCGCAGGTGAGTCACAGGTGTAGCCGCACGCTGCATATTTCAAGAGTCTCATCACAGTGCAGTAGGGGCACCTGAGCGTGGGGCGCGCCATGTGCCTCCCTGCTCGTCAGACAAATTATTCTGATGTCTCATTGTGTAGAGCAGGGAGTGTGGATTAGAAGAGGCGAGACCTGTTAGTTGGGTTGACAGAAAAGTGTGCGAAGTAAAGTAGTTAGTCATACTCGGAATGGTTTCGGAGAAGAAGCCGCATTTACCTGTTAATGTGCCAGTGCTGTGTTCTTAAAGCAGGGGATGGGAGACGTGTTTGGAGTTCAAATGACCTATAATATTCTATAGGATGTACATAATAGTAAATGGTGAGCAGGTGTGTTACTAGATGGATTTGTATAAGCAAGATTGTCACTGTGCTGGTATAGTTTCTATTTTAGGTACATAAGTTCACAGCCAGTGTAGGTACACAGTACATGGTTGGTGTAGTCATGAAGGTAAATAATGTTAGTGCGTAATGCTCTATATTTTCTCACCCTCAGTGGTTGCCAACTTGAGTAAGTAGCCAGCCAGTTAGCGAAAAATTTTCAGCCCACAGGTGGAGGCTATTCCCTCAGCAGTGATGGCAATGTTAGTGCTATTTAGCTAGCTAACAGGTACACATTTATGCTTTCACGCACGGATGTTAAGTGCAGTGCTGGGGTCTTTAATTTAAAAAAGTAATATACAGTAACATATATTACTGTTGCAAGTAATATACTACATATTACTGGTTACTTTTCTTAAAAGTAATGTAGTACATTACTTAATTACTTGCTGGGTTAAGTTACATTACTTTCTTGTTACTCTATAAAATGACCTGGAACAACTGTCTTATAATTAGTAATAACTAGTTAGCAATACAAACCATCCATCCATTCGCTTATCCTTTTCAGGGTTGCGGGGGAGCCTATCCCAACTATCTTAGGGCAAGAGGCAGGGTACACCCTGGACAGGTCACCAGTCTGTCACAGGGCTAACACATAGACAAAGACAACCATTTGCACTCACATTTGTTCCCACATTCACACCTATGGGCAATTTAGAGTTTCCAATTAACCTGTCCCCCCTACCTGCATGTCTTTGGACTTTGGGAGGAAGCCGGAGGACCCGGAGAGAACCCACACAAAGACGGGGAGAACATGCAAACTCCACACAGAAAGACTGTGCCACCGCTCAGCCCAGCAATAGAAACCTTAGGCTATAATCCCAAACACCAACATAAGTCCCTATTTTGACGAGGACACATACATTTTTATATATGACCCGCTCATCACAGCTTTTGTTACCTGAAGAAGTTTGGGCTCTGGCTGCTATGATGAGGTCGGCATTCACTTAGCTTTAAAATCACAACGAGATTTTAGCTAGCTTGGTGTTAGCATCCTGTCTATACCGATGCTTTGCAAAGAGTGAAAGTTGTGTCAGCAGTACAATCCAGTTGTTGCTGTCCTGGACATTTGCATTTCACCATCACGTTTGTCCTGCACACAGACTGAAATCAGCTGATTGCAGCGCAATTGCACAAAAACAAAAAAGCACGTCTCTGTTTGATATTTTTCAGCGTGCAGACAACTGAAGAGGTTTTGTGACGCAAGTGACGACATAATTGTAATTTAAATGTAATTACATAATTTAGTATAATACGTTACTTTATCGCGTTAATGAAAAATGGTTGTGGGGAAAGTTTTAGGAGTTTATTGGTACAAACTTTGTTTTTCTTCCTTTTTTTCACAGAAAGAAAGATCTTTATCATTATTGGTATTGTCATTTCCAAAAAGTGCGAAACTTGCTGTGTTTGATTTAGGACGCTAACGCTAACCTATCAAAATTCCCACAATAGACAAGAAAGCACATGTGTATAATCTTCAAACGGAAGTATGCAAATTCAGACACAGCACTTCCCTGCACCAGATTAGCTACCCACACGCTTTTTGACTCTCACTGGGTTGTGGTGGTGATTTAAATTTTACGTATCATGTGGATTGTGTTTGTAGCACAGGTCTAGCGCTGCTGGAGTGTACCGGATTGCCTAGCATTCTCCACCACATTTTTTCTCCATGAAAGGAAATAATTTCTTTTTCTTTTGGCCTGTCAAAATGAAATTCACTGCTGAGTCAGAATAACACGCAAGAAAATGGTCCACCTTAAGTGAGTAGTAGTGATTTTTTTTGTCAATAATTTACTAGAAAAAGGCAGCAAATAAATAAATAAATAAATAAATAAAACTTTATGTATTTGTTTGGGGGTTTTGTCGGGGGATGTGGTTAACACAATAAAAGTTCATTTAAGCTAATATGTTATATACAGTTATTTATGGCTTTGACATCTGGTTAATAATTTAGATTTTACTGAAGCTGGTGAGAAAACCAAATAACTTCATGATCTATTAATGAAGCCAGTGTAAATTTTTATCATGCACTTAGTTAATGGAATTACCTCTTGAGTACCTCTAAATCTTGAGTAATAAAAGACAGTGTATTCAGTGCATTAGCTGGGATAGTGATTGAGATATTTTTGGTCACCTTACCTGTTTTGTTATTAACACTCATACACGATTGTTACACAGCCATTACCCCGGAACTCTTAATATGCAAAACCGACTTGATTGGGTTATGGTACAAAAACAACAGGTTTATGAAAATGCAGGGTCTTTGTTGTTGTTGCAACAATAATAAACATGCAGCTGAGGTTATGGGAGAGTCATGGGTAAAAGACATGTTGATTACAGGGTTAAAATGGAAAACAAACAGCTGTCTGCATGTTCGCTGTTTTTGAGCCACTTACCTAACTCAGTCTTCAGTGGCTGTGTGACCTCGTGTCAATATTTGCACAATGAAAGTTAACTATAATAAAATACTTTATAGTTTCAAAAATAAAAATAATAAGGTATTACTGACCAGTATGATCATGATCACAATGATTTTAGTTAATGATTGTTCTGTTTTAAGAATTGTTTAGTTGTGACATAGAATATCTTCATTTTCTACCTAAGACATCAGCAGGGTAAAAAGCTTCAAATGCTACACATAGCATTTTAAGTTCTTGTTGCAGACAAATCTCAGTACAGCATAAAAATGAAACTTATTTTTGGCGGGTCACAAAATTTTTGGCCCTTTTAGTGGCTTACATATTTTTGATCATGCATATTTTGTATGATAGTTAGGTATATCCTGTATTTTTGTATATGATGCACAAAAAAATTGCAATGCTGAAATCTGTATACCTGGAATAAGTATAAACACCATAATGGACAAAATGAGAAAATATAAATGAGTGATTTTCAAGTTAAAAAAAAAAAGTTAAACTCTGAAAGGTTTTATGCTCAAAAAAGCAAGTATGTAAAACTGTGAAATTCACTTCCACATATAAGAACAATAGAAACCGATTTCTGCCTTCAGTTATGTAAATAATGCAAGAAACTAAAAACATTATGTTATGAAATTATTACTGAGGAACTTCCTCCCTGTCTCTATGACTGCGCGCCTGTTTTTTTTTTTTCTTTGTGTATCTGTTTCATTCACATCCTATTGCTGACCTATGTGACTCAGCATGGGTTTTTGTGGTCGTATAATCGGGATGCCCTAGCACATAAACCATAATCATCTTCCTTTCCATTTCTCAACATTAAAGGCTGCTCGTTTTTTTTCTACCATGTAATAATAGGGAGCCTTCAATTCATGCCTTACAACGGCTTGTAACTTTGTACAAATCACATGCCCATCAGAAAGCTGGCGCGTCCCCGCTGGTGTTTATTTCCCTCGGTTCCTCAAAAAAATAAAAACGCTTAAACAAATTCTAAAAGATTTTTACCAATTGTTTTTTTTTCAAAGTCAGTGATGTAAAATAGGCTTAAAAATCAGGTGAAACTGAAACTGCATTAACCTTGAGAACAGCATGAAAGAGAGAAACAAAGACTGTCAAGGTCAGCGTTACAGACAAGGGGGGTGACAGGAGACGAATCTCTGAGAAACTCTCCAAATAAAGCATCGAAATGGGAGGAGGGAGTAATCTCTCTGCCTCACCAGGCACTACACACACACACAGAAATACACACGCATGCACACAGACGCGTTTCCATGCAAACAACTTGGCCATGCCGGGCGGTTAGGTGGGAGGATGTAAGGGAGAGGGCTACACCCTTATGCGAAGCTTTGTTGTGTGACACATAGACAGCCCACCCTAGCATTCCCACCCCTATATTTGGCCTTGAATACAATTGCAGGTTTGAGAGTGACAAATCGGATTGGGTCAGGCAGACTCAGCTGAGGAAAAGGACGAAATTACATGAGTAGAAGGGGAAACCACTATAGCGGAGTGGTTGTTTTGCTATAGCATTAAAGATACAAAAGGCACTATTAGTTCAATTTCAGTTTTAAGAAATTCAGATTTCATTAAAAGAATTTAAGAAATAGGGATTTGACTCTTGCTCATTGTGTGGATAGTTTTCATAAGGTGTAAAGAGGAGAGAGTTTTTCTGTCTTTATTGATCTATAGATTGGCTGTTTTTCCTGACCAGTCCACACACTGCATGCCAGGAACCACATTGCTCATCTGCGGAAAAGGGCAAAGTGTAAACATAAATAACAAGTATTAAAATAAAAGTTTCAGTTTTAACAGCTGTGGGCTTATGGTTGACTTTTCACACAATTTGTCTGAATCATCCCGAGTGCAATTTTCCTCATGCAGCAGTTGTGCAGGTGCTGTTTTTAAAAATGTATTTAATTTGATTTTTGATGCGTACCTTTGACTGTCTGGTTATGCAACCCACCCCCAGTATCACCTTCAAAATTTTTCCAAATTTCACAACTCTGTTTCTGCCTAAGATTCAAATTATTAGAACCTTTTTCTTTCTCCCATCTTTGCTTCAATCGTTAATAATTTCTCTGATCCTACCTCATTTTTGTCAAGCAAAAATATGAAACTAAACTTCATGTTCTTGTGTGTGCATAAATAGCATCTTCCCATTTATTCTAATCAGGGCTGCAAAGGAGGCTGAGGTATATGTGAGTATTAAATACTTAAATTAAACACCAGTAATTGAGGTAGCACGTGAGTTTAAAATAAAATAACTAAAATAACACAAGAGTCGAACACACTTTTGCCATGTACTCAAAAGATAGCAATAATCCTGTTAAAGGGAGTTTTTCCTTCCCACAGTCACCAAGTGCAAGGGTTGCATTTATTGTAAGGTCTTTACCTTACAGTATCAAGTGACTTGAGGCAACTGCTGGTGTGATTTGGTGCTACCGTATATAAATAAAAATGAATTGATATGATGAATGGAAATGATAAAACACAAACGTAGACCTGAAGAAAATAAAAACCAGCCGTACAAGCTGAAAAGATCCATCAGTGTAACAGCCATGCTAGTCTTATCCATGTGCATATGTACTGTACAGTATGTGTGTGCTTGTGCTATGTGACTGTGTTTGTAATTATGAGTGTGTGTGTGTGTGTGTCTGTGTGTGTGTTGGTGTAATTACACAGTAGTGGACTGGTGGTGGGACAGTAAATCAACTGTAGAATGAGTTGGATTGGTCCGCTCTGCCGGCAGCACTCCTCACCCTAACCGGTCATCAGGGAGGGATACACTCTTAGAATAAATACTGTGTGCCTACAGAATGTGTGTGTGCGTGTGTGTGTGCAAGCGTGGATGTCTATATCCATCTGTGCACACAGCACATTTTCTGCTTGTTCCTGTCCACATGTGTGCACATGTTTGCTAGCGATGAAACTGTGTGCACGATGCAGTGCAGAGCATGGGCGTGTCTGTGTACGAGTGTAAATGCACGCGCACAATTTTTTGGTGGTGTGTCAGCAGAGTTCCTCACCCAAACAGTTCATGAAAAAAGAGGGACTCTTGACTGCTGCCTTTTCACCACAGCAGCCACTCGGCCAGCAGCCACACAGTTAGCTGCTATTAAAAACATTCCCCACAAACCCAGAGTGAAAGAAATATTTCAGTGCGTCACTCACAATCTAAAAACATTTCTCAAATTTTATTAGATGATCCTGCCAAAGGAAGTGGTATTAGTAATGGTGGATTTAGGGTTTTTTAGTGCGTGTGTTTGTGTATGTCTGTGCGGGGTGTGTGTGTGTGTGTGTGTGTGTGTGTGTGTATGAGTGTGTAATCTTTAAGTTGGGCAGTTTTAGCTTTCTTTGCCCGGGTTCTGAGATGAACAACATTTAGGTTTAAAGCAGCAACAATACAACGCACAACTACTGTTGTGAAAACTCCCTATTCATTTTTTGTCAGAAACATGACCTGGAGCTAAAGGTAACAGAAATCTTAGACGTCCAGGGAACGAGAAATTTAAAAAAAAAAATCTATTAGAAATTATCACCAGTATTTAGTTTGCCAAAACAAACTTCTGGATATATATATATGAAAGGTAAAGGGTAAAGAAAAGTAAAGAAAAGAGAACATGGAAGATACAATATGATTACAGATGGCTTTGGATCAAAGACTTCTGGCAGTGTTGTGTAGAGGGGGGAACCATTAGATGATTTCAATATTAACTCATTAAGATAACATGTAATGCACTTTATCACCTTTTTCAACTACAATTATGTCCACAAAGTTCAACTTTGTCAATATCTGTTTTATCCAGTAAGATATAGCTATCTCATATTGTTTTGCTGCAAAATGAAATTATCAAGTATATCAAAACTGTCATTAAAACCTGCCACAAACTTTGCCAAGAGACAGAGTCAGTCTGCTCTCAGTCTGCAATTGATTGGAGTCAAGTTGGCAATTGCATGCAACCTGTTTCTGATAATACAGCAATTAAGTGTAATGAAGGGTCAAAAATCACAAATATGGTGCTGTCTACATCGCCAGAAATATACATTTAACAGAAATTTACATTTACCTACTACATTCCTGTTTTATAGGATATAACCAAAATACAACCAGCTCAAGTTGTGCACATTAACAGAGACTCGTTCAGAAAGGTAGCAACATATTGGTAATCTGTATGAATTTGTAAATTAGCAATCCAAAAGTTGCACAAAGTCTCTGAGAGCAATTCCAGACAGGCCAAGTCAGACAATAGCTGTTGGTTGAAAGGCTGCTTCCTATCAGGCAACCTTGCAGCCCTCTAGTATTTTCTGATTGATTTAATAAAACATCGATATTTGGTTACACCGTGCAAAATATCACAATACTTTGGTGTATTGTTTTTTCCCGCCACTCCCAGTGTTTTGGCTGAATTTGGATTCCACAAAACACATTTTTTTGCGGGATGGTCAAGTGATTGAGCCACACCAAACAGTTTTCTTAGGAACTCTGTCACTCTGGGGAAAACAGTGCTTGGTGACTGAAATCTTTGCAACTGTTTACATTGAATGAACTTGTGATCTTGTTGCTTTTGAAATGATTACTTTGTGGTCTGAGGCCACTCACAGTCAGTTGCTATCTTCAAAGCAACTTTGGCTCTTCAACACAGTGATAAAATGGCAAAAACAAACAAACAAACAAACAAACAAAACCATAATCAGTGAACTTTTGGTTTTCAATAGAAAATTGTCAAGTTAGCGATTACATGCAATCTGTTTGTGATGATACAGTGATTAACTGTGACGAATCAGCAAAAATCATAAATTTCTTGCCATCTGTTGCAAATCTGCTGCTGTCTACGTACATGGAAATTCACACAAAGCAAAACTTGCATTCAGAGTCCAGCCGGAACCTCAGAGATTTGAAACAAATTCAGAAATTCCCCCACAAATAATAACGTAGTCATTCCACTGCAAAATGGCATAGGCATTTAGCCAGAACATAACCAGTTTGCTACCAGTTGAATCAATTTTCCTACTGTACACGTCTCAGACAAGTTGAGCTTTCAAACAATCAGCATTTATAAATTAGATGGAAATTTACAAACCTTTAAAAACCCGTCTGAGAATGACTGCAGTCAATCTGAGTTGGACTGCAATTGTTTGGAGACAGGTTTCTTTTCCCCAGGTGACCTGTGCATTCACCTTCCAGCTGAAAGTGGTCGCCAAGATGTTGAGAGTGTTGCACCCTCAACCTCTGGGTAGCCACAACTATTTGCAGTTCATGCAATCACTGGGCAATGACTTGGCAACCACAGATTTTTCCCAGGTGCAAGGAGGTTGTTGTTCTATTTTTACTCTTGTGTGAACGAGGCATCAAATATATTTTAAATGCTCCATACAGTGAAAAGTCAATGTGGCCTCATTTAAACATGATGACTGAGTTTCTTTATCTATGTGTGCATTCGTGATGATGTTAAAACTGCCAATTCTGCCAGCACACAGAACGTGACTGACTAAAAAACTCAGAAATCTGAGATGCAGGCACGTTCCAACATGAGTCACAACCACACACACACAAACACAGACTGTCCAGATTATTGGAACTAGTGATTATTGGCAATAAACACCAATCAGCTTGCTTGCACGGTATGTCGGTGTATATGTAGATTTTCCTTTACGAAGCATGAATGTGAAACTTGGACACAGCGTGCCATTTGTTCATGATGAAAAAAAAAACCCCACACACCATTCTTCCTTCACATATGACCCATTAAGCACCATCCTTTGAAGCATGGGGGTGGTTTACTGAAGATATTTCTACACACAACAAACGTTAGTAGTTCTGATCATATCACATCTTTAGCCATTGCTACAGTGCAAAGCCCCTAACCTCTCCCCACCATGAAGACCACAGGCCAACCACACGTAAAAATACAAATACACATATACACACACATACAAAGAGACACCCATACTCTACGTTCTGCCTCTCTAGGCCAGTCATCCGCAAAATATGGCTTCGGTTCCAAAACTGGCTCACAGACCATCTCAGTCAGGCCCTTGGCTGCTATACAACTTACTATTCCACTTATGTGTGCTGACTAACCTTTGCTATCCAGAACTCTACATCACTGTGCGGATTCTGAGTGATGGATAAACGTCTGTCCTCTTTTCAGCGATGATGCCACACTTTGATGATATATATATATCATCAAAGTGTGGCATCATCGCTGATGTTGAAATATGCAGAAAATATATATACTAACATACATTAATATTCATAGCTTCTGCAATATTTAACTTATGTTATTAATACAGCCCTAAAACTGTGACTAAATCTCAACCATGTTTTACAGATGGCTGCAAACACTCTCTGTTGTACCTCTCTCCTGACCTTCATCGTACACATTGATGATCATTTGAGCCAAAATTTTCAAATTTGGATTCATCATAAGACCTGTTGCCACTGGTTTTCTGTGCAGCTCTTCTGTACTTTGGCATACCTCGGCCTTTTCTTACTGCTTTCCTTCCTTAAGAATGGCTTCTTGACAGCCACTCTTCGACAGACCATCTCTGATGATGCTTTAGTGAACTAATGAACCTGCTGATGGATCTCTCAGGTGCTGTGTCAGGTCTTTGCTAGATTTTTTTCTTATTGCCTAATTAATTCTAATTCTAATTAATTCTAATTCTAATTAATTCTAATTTGATTCTCCACATTTCCAGTTTCCTCATCTTTTTTAAAAAGCACACTGCACACCATGCAGTCAAATTGGAACATCTAATTATACAGTTTAACATTGGTTCTTTGCTAAGTTGAGAGTTAATGTATAGATGGTCAAAGAAGAACAGGCAGATCTTCAGAAAACCTGGAGAACTACTTAAAAATATTACAAGAACGTGAGAAAATGAGGGGTAGCTCGAGACTTTTGCACATTACTATTTACAACTAAAAGGTTGTGTGTCTTTATTAACCAATCTTGCATATGCTGGTTCTCAGATTACGCTGTTCAAAGGGATTTTATTGCTAGCTGAAACAAAACACTAATCAGTGCACACACTGTAAAGAAAAGAAAATCCCTCAGTGTTAAACTCCTTGACTCAAATCTGAATTTAATTGCCTTTTAAAGACACACGTAGGCTTGTATGTGTTGCACTGACGCAGGTAAGGTTTCAAAAATAACTCTCACTTTGGTAACTAATGGCATGCAAACGAATGCCATAGCAACTCTATGATTTAACAGCTCACCTGGCTGAGTTCAACCCGCAAGTGAACCATCTGATGGAAGTGCTTGATCTATAACTTTTATTTCTCTTGTAAATAGAAAATATTCAGCCCACTTCAAGTGTCAAGTGCTATAAAACGCTTCGTTTCTGCCCATATAAAGCGAGTGTCAGAACAAATAAAACACAGGTACTGTGAAAGCATAATGTCATGTTTAAGGCAGCGACTGAGTGGGAATCACAGGATCCAACAGCTTTAAAGATGCAAAATTATTGAACAAACACTGATATTTCAATGCTTATATTTTAGTACTGGAATTAAATTTCCTGTCATTCGCTTTGTCTGTTATTTGTTAATTATTATAACAGTAATGTTGTCTGTACACTCTGGTGAATGGAGCATTAATCAGTATGTATTATGTATTATCTATATTTTATATAGTACTTGTGATCATACACACACACACACAAAAAAGAGAAGAGTTAAAAAAAAAAAAAAAAAAAGTCCAGAGGAGCCAGCAGTCTCTAAGCCTTGTGTGGGATGTAGTTTGGCCAGGCATGAACGCAGTATAACCAGACACCCTCCTTTTATTTTCCCCCCTTCCAGACAAGATACACACACACACACACACACACACACACACACACACACACACACACACACACACACACACACACACACACAGATGTTGTGCTTCATAATTTTAACACCCCTCTCTGACCTGAAGGCATCTCTTGTTAGCACTGTGTGTACTGTACAGTTCAGACAAGGTCAGTAAGTGGGCTGAGGTTTCTTTTTTAACACCCCTAGTTGGAGTCCTCCTGCTCAACACACACACACAAGAGGAAAAAGAGTGAATGTCAAACAATGTAGCTACATCATGCAGAGAAATATGCATGGGAAAGTAAGTTACTGTAAAGCTGCTGTTATAAAAGCTACTTTTTTATCAAAATCAGGAGACAGCGTAGCAGACCTCGCTCATATCTGCAAACAAGGGGGAAAGAGAGAGGGTGAGAGAGTCTCAACATTGGCAAAAAGCTCATCCTGATGAGTTTCTACATTTTGGGAAATCTCAAGGTTGAGATTAGGCCAAATCATTAAATACGTCTTGGTCTCAGGAAGTTGTCATGTGCACATTTAAACCGGAGTATTTCAATACTTGGCTGTAATTGCAATTCGTCGCCTTTGTTTCTCTTTTTTTAAAACTTTCATTTTGTCTTCAAATGGATTCAATTACCCCAGCACTTACTCATGTCCAGACAGTGTAATGCCGCTACATAAACCATAAATGACAGAGACCAGAATAGAATAAAGTGACCGTGCATTGACACGAGGGGAGATGGTATAATGAAAAATCCCCCGAAAAGTGACGCAAATGAAGAGAAACGCAGGAAACATGTCATCGGGATCTGTCACGAATGCTCAGCCTAAAAGTTGGATTTAATAGTTTTAAACAAACCCATTACACTGTGCCTGGTAGTGTCTGGGTTTTTTTAAGTGGGTACATGAGAATAGGTCTGGGATGTTTTTATGGCTGGAAGTGCTGATATTTTTCCTCTTGAAAGCTAGCACGGAGCAATTATGCTATTCCCCCCTCGCCTCAAGACCGTGTTTTTCTTATTACTTTGATGTTTGCACCTTACAGATTGAGCAACTTTGCACATGTATCTGCATTTATCTGCTCCTCTGAGACTACACAACAACCTTGAGTAAAGAGGATACCGCCCCACCCCACACACACATACATACATACACACACACACACACACACACACACACAACAAACAAACTATTTTTGAAGGTCAAAAGTATGTTTCTTCCTCCCTGCCATCTTCCAAAAACAACCCATCCTCTGGTACCCTCCCACATCTCCTTAACACCCCCATCTAAACTCCTATTCCTCCCCCCCTCTATCCATACCTGTCACTCTACCTCCAACCCCTGCTGCTTGTTGCATCTCTCACCTCCCTTGTTCCCCTCTCCTCCCCATTTTCTCTGCCTGGCTCTTCCACTTTCTCCTTCCACCTGCTACCCTATCCACCCCATCTCCTTCTCTGCATGCCTGTCCCCTACCTATTGCTGTCCCCGCGGCTCCCTCCGTTCCCCTCCCTCTCCGTCCTTCTCTGCTTTCTGACACTCTATGTGTCGTTGATGAACTTCCTTCTGTGTTCCATCTGCCCCTTTCCCACCTCTCCCACTCCCTTCCAGCAGACCCACCTACTCAACGGGTGCTCACCATACATGCGGGCGTGTACACACACACACATGCACGGCCCAGAGCTGTCAACGTGCTCCTCGGACACTCCGAGTTGTACTGCAGATTAACAGCAGGGGGAGTGCCAGGCTTCAGAGGACAGAATAGAGGGGAGAAGAGAGAGCAGAGCTGCCCCCTCTGCTGCTACACCTGCGGGAGGCATGATGAAGGGATGATATACAGAACACATGCACAGAGTTGTTCATTTGCAGCTTGAAAAATCTCTATTTATAGCTGATAACATTTTTTTTTTATTAAAAGCTGTTTTGATTGTTGTTTATGTAAAATGCCAAAAAAAGAATTCAGTGGTTTTCACCTTGTACTGTAACTAGTAGAAAACAGTGTATTTTGTATGATGCCATGGATTCTTCAGCTCCAGAATGAATTGCATTGTCAAGAAAATAACCAGCAGATAATTAAATCTTCTTCTTCTTCTTTCAGTTGCTGCCTTTAGAGGTCGCCACAGTGGATCCAGATAAATAAAATCAATAATTGCTGATTGCAACTCAGTATTCATGAATTTGGTCTATTGGTGATTAGATCTCTAAAATAAGTATATAGTGAGGTATCAAACTCCTTCTAACCATATTTTTTTTAAAGCGCTTTGGAAAAAAATTATGTCTATATTATTTTGCCACATAGTTGAGTACATGCCTGCCTGACACAATCTGTGTGTGTGTGTGTGTGTGTGTATCAAAAATACCACAGGATTGTTTATTGCAGGAATCATTTCATTAATATATTCCATCATTTACTTACCGCCTCCCTGTATATGTAGGTTACAGTAAATCTGTGACTTACTGCACATTTTAATAGCACTGCTCACACCACGGTCCTATGATCTGTCTGCTGCCCCCACCTGCTGGTTATAACGCTATCGTGTTTTTGTTACTCAACAAATTGAACCCCAGCCAATCTCGTGTGTGTGTGTGTGTGTGTGTGTGTGTGTGTGTGTGTGTGTTATTTGTCCAAGTATTCATGTGATTTTGTGTTTGCGTGCCCGCGTGTGTGTGTTTTACACAAAGAGATGTTCAGTCACTTCCACCCACTCTCTCCATCTAGTTCACAGTGATCTTTCTCCCACACCTATCTCCTGCAGCCATTCAACCCAACAATAACAGAGCAGAGCTGCAGAAGACCACTGCATCAGGGCCGCTGGCCTGATGAACCTCACAGACTGACAGGCACAAATAATCAGCTGCCCTTTAAAGAAAAAAAAAACATATATACAGTACTAACAGTTTCCTGGCTGGTGTTGTTTATATCACACCGTTGCTCTCAGAAGCCGCAGGAGGGGAGCGTCTGTGACCTTAAGAGATGTGGGGCCTGTACTGTCTAATTCCATGTTTATGGTTTTGCCTTTTATAACACACACAGACGGAGCTGCCCAGGCCACAAGCACACGGAAATATCATCATGCGCCCTCTCTGCTGCTAATTGGTGCCTTGCTACCATCCCTCTGGGGAGGATTCAGCTTTGTGCAGGGCGACCTGAGGAGCAGCTCCAGCTGCAGATTTTGCTTCTCATTCTCCCACTTAGCTAAATGTTCTGCACGACTATCAAACCCGCTTCAAAATACATCTTACGAGAAACGTTCATCACAGTAAAAAGATTTAAAAGATAAACCCAAAATATACCTCCATGGATGGAACGTAACAAAGCAAATAATTAATTCATGTTCATTCACTTTTACAGCTACTGATTAATTTAAACCCTTCCAATCTGCTATTTTCAGTGTTAAAGTGATGCAGACAAACTGATACGTGATCATTTTATTATTTTTAATTTAATCTAAATAATTAAATGCATATGCTTTTGTGCATTGCCATATGTTAACAGGATTTGAAATTTTTTATTCTGCACTTTGTAGCATTGCTACGACTCACTCCACTAGCATGTAATTATACAGTATTTGAACTGATCTGTACTCACACGCTGTTAGTGCGGCCTAAAAATAAATATAACATTACACGTGTTCAAAAATACATACAAATGATTTATCTATTCTCTCTGTGTTCAATAAAAACAATGTTTGACTTTTTGTTCGTATTGACTTCACTGACTGACTTTCTTTTTCGAACAATTAAATTATATACCAATTTGACACTATGGTTTCCTTGGCAACAGTGCAAATTACTTTGACCAGCATTAAAAAAAAAGCCTCAACAAAAGCCTTAAATCAAATGTTCAGTATATTCATTGATTTAACACAGACGCGGGGCTGAATTAGGTTAGATGCATAATTGAAAAAGTTTTCTCACATTCTCAGTTAGCAGACTACAGATTTCATGATGCCACTTCAAAGGTTTTGCTTAATTTTTTTCCTGAAGCACACATCTCAACGAGAAAGCTCCGGGTTTTAGCACACGTGAGAAGAAACCAGACAAAATGGTACATGTGCACGAGAGAAGCCTGCTCAACGGCATGGGTGGGAATGGAAGCCTGAATTGGCTGGAGTGCTGTGGCTGATGCTGAGAGGACAACAAAGTAATTATGGGACAGTTAAGGATATGCATAGCACTGAGAGAGTGAGTGAGAAGAAACCAGAGACTAAGAAAAGGAAGTAGCAGAAGAAGAAAGGGTCAGGAGGGGTGTAATGACCTGCTGCAATCTCCATCACGCCAATTAATTAGCCTCTGACTAGCAGCCATCTGGAACAGAGAGGGCACTTTTTCACTCGGCTGTCTGTCTACCTATCCACGCTCAGATTCATACATCCTCATTTTAACACTTTATCTATTTTTGTATTGCTTATTCTTCCATCTGTCTGTTTCCCGTATGTCTAACTATATGCAGCTCTAACTGACAGTCAGAGTGTTTTGGCTCTCTCCTCCAACTGTGTACCATATTGACTAAAGACCCTGATGAATCCCAGTTGTACGGGTACATATTCGTAAAATGTACACATCTAACGTCACACTCAAACACACACAAAACCCTGACAAAGGAGTAGCCGACTGCTCCAGCTGCACTTTCTTCTTTTTCCACAAGGGGTCATGATTACACTAAAAAGACTCTTTCCAGTGTTTTTAGCCCTTCTCTGCAGTCATTTGTGTCTGTGTGCAGGTGCAACCAGACTGTGGGATTCTTTTGTATTTGGATGGTTTTTGCCTGGTGGTACAACAAAAGCAGATTCACATAAGATAATCAATTATGATTCCACATTCAAGCTGCATTCACACCTAAGATCCCCATAAATCAATGCTGATTGCTCAACTAATAGCAACAAGCATTCCACTGTGAAAGAGGAGCAAACATTTAGAAAGAGATGAGTAGTTCACTTTTGTTCACACACGTTTTACATCTGAGACTGGAATTTTGAAAAGGTTATGAGCACTGCAACAACAAATACAAGTAGCACAACAAACCCCCAAAAAGCTAAATAAAGACAACTTTTCAGACAATAAATAAAAGAATGTTGGTTTCTGTGACAGTCTCTCTGCGTGTCTGTTATTAAATGTGTAAGCTAGAGAGAAGACATTCAAAACAGCCTTCGTTTTTGGGATACACCTTTCAGTGATAGAAGAAAGTACAGCAGTCATTTAAATTCTCTAAAGCCTCCCTTAAATGAAACGGATCCTTGTATAAAAATACTTCTTTATTGAATAAAATAAATAAAAAGGTGTCAGACACCCTGAAATTGGTACAGAATCTTTAACAGGTAAAGTCACTATATTGGCTATAAGAGATATTCAATAGTAGGGTATTGTGATTAACCTCACGCCATTAAAACACATGAAGTTCTAATTTGATCCATTTCTATGAGCCACAATCAACACAACTTCATGAAACGGCCAAAATTATCTTTTGAATATTTTTATAGGATTTGAAAAACTGATAGATAAGAGCCTGATCAGCTGCTAGCTGCAGTTCTTCTGTTCTGTTTTGGACTAAACAGCTGATTTATTGACAACCAGAATAACTGCAGTGTTACACTATAATACTTTGCACTGACAATAACTCTCAGGACTATCATACTACTCCTGTTCAGGTAATGAACAAATGGTGCCACTCTCTTTTGTGACACCATAATAAAAAATTTCACCAGCTTTTAAAATCACTAATACTAATGCACTAGTTTGTTAAACTGTAATAGAAATGTATCTGCACTGAGTTTATTCAGTTTATGGTTACATTAAACGTGTATTCTGCTCTCATTTAATTTATTTATGCGCTTCTAACAAGTTGAGAAACACAAGGGGATTCTTTAGAGTATTATAATGCTTATTTACTCTTCCTTTGTTGCTTTGGTGTCTTATGTAACTGTTTTTGTTGGAGGGCTGCAAAGTTTCAAAGTCCACTTCAAATTGAGTAATTCTCTCTGGCCGAAAACCGTGCCGCTTGATAGCCTGAAAAACCTTTTTCTGCAGGGCTAGACTTTCTTCAGTGCTTATCTTCCTCACCGTGTGATACATTTGCATGATGCTTACCTAACAACCAAAAAGGAGAAAGCAGCAGCCTAACGGTCCCTTCTCTAACTAAAAGCTGTTCTGTTGCTCGCTGCAAGAACAAATACAAGAGTCTTCACCCACTTCCTGCAACTGCAGAGCTAAAGTCCCTGTTTATTATATTCATTTAATGGCACCGTCCCCAAAGCAAAAGGAAAACCCTTAGTGAAGACACTTTGACGAGCGAATGAGCCTAATGTCACCTTTAGCTTTGATCATTTGCCCCTGGGGCCATTTGGAACTTGTAAGGCTAAAAATCATAGTCTGTGTTGGTTAAAATCACCCGGCCTTTTTTTTAACATTCCCAGAAAATGCATGTTAACAAAAGAGAACATATTTTGCCAAATTTCTCAGTTTGGATCTTGACTCAAGTATAACAGAATCCTTCTTTCGTCTTGTTTCATTTCCAGCTCTCTGAAAGTTTAACCAAAAATTCATCAGGGTGGCTTTTTGGGTATGCTGTTGATAGACGAACAAACAACTCTGAGGAACAAAAGTTCAGCATGCAAGTACTTACAGAAATGGTTAAGCCATTATCTTCTGTCCCCAATCCAATTCTGGTTGAGCATGTAGGGTTGAACTTAGAACTATATAAACTGTGCGATTATCAGTTTGGGGTTTTTTTTGGAGGGCAGTAATTTTAGGTGTCCGCACTGGGCCACCCGAACTAATTACAGAACAGAATTTCTTTTGGAACAGGCAAGTATTGGATTCACAAAGCAAAACAACCCACCACAGAAGAATTCAGCATGCCCAGAACTATCCCTTGCTCTTTGATTGAATCCAGCACACAACTATAAAGTACAATAGGTGACCAGTGACTTATTTTTGTATGGGTAACTGACCACTGAGAGCGGGGGTGTAGCCTAGAGGAGAGTGAAATTTAGTGTTATGTAAAAAAGTAACTGGAATTTATTTTGAACAGTGTAGCATGTAAACCTTTTTTAGTGGACCGTGCTAAATAAATAATGATGTGCATAATATGGCCAATTTAAAAGATTTTTTTGTATTATTAACTAAAAAAACACATCTGAAAAAAACCCCAGAATGCTATTTGTATTTTTATTAACAGAATTAGGTAGTAGCAGTGACTCACCCCTGTTAGATGTGTGTATATTTTTGGATAATCAATTACCCTGGTTAAAATAATTCTGTAAAAGTAATTATATAATAATTAAAACATTTATAGGACATTTATAGGAGGTTAATGCCACTGGGGGAAAATGAATAAATGAATGAATAAAAATTAAAAATTATAAAAATTTGGTCTATTGAAAGTTCATGTTAGCTGTAAATAATTATCTGAAAATTCTGACTTAATAACTCAAAGGATTCGAGATGTTATTTCCAGATTTAACACAAGATAACATGACATAACAATTTGAAACTTTAAAGTAATAACCCACAATCTTAACTTACTTGATCTTTAACTTACTTTTTTGCAGTGTTGGAACCAAGCTTCAATTGTTATATCTAAGGGCTGTAATAATTTAAGGTTTATATGTTTTCGGTAAGTAGCACAGAGATTCACTGGGTATGGAAATTGTGGATAACGATTAATACGCTAGTAATAAACCCGTAACAATCTGTTACTTAACTACACTCTATTTCCCACAGTGCTCCGCTCTTGAGTGCACGTGTCAATGATGCCAGCAGACCGGACTGAACGTCACATTCCTGCATTCCCTTTTTCCTCAGTGTGGGACGTCGGAGTTGCCACTGGATAGCTAACCCTCTTCCCCCCTCGCTTTCTTTTAGAGAAACACACCGATGACACGGCGGATTTAATCTCTGGAGGCGATCCAAGGTTCGCCAGGAGTTCGCATTTCACTTCGGGTGAGGATTTACTTCGTTTTAAGACAACAGAAGGTGTTTTTCGGTTGGAGCGTTTCAACCGTTGTAACGAGATAACAGTTTTAAGAGATGCGCTGGATTTGCTGCGAGTTGTCTCAGTGAGTGACCTGGTTATGCTGGGATTGGTTAAGCCTCCACCAGCAGACCTGTTGATACGACAGAGTTGACGGAGACTTGTTTGAATTTGTAATTTATAGCCTTTCGGTTACTGCTCCTAAGGGCTAACGCTAGCCGGCTGGTTAGCCGCAAAGCTTGCGTCACCATTGTTACCGGCGATACGCGGGCACACGCAGACACACAGACACACACAACAGGGCGTGGAAGTGCCCCCAGATGTGGCTTTGTTACCTTAACAGGAACAATGCTGTGCAGCTGTTTTCAAAACCTCTGACATAAACGAACCGTCATGTATCGCTTCACTGACCCCGGTACACACGGTACTAGCATCACAGACAGCATGGGCGTGGTTATAAGTGCTAAATTAAAAAAAAAGAAAGCTTAAGCTATAGTGGCACAGGTTGTTAGTCTTTCTTCGGTTTCTGTAACGTTGCGTCATACTTGCTTGACAGGAATCATGGGAACAGTCGCTTAAAGCGTTAAAGTCAATCAGCTGTGCTGAGCTAGCTGCAGAGCAGCACACTGTCTCAGCTGTTGACCCTCACAACAAAGAGTGGATCATCACAGCTGCGACTGTGGCAGGACAGAGGCAGATCAACATTTCTGTCAGATTTGGAACGTCTGTCTAAATATATTTTAACATAAACTTTAGCTCATACTCCAATGATGAATGTGTTACATGTTATTCATTAATCATGCAGTCCTTAATGAGAAAACTTGGCAGACTTAATATTTTGATCACTAGCCGACCTGACTGTTGCTCTTTAGCTCACACTTCGGTGAAGTTTTGCGCATGGCATTCCTGAGATTCCAGCTGTTTAGGGACTGATTGGATCAGAGTGACTTTACTGATTTAAGGAATGTTTGCATGCTGCTACAAGTCAAAAAGCAGAGACCAAGGTAACCTTTTTTAATGCAGACTTAGAAGCTAGACCTATTTTGCATGATTGCATTATACAGGTGGTATTATTAATAGAGAATTTAAAAAAAGATTGTCTGCAGTGATGAAAGGATGTCTCTGCAGTGTATTTACCTTGTCACATTACTGTGATCACTCAGGAGACATATGCTATTTCATTAGAATGCCAAGTGGTCAGTCATGTTCAGCCACTTTCTCATTCTGTACATGTACATGTAAAGTCCACCCATTTGGTAACATTTAGCTGTTGTGAAGATAGTTCAGTCAATTATGATTTGGCCATGATCTGATAGTACATGAGCAAAGACATACTTGGTTGAGATTTGCCTACAGTTGCAGGGAATTCAAGGATATGTATGAAATTGAACTTTGATAATATGCCTATATTACTATCATCAAATAGCTGATCAAGAAAAAGAAAGATCTGATACACTATGTGCCCCACATATGCTCAATAAAGGATACTGTGGATTCTTAATACACATTGCTACAGTTAGGAAATATTAGAAATATCCATCCATTTGCTTTTTCACTTTGTGATATGTTGTGTAGTTAGATTGCTCTCACATTAATATAAAACTGAGTTTTGCTGATCTGTAAATGTGGCCTGAAAAAAAGTTTCATTCATACTAATCTAAGAGTCAGTGCACCATCATCACCCCTGTGATCTGCCATCATGGCGCATGTGAATCCTGCATTGACGTGATGAACGATCGTTATTGTGAACTCTGTCCTGGGAGACCATACAGGGACAAAAAAAGAGAAAAGACAATAATGAAAGGCCGATCTCACCAGTGATGCCAGGGTTAATTTCCATAGCAGCAGGTAACTCTTACCTCTGTGTTGTATGTCAACGTAAGCATTAGAAAAGAGCTAGTGTTTAGGTCATGATGTAGACCCGGTTCCCTGTATGTGCGTGTAGCGCTTTGAAGAATGTGGAGGAGGCACAAATATAGCAGCAATCTTACGGAGAGAGTGGGAGCTGCCTGCACAAAACTGGATCATCCTGAGTCAGGCTGTAAAGCAGAAATCTAGCCTTGTTTCAGTGGGGGCTGCTCCTCATTACATTGCTTCTCTGGAACGGATGAGTGAGTGGGAAATGAGAAAGTGAGGATAGAGTGATTACACGGTTGATGAATCAGAGAAACATACAGCAGTTCTGTGAGAGATGACGGAGCTCCAACATGTTATATACTATGGTTTTTGCAGTAAGCCATTGTGTTGCTACTAGTTGTGTTGTTTGTGTGGTTGATCTCTTTGTCAGCAGTTTTGTCATCATCTCAGCCCTGACCAATAATAGCCACAGCTCTGTTGAACACTCACCTTTGTGCCTGTCTTTTGACTTTTGGTTGCTGTTCACCTTTAAGGTCTCAGGACTGTTATCTACCCTCCATACATGTTAGGAAGCCTGTGAGCAGGTCAGCATGCCCTCATTTGTTTGTCACACCTCCACGCTCGTGTGTCCGGACAGAAGAGCATAGCAATGTGGAGCTTCAATCCCAGCAGTTCTGCAGTACTGCACATGCCCAGTCCATTCCCATTTGGTCAGTACAGGGACAAAGAGGGACAAAAGAGGACAATGAGGCTATTGTTTTAAGTATACACACACACCATTGTACCTCCCCTCTCGTGTGACATGTGCACACACTGTTAGTCTCTTCCACTGGATTCAGGTCGTTCTAATCACACACTTGTACACATAAGAGGGGAAAAAATGGAATATTTTTATATTTTGTTTTATGTAACTTGTATTGCAGTGTGAAAGAACAGGTAGTATTTTATGACTTGAATAGCTCTGCTAGGAGAGTTGATCTTTGTAGAATGACTGTGTGATTTTGCAGTGGAGCGCATCTTTGTAGAAAAAAAATCTATATTTATAAAGTGCCAAAAAAGAATGACCTCTTAAGCTGATTTACATCAGTTGTTCTTTAGAGAACTTTCATGCAGTCGTTTTCAACACAACAATTTGTGGAGGAGAAACTCTTCCAGCGCTAGGGAGATGAATGAGGGCAGGATGTCAGACAAATGAACGGCATTGAGCATCCAGTTAATTTTCAGAGTTAACTGTGGGGATTAATTGCTATCAGTGTGCTCTGAAGCCATCAGCAAAGATCATCATCATCAACTATAACTGAAGCTGAATGTCTAACCTTGAGGCTCCTTATCGCACATAAATTTATGTTTTTATATTGTTATGACTGTAACTTTTAGCTATGTAAAGGGATATTCCCCTTGTTTAGCCCTGACAATTCCCTTGTATCCATGTCATCTTTAGTAGTAACAATAATAGATATACAAAGGCAGTTTTCTCGATTGTTGCCACCTGTTGCTCTGGTAACAGGATTTCTGCTTCTGTTTTGGTGCTGTACTTCCCGATGCCTGTCAGGGGTATCCTGAGGTTGACTACTTACCTACGTTGCAAACTTGACCAACAAGCCACCCCTCTCAGGCTTACGGAGGTTTGAGAATGCCCTTTTTTTGCCTTTGTATGAAAACCATAAGATGGACAAATATAGGGGATGCACTCTCTAAAGTGTGACAAATGTCTGAAAAGAAAATGAAATAGAATTTCCAGTTTCACTACCGAGACGCATTATGCAGAAAAAGTGTCGCGGGAGAAATTGTGATTGATTGGTGCCAGCCACATAATGCTTATTATTATCCCTCGGCTTTGTCAGAGAGTGGCACGCAATGTGAACAGTGACACTTTTTCAACTGCATTTTGTAGGCGATATATTTAAAGTGTTCATGTTTGCTAGGAAAGAAGACGCACTCATCCTGGTACTACCGGTTCCAGTGAATGCAAAATAAGATGCAGTATTAAAAGGATTTATTGGTCATTTACTTATAAAATAAATGAAGCACGTTGTGGAGTCCTGTATTATGATAGAAAATTGTCCATTTGTCATTACATACTGGCAGAGGTGTAAAAAATCTTTGAATCTCTGTGTCTTCAGTGACTGTTAATGTTTCATATGCACACAGGTGTTATTAGTACCCTTTGCTGACTGTAAAGCCCTCGATCCTAAGCAAAGTATGTGGTTGCTCCATTTAACCTATTTGCATACATCTATTACAGCAAGTATGTCTGCTGAATGATTAGAGTCAAAGAAGGCACGCAGCTCTTCTGCTCTCAAGAATAGACTACTCCAAATTATATTTAAGCTCAAGTGTGAGTTTCTTAAGCTGCCAGTCAGTAGTAGACCAGATTAGACGTATTACCAGCTCTCACTGCATGAGGTGAGAACATTGACTTGGATTCCCACTGGGTAGACGGGGTCTCATGTTCTGCTCTGTTTGGCTTGTGAGGATTATGGTTCTTACTGATTGGTTGTTGTGTAACCATATCAAAGGTTGCAAATCACCGAATGGTTTAGGCTTGTTTTTCTGTATTCACACAGTAGAAGCTGTGTTCTTTCCATTACAGCTGATTTCTTTTTAGTGAGTAAAATCCACGAAGAGAGTGACGCACATCACGTGAAGGAGTCCAAAAAGTCTGTTCCGCACTCTGACACTTAAATTGAGTTTGTGCTTATGTGTTAAATTTTCATTGTAGGTACATTGAAACCAAAACCCCCCCTCCCCCAGCCACAAAAACCTACACTGAAACCTGGTGTGGTCCTCGACAGAAATGGAAGACTGGTTGGCCCGTTCAGTACCATTATTTCTTCCTTTTTGTGGATTTTCCATCTTCTTTTTCTGCTGCCAGTTTTAGAATTGACTGGAACAACTCGAAGATAAAAGCTCCATCATGGTGGTAAAGCATGGTACAGGTACAGCATGCACAGGTATAAATGCTGGGAAAGGCATCAGCCACTAGGCTATGTCATAGGCTCAACATAGATCCAGGGCACAAGTCATATTTAAGCTTTAGGAACAATAATAATAGTTTGTTCAGTATCTCATTCAGCAGGCCTGGCAGTGTGTTAATTCAGCACATCAACAGGCTAACTTGTGCAGTGCATTCTCCAGAAGTTTAAGATAGTTACTAATTATATGTATGGTTTTCCAGAAAAGTTCCACTTTCCCTACAATTTGAAAAAAAATACGAGCCTGTGCATATGTTTTCATTTCATAAAATTACATTTTTGGATATGCCCATGCTTCAACGTTCCTTTTGGACCACGATTAACTTCTAAACTAGTTGTGACAGTACTCTTTCATTATTCAGACATTAATTAGACACATTGATTAGAATGTCTACAGCAAAATTGATTTTTTTGTGTGTGTTTATACACCACTCCTGTTGTAAGTTTGCATATATTTTTCCATTAATTGACAAATATATGCACTCTGATTTTGGAGATACATCCAATCACGGACATGCATAGTGATGAAAGTATATCTATCGGTCCTGAAACAAAGACACAGTGTGCAGTCCAGTGCCACGCTGTGTCTGTCTGGCCAGTTTAGTATCAACATGAACACTGCTTCACTTTGGGCATCGATGCAGCTGACCTCATAGTCTGCTTTGCATTTTATAGGGTTAATGTTTCTCTGCTTGCCTGGAGGGTCACTGCCTGAGGTAACCCAGCTTCTCACCGCACATTGTTACTCCACTATTCATGCTGGAAAGGCTTTGTAATAAGTAATAATGTGTGTATTTTTTGGCTGATAACAAGCTGTGAGACTCTAAAACATAGAGCGGCTCAGGTAAATTGTCCCTAACCCTAACCGGAACCTGCCAGAACCACTCGACTAATGACAATGGATAGTAATAAATTACGTGGCTTGTCTAGATTCAACTGAAAGGTTAGGAGGAGACTTTGATGTCTACAATTGTTGTGTACTGATATGCAATTTCTTAAGCGGCTTAAGTTTAGCAGTGAAGTTTGAGGGGAAGCTGGACAGAATGGCAGGCAGTTCTTTGTTGTAACAGCTGTTAGGATTGGGGCAAAAGAGCGAAAAGATGGAGACAGGAAAGAGCAGAGGAGTTAGAGCATTGTGGGTCAGGGGACTGAAAAATGTAGTTTGAGAAGACAGAAAAGAAGAATAGAGAAAAGAGGAGAGAGTGTGTTATACTGTGATGATTCTACAAGCAAATTAATACTACATAAACAGGTAGTATAAAAAAACTCCACAGTGCAACAACCACTGCAAAAATTGCTTGAAATCTGGAGACATGGGTCAGGATATTTTATACTTTCTTACATGGTGCACACAGCTGGAATAAGTGGATTCACACGTGTTTGCACTACTGGAGATACGCTCTGTGGTGCCGGTGAGGGAGTTTGCAGGAAGCAGGACACATGAAGCCTGCTCGCTAGAGGTGAGTGTGCTGGACCGTTAACTGGACTGTTTGCACACTGGCGCAATCCAACATTACACAAACTTGTAGTAAAAAGCTGGAAAGTTTTAGCTAATGCTAAGCTTCATTGTGTTGAACACTTATCTGCTTATATGCACCTCGAATGCTTATGCACGTTTGTCTGCAAACCATTTTATACTACTTATCTTGGTCCAGGTCATATGACCCTGCTGGTCGATGCACATGCTTTTTTTGGAATGCAGTCTAAAAATTTCGCCACCCTGTAGTTCTTATCTATTTTAGAATAGCTATAGTAAGTAATTTAAACAAATAGTTGACAGTACCTGGGGTTGATGACAACTGGTGTGTTGAGTTTTTATCTAACCAAATTCCCTGCGCCAGGAGGGGAAGACATTGTTGCAAATCAGTGACTGTTTCTGTCTTGCTCGATACTTTTCTCTTCCCATCATTCTTTTACCGGTCAACCTTGGTTTCATCTATACAAAGAATTTCTTTTATCAGAAAGCTCTTTTAGATGTTTTCTGGCACCCGTGGTTTGCACCTTGTTGCAAATCCTCTGTTTTTACGTTTTTGCATCTCTGACAGTGATACATCTATCTATTTTAGAGCATTCATGACTTGGCAAGAAGCTGAGAAGTTGTTTTTCTTAGGCAAGGAAAGAATCCTTCAATCATCTGCTGTAATTACCTTCTGTAGCCTTTCAGGCTTATTGGTTTTGCTAAGCTGGCCTGTGTCTTCCCTTTCTCAGGCAATTTACCACATTGTTGATTTGGCTACGTTTTTGCAATCTCTCTGATGGGTTTAGTTTGCTTTTTTTTCACTCGCTTCAACATTTTTTTAGACGTTCATTGGGAGTTCTTGTGAAAAGGTATGAAACTACCATGGCCATGAAACTGCTTGTCAGTCAATTGTTCAATGGCTAAACAGTCAACACGCTATTTTTGTAAATCTCCTCGAATTAAAGCTAAAAGTCTGCACTTCAATCACATCTTGATTGTTTGGTCAAAAATCCCCTGTGAAAAAAGTACAAAAATTATGTCATTGTCCAAAAATTCATACATTAAATATTTCAGACAAACAGGTCAGGATACAAGGATGACGTAAGGAAAAAGTCACATTGGATGTTGTGTTAAAAATAGGCATTAGTGCCCACCCTGTAACTACTTCTCTACTCCCAAGTTGAAGATGTTTGTAAAGTATGCGTGTATCATAGGAGTCAGGATAGGCGTGGATACAAAATGCAGCTTATTTAAATGTCAGAAATCTTCTCATTTCATGTGAGCGTAGATAGAAAGGCTGGACGATCATTACTAGTAAGTTAAAATGCAAGCAGGACTTCACAATGATTTCATTATTGTCTGCATCTTTTTGTTATTTGAGAGCTCATATCGCTGATTGATCTTAGCTTGTATGGGGAAGATGAGACCTGTGTTTGGTGAATCTGAGCTGCCTTGCAATGCTATTTGTGTCCCTGACCTTGCAGAGTCAGTTCCTCTGTTTAGTCAAAGCTCTAAGATGGGCCACCAGCCTGCAGAGCTTCTTTATTTGTTATTCCTCACATATACACCAAATACAGTAGTATCCTTTTCTTTGTGAAGAGCAGGTCCTTGCTTTAATCTCCTATCCTTTTCCTGCAGCCTATAAGTACAATAATAGTTTGGCTTTTTTTTACTGTTATACGTGATTGTATTTTATGACTAAACACTTATTTTTCCCTCATGAGAAAAAATTGATTTTTAGTCAATGTAGCCATGAAACAAATCAGAACTGCAGGTTTAGAGTGCTGTGTTGCAAAACACTGCTGGGTAGACTCCATTCCACAGATGCCTCACTCCTGTGATATGCAGAACAAGCTTTATATCCTGAAGTTAATGCCATTGAGATGGACCTGGTGCTTTACTCATCCCCTACAGAAAGCACATAAAGGCTGTAATAGCACTGTAGAAATTGTCATAGATAGCAAGGCAAAAAACCCCAGAAGCTATGTGTATTTTGCATCAATCAAAGGGTCAATAATTGCTGGCAGCTGTTTACCCTTAGGCAGTAATCCCACACTACATATCAAGGACAACAGTAGGACAACTGACTGGATTGTAGCCACTATCAATATGCATCTATCAACATACTGTTGCATTCACACTATTATTGATTGCAGCTCTACTTATTCAAACTGTGTTAAAAGTATTATAAGTCAATACTTTTAACTTCAGAGCTCGAGTGAATAAACACAGTGCTGTAAAAAAAATTAGTTTTGATTTCTTTTGTAATTTTTATGTGTTTCAGATTATCAAATTTTAATATTAGACAAAGATAAGTGGAAAAAAAAATACTAAATGCAATTTTCCAATTATGATTTTTTTTAATCAAGAGAGAGAAGATATCCAAATCTTCCTCGCTTTGTGTGTGCCCTAAACCAGCGGTCCCCAACCTTTTTTGCGCCACAGACCGGTTTATGTTAGACAATTTTTTCACGGACCAGACTTTAAGTTGTCGCGAATAAATACAACAAAATAAAACCAGTACCGGTAACAAAAAAGGAAATGCATTCATAACACAGGGGAAAAGACCCAGGGAAAAAAATGACGATGAAAACTGCTAAAATCTCTGAAAACCATAAATTTCACACCCGAGGTTCAACTCTCGCGGCCCGGTACCAAATGACTCACGGACCGGTACCTGTCCGTGGCCAGGGTGTTGGGGGCCGCTGCCCTAAACCTAATAACTAGTTGCACCACCCTTGACAGCAAGAACTGCAATTGAGTATTTGTAATAACTGGCACTGAGTGTTTCACATCCTCGTGGAGGAATTTTGGTCCACTCTTCTTTGCAGAATAGTTTTAATTCGCTCACACTGCTGGGTTTTCAAGCATGAATGGCCTGTTTAAGGCCATGCCATTATCGGATTTAAGCCCAGACTTTGATTAGGCGTCTCTTATATAAGTTTATTATATATAAGTTAATTTACCATTAATTTTTAATGTCTGAAGAGAGTTTGCACTGTCCATGGTTCGTATACAGTGGGTCCATGTAAAATAGTGGTTTACACATTCGATTAACACATGACACATGAAAGGTTGCTGGTAGAGCAGTGGGAGACACAAATCCTTTTGGGGTTCCATGAGTAAGGGCGTCTGGCATAAAAATCTGCTAGGTCAGATATGCAGAGATACCCGCTGTGGCAACCAGCAGGGAGTATCCAAAAGTAGCAGGTTGTTACCGGTTTGGCTGAGGACATAGCGAGGGGCACAACTTGGATTGATTGGATTGTCAGATAAATTTGTTGCCTTTTTGGGCTGCATATGAGTATGAAAAGTGTTAGTTTCAGTCTTAAAATACACCAAATACCATGAAGATAACAAATGTCTCTTGAGTCAGCAATGGCAACGAAAAGGGACAGAGCAGGGAAAACTTGTAAACCTCTGTAGAACTTTACTAAAGCCAACAGTGCACCCTTTTATGGTGTGCAAGTTTGCAAACAATCTCATCATAAATGTCACAATATATTTCCAAAACTGGATTGAACAACTAGAAAAAAAGCCCTCCATTGGTCAAAGCCACAGAATTGTTTGTCCTTCCTTAAAATGGGGTCTCAAGTCCATGTACCAAGCATGACTGCGATAGCTGTGACCCTACATCCTGTTAGGCAGCTTTCTCAGTGATTATGATTGGCAATAATTGCAGCAAGTGACATAAGATCCAGTATCGCTAAAAATTCATTAAGGAAGAACTATGCTTGATTAAAGCAAACTAATTTTACTCAGACATATGGTTTAAAAGTTAAAGGCACCAAAATGGACCCCCCCCCCCTTTTTTAAACCCTTTAGTTGTACTGCACTGCTGGCAAGGCAGACACCATTGTTTAACAGGTTCTTGCTTTCCATATGCCCCAGCTCTCTTCCTACACTCATAAAAAGCATCCTGTCAACTTGTGCATAATCCTGCTAACAAACAAAAAGACAAACCAGAAAGCAGTAGTGAAAACAGAGTTACCTCGGCAGAGGTAACAAGTAGTGAATCACTGCATCTATACGGAGATTGGAGAAAATATGAAAGCATGCAAACATATATGTAGATATATGCATGGGTGTGCCAGGGGATGCTTGTACTTGTACATGTGTGCATGCATTCATAAACTTGCAGGTCCCGTGTTGCTGAGCACACACTTGGTTTGAGTGTGCATATTTCTGTAACCTACTAATTGCAAATCACCAGGCTAATCAGAGCCCTGGCATTAATGTATGGTGGATTATATTATTGACACGTATGGATTACAGTGCTGACTGTGAGTCAGATGTATAACATGTTGACCTGCTAGTGTTTGTGGAGATTCAGGTTACTGTCTCTCAACAACAGTTCAGAACCTGAGGTCTGATCTTCTAGTGGAGGATGTTGATGTTATTTGCTGACTGTTCTAAATTTGTTTAGAGTTGTTGTTATGCTAGCTTAATTTAGAAATGATCCTTCCTTTGTTGTACGTCTGTTTGAAAAACATTGCTCTTCATGCAGTGCAGAAATTAGTAAGATCAAATTTGATCTTGGAAAAAGAGATTGCAGAATATGTTTAGGAAATACCACTCCCCATTACTCTGGCATTAGGCAGCACTGTTGCATCATAGCCAAAACAAAGCCTTTAGACTTTCTGTAGCTGACTTGTTGGCTGCAAATGCACAGGACTCCCCAGCGAGTCCCAAGGGCTCAGCAGATACCATTCTGCTTGCTCCAGCCATAAATCCTCTTTGCATGGCTGGTGATCAAGCCGTGATGTAAAGGAGCTTAGTAGCAATAGACAGACAGCCAGGAAGCTGCTTCCCTGTTGGCCGGGGGTCAGGTGATCACACAAAAACACTGACAGGAGACAGAGGGAGAGAGACGGCGAGGTAAAGGTGGGAAAACAAACTGACATTGAGAGGTGTGTGAATGGTGACAGCCAACAGGGTTTGTGGAGCAACTTTTCAAAAGTTGGATTGATAAGCTGAGTGCCTGCCTGGGCCTGCTGTAGCTCCACCTGAACACAAGTTTTCTATCTTGTGTGTTGGACAGTTTGTTGGAAGCAGGCAGTGCGTGTATGGGTGTTTGCTGACAGCAGGGAGGCTGTGTACCTTCTTCAAATGTCAGGGAGTTGAGGTGGAAAAGGTAAGAAAAATGTGTTTAGCTGTTCCTGAGCTGCAAGCAGTGATTATTTTAGGTAAATCTCCCAGGGATATATTTGATCAAGTGACTCAACAGTTTGTCTGTATTGGGTCGTTGGACTGATGTCCACGCACCTCTTTGACAGTCAGTGTCTCGATATTGAAACATTTCTTATAATGACTATATAATGACTGTAAAAAAGTTGAGCTTCACTTACTCTTGTACATTTCTTAAACTTCCTTTCCCCACAGGTCACTTTCCTTCCTCCCTCCCTCCCCTTCCTCCCCCTCCACCCATCACTGCACCCGTTGCCATGGAGAGCTCTTCGGTGGCGTCTGCGTCGTCCGAGGCTGGGAGCACACGCTCGCAGGAGATAGAAGAGCTGGAGCGCTTTATCGACAGCTATGTGCTGGAGTATCAAGTGCAAGGGCTTCTGGGAGACAAGGCAGATGGAGACTTGGACTTGGACAGTAGCTGCAAGGTACCCCAGGTTAGAGCTATATCACATCAGCAGTACTGTATTTGATTATTCCAGGCCTTGGTGGTGTCTGTGGATTTTTTTTATCTTCCCAAAAAAGACTGGAAGGTTTCTCTCTGTGTCAGCTGCCATTAGTGTTGTAATGAATACTGTGTAAATAGAGAGAATGTGGAAGGGCATTCGTCAGAGATGTACCACGAAGATAGATTATTGGGTTAGGGTGGTATTTTGAGGTTAATGTCAGAGCGTTCATTGTTATGAAGGTAGCTGTCTTTTTACCTAGTTAGATTACCATGGTAACTAATGCCAAACACATAATATGGCCCGGAGCAGGTTATGTTCTGAGTTTCAGTTCGCAAATGACTGTGTGAGAGCCACATTCTCACAGGCTCTTACATTTTTGGTATGCTCTATGTGCCATATAGATTCTCTGATGAAGATATATGTTTATTCACAGTTTTCTGCAGGATCACTCTCATTTTATTTGTATGAACAGTGATTTGGCATTTAATGATTTAGGTTCTTTATAGATTGGTATCATCTAATACTGTCTCTGATTGGCCGGTTTTGCACTGAAGAAAAGTAAAATAACACATCTAATCTCAGACATTTGAAACAGAAATTTAGAAGTTCAACTTCAAATAGTGACTTGACTGATTCAGGACGGTGATTTAACTACAACATGACATAGAAGCTCAGTAGTCTTGCTCTTATATGCGAACACAACAGAATCTAACCAGTTGGCATCCAGCTGAATAGAGTTCCCCATTGCAAAGAGACACATCTCAGATGATCTCATTGAAAGAGAAAGATCGATTCCAACATGTTGGCAATCCGTCTGCATTTATGAATTAGATATATTCAATTAGTCAGTTATTTGCAGGCCTTGCTTTCCACCAGGGTGACCTGTGCATGTGCCATTTGATCAACCAATGTACGGCCAATCACTGGACAACCACAGATTATTGGTAGCTGAGTAGCTGTCCCTATTTTTATTGTAGTGTGACAGAACCACAATGCAAAGAAAGCATGGCAGTGTTGAACTTACATTGTAGTTCACCTTTAGCTGCTTCAGCTGCCTTGACCTAGTTTATTGGCTGCTACACAAACTATACACCAGGCTTTAAGATTTGGTCAGAAACATAATTTTGAGTCCGTTTTAAAAGCAGAACTTCAAAGTAAATTTGAATATGCTTTAATAAGACTTTAAATATGCCGTAATTGTTAACCTACCTACTTTGTTTTCTCTCTTCTTCAGTGGACAGATGACTGCAATGATAAGAAAGATGGTAGCTGGACATCATCACAAGGACGAGGCACATCTAAGCCAGTAAGTGTTTGTCTGTTCACAGCTCTATCTTTGCTAAATAGAGGTAGGGATCACCAGATACCCTGTGATATGAAATTATCACAATATATGACTCACAATACAATATTATTGCAATTTTTAACATTTTGCAAGATGCTGACCGTTGCAATAACATATAGTGGGACTTGTCATGTTTTGTCCACCGCAAATGACATTACCGGTACACTTTGTCAACATCTGTTTTATCCAGTAAGATGAGATAAGTTGCCTCACTTCAATTTTTTTGTTTGCTGGAAAATGAGCATATCGACACTGTCGCTAGCATGTGCTATAACTGTTGCTATAAGATGGAATCAGTTTGCTAACAGTCTGATACGAGTCATTGAATGGGGTCAAGTTGGCAATTACACGCAATCTGTTTCTGATAATATAACAATCAACAGTGATAAATTGTGAAAAATCACATATCTGTTTCTGTTTACCTAGACAGAAATTCACATTTACCTATTACAGTTGTATTCAGCAACCAGCTGGTAACCAGTTGAGTATCCTTAAGTTGTGCTCATTGACAATGACTTATTCAGACTGATGGCAACACATCTGTCTGCATTTGAAAAAACCAGATTATTTGCAGACCTTTGACAGTCTCTCTAAGTCTGATTACACTCAGTCCAAGTCAGACTGCAACTGCTTGCAGACAGGTAGCCTCCTATCAGTCGATTGCCTTTATGCTTACCATTATGCTGAACATAATGTAATGCTGCTGTTGTGTTAATATAAAGATGTTAAATCACTAACAACCAAAATAATTTGGATGCCTAAAACAATAATACAAAAGCTTTAGTCATTGTAACACATCTCCTAGGCAAGGTCAGATGTATACCGTTGCACATAGTAGTTGCTGATCTGAAAATAGTCCTAATTTTACCCAGTGCACCCTTTCAGTCTGCTCGAGCTGCATATTGACTTACTCTCTGGTCACTGGATCACCACAATGATTAAATCACATGTTTTCCTTCTCGCTGTTCTGTACATGCTCGTCCGTTTTCTGGGCTCTGTCAGCTCTTCAGTGTATGATTGAAAGAGCTCTGTAACACCAACCCTTAGTCATTCATCTACACTTTCTACATTGAACGCATGTTCATAGTGACTGTCATGGGACACTATGACACTAGAACCAGTAATTAAAAAAATACTAAGTGAGTTACCAGCTAGTTAGTCTGTTAAATCTGAGTCTGTGTGTGTCGCTCTGGTGCGTTCTCACAATGCAGATTTTGGTGATTTTTTTATTGTTGTATTGTTGCTCTCCAGAGTTGACTTTTTAGCAGCATGGATTAGAATGATCTAACAAAATAAAGCAGGGTAGCTGAGGTCAATCTTTTTCCATTTTCCATGTTCAGCAGGTTTTGACATTGACTATCTAGAGCAATGTTCTAATATATATACACACACAAAGCATAAGCAAAAAGGAGGAAAAATGGAAAACCAAAAACAAAGACCATAATTTCTTTCGTTAACTCTCTCAACTCCACAGGATGAATGGGAACACAGCAGTAATGGCAGCACAGGTTCCAGGCCCAGTTCAGGGTCCAGACCTGGATCTGGCTCACGATCTGGCAGCAGGGGGCACAACAACCAGTACAAAGGTTCTGCCAAGGTACAGAAACACATGGGTTTGTCTGCTTTTGAGTTGGATTAACTTTCTGAAAGTGCCTCACTAACATGACTTTAATCAAGATGAAAGTAAATGGAAAAAAACCCTGATACCATGGTCATTTGTGCGTTCAAGCTGTCAGAACAGATTTAGATGCTTCAATGCTCCAATTTATCCTCTTTAAGGAATTTCTCCTCCTGAGAAGCCAGGTTTGCTCTCATTTGTCAGCTGGTCCAGCAAAATGAAGGCACATTAGTTACATTAGTTACTTACAGAGCAGACACCACCTTCAGTGAGTTGTATGCCTACAAAACATTAGACCAGGAACACGGGGAGCTTTGAACAGAGATCACTGCATTACACAGTACATGATAATGTAATGCCCATGACCATTTGTTTCTCTGCCACAGCAGTTAATTTTTCAGTTCCATCATGGTAAAGACTGAAAAGGTCCTGAGCCAAATTATGAAACCTTGTAGAGAGATAGACCATTAAAAAAGCAGGGGCAAAGGAAGAGCCAGTAAAGCTTTGGTTTACCTCAGCAGAGGAAAAGTTTGGAGGTTTCCTCATGTCCTGTTGGTTAATGTTAACATAAAATCCAGATAGGCTTAGTTTGTGCCACAGGACAAAGTCGTTTAATGAAAACACGTTAACATACATGGATTCCTTTCTTTTCTTTTCTTTTTTTTACTGATTTCAAATCATTCACTCATTCAAATCACTGATTTCATGTTTCCACAGTTTCTGATTAAAACTTTCACATAGTTCTGACATATTGATATACAGTCACAGCTATTGGTCATGTTAGCCACATTAGCTGCTCAAAATCCTGAGAGAAACAATTTCCCTTTTGTTAGGGATATAACAGTAGTCAACTGGGTCTCGGTTTCAACAGCAGAATGCTTCAGAATTTTAGGCTCTAAACACTGCTAACAATGAGGGAATGTAAAGCAGGAAGCTGCTCATTCTCTACACAAGGCCTTGCTTGTTGAGGATTTTGCTTCTGGTTATGGTTGGTTATGGAGTTAAGTCTAGGCAGAAACGTCTAGGCTACAAATGAAGTCTTTCTAGAATACCTTTGGAGGAACAAATGATTTGGAGGAGGCTTGTGAAATGTTACATACAAGTTGAGTAATGTGGACATGGGATTGGTGAGAAGTATTTTGTAGTCATGCTGAAAATATTCTTTCTTCTTTTTCCTTGTGTGTTATCTAGAATGGCAACAGAGAGGGATCCTTTGACATCCTGGGGACAGACATATGGGCTGCTAACACAATGGACTCACATGGGTAGGTACCTTTCTGTTTTACACACCTGTCTGCCGGATATAGCTTTTGGATGGTCATGTGACAGACAGTAGACAGCACAGTCTCGTAGCAATTGTTTGTTCCTCTCTTTGGTACATTTTGTAATTTTGTTTGGTTACTCTTTTCACTTCTTTAAAATTTCCTCTCCACTTGTGGTCAGCGGTTGCAGTTTAGCATTTGAGCTCCATTAGTGTCCTGTTTTTAACCTGTTTTATCTTTGTAGTCCAAGACAGTAGTTTCAACATTCAGCTTGACCTTTAGCAAATCTGTTCAGCTGTCGTTCCAAACTAAGTATCTCTTCACTCAACCTTAATCACGAGGGAGAAAAAAAAAAACACATTTAAACTACATCTGGGCTACCGGAGGCTCGACTGTTTAGCCCCAGTGCTCTAAATCCTGTTACTCTTTATAAATGACGGCTCTGCGTGAATCAGCTTCTGTGTGTCCAAGAAGTTTTTCAAACAAGAGCTAGACGTGAGACTTAAGAGCAGAGGGGGGAAAGTCAAAACGTTAGAGAAAGGAAATGAGCGAGACATAAATCAGTTAAAAGTGGAGGCAGGACTGGTTACCATGGAAACATCTGCACAGCAGCGACTTCCGTCCACGCTGGCACAACGGAGCATGCAGTGAGTGATGCAGCCGGCATGGTGGGATGATGTAAGCAGTTTTTTCCTCACGCAGGTGGAGACGTGTTACAGGGTTAAATGTTTTACTAAAACACACTGATTCATTCAAGTATGCATTCCTGATAAAAGCTGTGTGTGTGTGTGTGTGTGTGTGTGTGTGTGTGTGTGTGTGTGTGTGTGTGTGTGTGTGTGTGTGTGTGTGTGTGTGAAATATGGAAACATAGTGTATTATATATTGTATATCAGATGATATAATAAGAAAAACTAAGGGTCTCATTAGCAATGGTACCCTGCAAGTAGATTATAAATTATACAGTATAAAACATGCAGAAATGTGTAAATCATTGTATACACATATAGAGCCAGAGATATAGATGCATAAACAATTCACATATTTATACATCTGCATTCACACACCAGGCATTAAAAAATTACATACATTACGTTAATCAATGACAACCTGAAATATTAAGAAAAGCAAGCCATTCATTATATAAAATCTCACGTCCCCCCCAAGGGAACTGGTTCTTGAACACCAGTTGCTTTCGTAAGTAGAAGCTTGTGAAGTTTTATCTGGATTTAGTGAAAGTATAATTAAAGCCTTTTGAAAAGCCAAAAATAATTTGAAGGATAACTTTAAAGGATGGTGATGTAACAAGAAATCAAGAAATATCACAATGTCTCTCTATATCTTCAAAATAAAAAGGCAAATAAATCATTTCTAAGGGATTTGATTAAAAAGAAAATGTCCCACATCATTTTTAAAATGAGTTTTTGCAACTTTGTAGCAGTTTTCACGCAATTGATCCAAATAAAGTCCAGGTTATCCCACACAAGACCTGCTAAAGATCTGCATTTCTCCTCATATGCACTTATGCAGAGACTCTCCATGACTCTAACTGTTACTTTGTCTCCTCCTTGTAGAGGTGCAGGCTGGGACGTGCAGCCAGAGAAGCTGGACTTTAGCCATTTTCACAGAAAACACTTCAGAGGAACGCCAAAGCACCTGCCACACATTGACAGAGAAGGGTAAACTAAACATTTATTTATGTTCAGTTATTTTGTCTCACTGGTGGAACTCAGAACAGTTTTGATTGCTCTATACCACCTTAATTTATAGCATCATACAACCTCCTGATCTCACCCTTTCTCTCTTACAGGATAATCAAAAACAAGTTTGAAGAAGATGATGGTATAGACATGAACGACATAGAAAGGTTCCTACCCCATCTTCGCTCGGTAAGTCTCTGATTTTTTTCTTGTGTGAAACTAAGCCATCCCAGTTTAGTACTGCAGTGAACAGGTGTGAGAAAGCCATTCACAGGTCACAACTTTAAGAAGCTTTAGCAATACTGTGTGATTTGCTGTTAGAGAGTGACCCCTGGTGGTTAGGTGAAGGAATAACATGCACCAAATGGAGTTCAGAGTCAAGAGTGCTGGAGTCCGGTTTTTGATTAAATTACTATTAAACATAATTACAGGAATGATCTTTCTTGTACTAAAAGAGAAATTTGTATTGTTAATTTCTTTTGTTTTTAAAGAAAAAAAAGGAACTTAAGGGTGCAAGATGAGTCTGTGTTATATGTATTTTCTGAGACTTGTTGATTGAAAATAAAAACTTTAGTGACATCCGCTGGTCAGATGCAGGAGTGAGCTGTAACTGTGAATAATGATGTTATATCTCCCTCTAGTGGGCAAATGTTTGCATAACATATATGCATAGATGCCCAAATGATTCACACAGAAGAGATGTGGGTTGTTGGTTTCTGAGGCAGTCGCTGTTTTAGTCAGCGTCTGATTATCTCTAACAGACTCGTGCAAAACTTAATGAGTAGGTTCACATTTTCTCCAAGTGTGTCTCAAAACAATACTTGTACCGTGATAGAAGTTATAATACTTTCTCATTTCAGTCCACAAAATACAAAAATGTATGCCTCAGTATTTCTGTGTACGTGCATTCTTTAGTTTAGTTGAAGTCCCCATGCAGTGTTTTCTCGCTTTGTAATAAGACAAAAAGGCAAATGTTGTACAAACTATACTGTCAGGTCAGTGTACAAACAACAACATAAGTTGACCCAGAGTCTTCAAGCAACTTAAAGAAGTCCAGACGCTTTTCTTTCCAAGCTCCTTAGACTACGATGACCTGGATGGCTGAGAACCTTCACAGACATATTGACCCAGAGTGTTTTCCGGATCACCAAGAACCCAATAATTTGAAAAACAAGAATGAAAAGAATGAAAACATAAATAAAATCTATGAGTGTTCAAAAGAGTCAAATAAAAGAGCAATAGAAAACATTTACAGTGAGCTGTAATAAAGCATATAATAGAGCAGAAAAAGAGCGTCCTCTAGAGCTGATTTAAGAAATTGCCAGAACCTCCGTGACACAGAGGAAAAATGCGGAGATAAAAGATTTTTTTAAAAGAACTTCTTCAATATATTACAGATATATTGTGGACTTTAAAAACAAATAGTAAAATTTTAAAATCTATTTGAAATATCACAGATAGTGATGTGCTATTTTCATTGTACTGGTTAAACATTGATCAGCTGCATTTTAAATCATCTGCAACAGAGAGAGAGAGGTTTGAGGTAAAGTTGCAGCAGTCCAGCTGAAATCCTTTAGCTGCTAAACTGGCTTTAACTTAGTGATTGGTTCTCAGTTGGTAAAAGCTTCGTTTAACAGCATCCTTGATTTGATCGTTAAAACTCAAATAACTCTCCATAAAAACACCATGATTTTCAACTGCAGTTTGGAAGATAAGTATCTTATCTTGATGTTTGTGGAGCGTGGGATGCCAAATCAAATAATAAGTAAAGTGAAGTCATTTTGTTGAAGTGTTTGTTTTTTTTTGCCTGCATAACAGTGATAGTGAATTTTGTATCTATGAACAATAGAGCAAGAGAGGTAGCGTGTACAATTTAAGTAAAAAAGGACCTAAAACGGATCCTTGAGGGATGCCGCAGTTAATGGAAGTTAGGAATGGCGAGCAGTTTGGAATCTAAAGGTGCCATCAAATAAGGAAATCCAGTTTAAAAATATTTAGTTTAGATCATTGTCTAAATGGAGTAAAGTCCAGAAGAGCCAAAATCAGCAGATAAAAAGATATCATTATAAACTCTTAACAGGGCAAAATCTGCATCTTTCTTAAATTAGACTGAAATCTCTTAAACATATTAAAAGTATTCAAGTATGAAAAACTATGAAAAAACTTGAGAAAGGCAACTTTTTCTAAAATCTTAACAGGGAAAGTAACCTTATATATATTATAGGGTTATTCTGAGTTCCTGAACTATTGAGGAGATTTAGCATCTTCTCTAAATGGGATCTAAGTGCCTCTTACTTACATTACTTGCAGTCTAAAGGGCAACAGCCGTGTTTCTGAACGTGACGTGTCTCGCATCAACAGAGTAAAAGTCATTTTGCAGCTGGAATGCTTCTCTGTATAAGGTATTGAGCATTGTGTTTTCCAACATGATTTGTGATTCATTGAGGTGACGAGAGTTCACATTAGGTCACTCCTGTCACCTTCCTCTCTTCCTCCCCTGCTTTCTGAGCCAAAATATCCTCCGTCTTTCATGGTGTTTAAGCTACAGTGTCTTCCTCTTTCCTTCCCCTCTTGGCCTTTGAGCTGAGCTGCGCCGCTCACGCAGCTTGGGCTAAGATGGATCTAGGTGAGCGATCGAGATGGCTTCCTCACTGTATCATTTCTGAGCCAAGATTGTCGTTTCCGTTCATTCAGTAAGGGCCAAAAGATAGATGGGGTCATCAGCGTTTCTGTGCTGCGATCGGGATCAGAGACACAGAGCTGGGAATTGAGTGCCACATTTTCTGTTTTGTTTTCCCTGACATTTCTCAGCTGTTTCTGGCAATTCTCATCTTCTCCCAGTTACTCTTTCACGTTCCGATTGTGTGAATATCGAGCCCTGGCAAGCTGATCGCAAAACCATGCCCTGTGGGGTCATGCAGCTATAAAGCAAGGCCACTGATGCCCAGTTGTTTGTCATACTAACAAGGCCATTCACTGACACTCTCTTTGGTCTTGAATAGCCCTCAAGATAACAGGAAGGGTACTTAAGTCTTCCACAAGAGACCACAGTGTAAAATAAAACAAAATCAATGTAAACCTTGGTTGGAATGATAAGCACAGGGGTTTGTGTTTGAAAGTATGTACATCTTTTTGTGGCTCGTTAGATGACTAGAATTTTTGTAGTTAACTGATAACCAGCATTATTACATTAAATTACAAACTGCATACCCCACTGCGCATGGTTTTGTTACTAATAGAAAGGGAGTCGTGTTTCTTCAGTATTGTCATGAATCTCTATTAAATAAATATATATTCTCAGCATCCTGGCTCTGTATTTATGTTTGCAGGGATCTCTCTTTTCTGCTGGTAACTTGCTGCACTTAAGCAGTGATCCTTGGTCGTAGACATGGACAGCTGAATATCCCATAGACTAGTAGTTATTCCGGTTGTACAGTACTTTTCCACTGGAAGCCTCCCTGATGAGCACGTGCATGTTGTTGCAGACAAGTCTTCCTGGTCACAATAAACTGGCAGACATGCAGACATCCTCATGGGGTATCTTGTTCACCTTCTGAGGAAAAAAGCATTTAAGCTTATGCCTTGACATGCTCACAAATAATGAAACTCTAAAAAAAACATCTGTATTAGATGCCCATTCTCCTTTACGTAATATTTAGTCATCAGGGGATTTTTATTTATTTCTTTTGTCTTTGAATAGTTTCATTTTGTGCTGTTATATACGTACTTTTTCCAACATAAACATTTTTGCACCCATGGCCTTGCAGCCTGCTGACAAACCAATTTCTGACAATTCAGATTTTCATTCTAAAAACTATAATTGGCAGCATATACATTTAAAAGCTTTTCTTCAATGCAAAATTTTATTCTCATAATAAAATCATTTAAACGTCACACTTCCTGTACACCAGTATTTACCTGATATAAACTTCTTTTCTACTTCTACTTACTCAGTTTTGCTCGACTTGACTTGGTTTTCCGTTTGGCAGCAGTATGGGCTACCAGGTACTTTTTCAGTACCTACTTGGGTGGGGTTCAAAGCCAGTTGAGTCATGCCAAAAATGTGATGTCAACAGACAGAAGGGCACCGAGTGACATCACTGCATGAGCCATGAGAGCGACTCCTACACTAGAATCAAACCCGCCATTTTTCAAACCCTGCCAATTTTGTGTTTTCCTCAGTAAGAACTCGCTAACAGATCACAACCACACCAATCACAGTGTTGTTGATCACAGTGTTGTGTGTTTGCTAATGTGAAAACTGACTATTTTCCTGTGCTACTATGCGCATGCATGAAAAGAATGGGCTCGTAATCTGACATTGGTGATGCTGCCCAGCCAGTCACCAAGCGAGGATGCTGAAAAGTATCTGATTCCTGTCCCTGGTCGGTTGATCAGTGTGTCTTTATATATAATATCAAATATTGTGATTTGGAAGCGCACTTTTAGAGGGCATCTTCAACCAAATCTCCAAAACAAGAGAAAACTAGACTAGGGTAATGCAATATGGGGTTCTTCCTTTGCCCACACTCTACCAAAGCTGTTCTCACATACAAAAACTGGACAATGTCATGAGAATCAGGTCTAAACATAGTCTGAAGTTGTTTTTTTCTCACATGCAGCACACACAAGGTTCCACCTCCTTTGTGGAAGAAACAATTAAACCACTGATTCATAACTATTTTGGCTTAACGGGCACTTAAGCAAAAAAGCTGTGAGTAGACATTGCTCCTTATTATTTGTCAGTTGTTGATAGTTGTGCCATAGAAACATCACTCCTCTCAACTTCTTAGATGGTAAAATTAGCCTTGGGGGCCCACTTGGGGCAAAGATATATCAGTTTTAATTAAGAGGCAATAGAATTGCATCAAGATTAAAGGTGAAAATATAAATATGTACCACAACTTTGGTTCCCACATTCCGATCCAATTACTCCTATTATGACTCTATATATTTATCATGTGAACCCTTTGCTGCTAAACTGCCCTATTGTATAATAACTGCCTCCACGGATGGAAGGATAAATAGATAGAAAGAAATCATCAGGTATTTTTCCACTCATAATGTACTGGACTTTTCCAGAGTCATCACTTCCTGCTACTGCACGGCAGGACTACATCATCCAAAGTCCCCGTCTGCAATCCACGCTTCCTTCCAACATTCACTTCCCCTTTTTCCAGGAGCCACAATGCGCTTACAAATAGCCCTCGGACGTGGAAAACCTCTCATTTGTGCGAGGGCGTGTGAGCAACCCAGTGAGAAAGGGCTTCCTCCCTTTGCTTTAAGGTTCTGCTGCACCTCCACTGGCCTCTGTGGAATGTCATCCTGCAGTCACAATGACCTGCCTTCACGTGCAATTTCAGGTTGTAACGACAGAGGCATCCAGGGGTCAGGGAGCAAGTATTTGATTCATGCCACGTATCCAATGGATGCTGGGAAACATGAAAGGCTGTATAAAAAGAATACTTGTAATCGCCCTCACGTACAAATTCCTTCACACAAAAGCAAATAAATAAGACAGAGACAGTTAAAATAAAACAGGTATAGACAAAACATGGATGTGGCCACCGTGTCATGGACTATCATTTAATTGTTTGCCCTAAAGTATACCCTCCTTTTTCATCCTTATTGCTTGTAATGAGTACCATGTTTACCAATTGAAGATGCTCGAAACCAGCAACTGAGACCATAAACTCGTCAACAAAGTGTTTCCTGAGGTCACCGGTCAAGTGATCAGTAGGGTCATTTTCCCATTTAATGCTAACCAATCTGACTTATTCTTGCAACAACATGGCTAGCCCCCCTACTGGCCATTTGAAAGAATGCAAGCCACTTTCACATTCAGTTGACTTTTCGGACCCAGAGCCAAATTCCATACCCTAATATAGAATTTATGCAGTTGTTGTACTGTGTTGTCTTGTGACTTTTATTCTCTGTTATTCCATATTTAATTGTGTGTAAGAAAGCAAAGTGTAAAAGTATGTGGGCGATCGTGGCTCAAGAGTTGGGAGTTCGCCTTGAAATCGGAAGGTTGCCGGTTTCCTTGGGCAAGACACTTCACCCGTAGCCTACTGGTGGTGGTCAGAGGGCCCGGTGGCGCCAGTGTCCGGCAGCCTCACCTCTGTCAGTGCGCCCCAGGGTGGCTGTGGCTACAATGTGGCTTGCCATCACCAGTGTGTGAATGTGTGTGTGAATGGGTGGATGACTGGATATGTAAAGCGCTTTGGGGTCCTTAGGGACTAGTAAAGCGCTATATAAATATGGGCCATTTATTCCTTTGGCAAAGTTTAAACATTTTCTCAGGACATGTCTACTTTTGTATGTATAGTTGTTCAACTGTTTGTTAATACAAACATTTAATCAACATGGGAGCAACTCAGTGCATTTAGGCATGTAGACACAATTGAGAGGTCCTGCCGAAGTTTAAACCGAGCCTCAGAACAGGGAAGACAGGTTATTTAAGTAAGTCTGAACGTGGTGTGTTAGTTGGTCCCAGAGGGGCTGGTCTGAGTTTTTCAAAACTGCTGATTTGCTGGGATTTTCCCACGCAACCATCTCTAGTGTTTATAGAGAATAGTCTGACAAAGAGAAAATATCCAGTGACCAGCAGTTCTCTAGGCAAAAATGCCTTGTTAATGTCAGAGGTCTGACGAGAATGGCCAGACTTCGTCGGCCTGATAGGAAGGCAACAGTAACTCAAATAAACACTTGTTAAAATCAAGACATGCAGAAGAGCATTGCTGAATGCACAAAATGTCAAACCTTGAAGCAAATGGGCAACAGCAGTAGAAGATCACCCCGCAGGAGACTCTTGTCAGCTAAGAACAGAAACTGAGGCTACAGTTCACACAGGCTCACCAAAATTGGACAATAAATGGATCCATATTCCCTCATATCAACCGTTGAGGCTGGTGGTGGCAGTGTAATTGTTTGGGCAATGCTTTTTTTCTTCTTTTTTCCTTGTAGCACTTGAGCACTGTTTTAATGACACAGACTGGCCGAGTATTATTACTGAACGTGTCCACGTCTTTATGACCACTGTGTGCCCATCTTCTGATGGCCGCTTCCACCAGTTTAATGCATCATGTCACAAAGCTCAGATACTCAAACTGGTTTCTTGACCATGTTGAGGAGTTCACACTACTTAAAAGGCCTCATGTCAATATTTACCAGCATCTCTGAGAAACCTTGTTGAGCCTGTGCCATGAAGAATTAAGTTCTGAAGGCAAAAGCGGTTCAACCTGATACTAGCAAGTAGGGTATCCAATGAGTATATACTGTACTGTATTGTACAGCAGTGGGTTCACATGATAAATATGTGGTGTCATGTTTTAATATTAAGGGGTTTTTTGTGTTTGGTTCAGTAAAAGAAAAAAGAAAGTATTTTGCTTCTCAAAGAAAGAAACAATAAAATAAAAATAAAGGGCACCAGATAATGAGGAGAGCACTTGGGTGCAACCCGGGAGAAAAGGAGAGTGCAGCTAGTCACTGAGAAGACATCCGGTCTCTGGTCTGTGAACAAAGCCGTCCAAACGGAGAACAAAGCAGGAATCTGGAGCTGGGATATTACAGACTGGTTGGCCCCTCAGTGTGGAAGTGTACGTGCCGCAGAGCAGGACTCCGGTTATAGAATGACACTGGGGGCGGGGTGGGTTTCTTTGGTGGTCTGTGTGTCAGCTGTCAATTTGTCTGAGACGTGCAGGTCATACGCACTCATTTGCTGTTCTTTCCTGTAGTTTTAACTTAAGCTAACCTTAAACCTGTCTCCTTCATGGCATTTTTACTATCTGTTACCTCTTCTCGCTTTGTTTCCTCCAGTTTGCCTTTTCCTACTTATGACCACTACCCTTATGCTCTGCCTCCACCCTCCTTATGGTGTCCTTCACTCGTCCCCTCCATCCTTCAAATCTTGGTAGGCAGCAGAACAATATCCATAGGGTCATGGTGACCGGCAGCCCCCCTTCACACGGTTACTTCCTGCTATTGTCTCTGGTCCTACTACCGATTGGCTCCTACACTCTATTAACCGCACACATACTGGATTAATCATCATTGTACTCTGTTCTGCTCTGGGCTCTGGCTTGGGAGAAAGACTGGAGCCATGCTTACATGCATGCATGAAAGCACAATACCATGGGAAATGTATGACCACTCACACAGAGGTATTCAATACATCACCAGTGACTTGACCTGTTTTATCACATATGAGTGGCAGAAAGAATATGGAGTGGTGTATGCAAAAGCATAAAATATATCGTAGTGGAACGCCAAAAATTAATTGGTTCATTGATTTTAATCCCTTTTAATCAAATTTTATGGTCTTCTTTTAAAGAAACGGTGTAGCACACTCTCCATGAGTTTAGGTTTTTGTCACAGTAATTATTCCTACTCTTCATAGAGACCTTTCTCCGAGAAGTAATTTGACAGGAATTCCCAAAGCTTCACAAGTGTACTTAGTACAGTCTTCACTGAATATGTTTGCTTGTTGAACTTTAGAAGATGCATACTTTCTTGTAGACACTTAGTTAGGCTGATATGTCAGTCAATATTAGCTATTTGCCAGTCTATTAGTATAAACATTTATAATTGCTAATAAATAAAACTTTCAAATTTCAAGTTTAGAAGGGGGAAATGCACTTTATCCATGTTTTGAATGTTGAGCTTGCATAGTTTATCCACCAGAGGGCAGTCTGCAAAGTATTTAGGTCATTAACATACCTGCGGACTAGCTGAGCCAATCAGAGTCAGGCAGAGTGTAAATAAATAATCCAGTCCAATAAGGACTCATGTAACAAATGGTAGAGAAATCTGTTTGTGTTTGAAAGAAAAAAATATACAACTTGATGTATCAGATTCTTAATTATTAACTATTGTTATCAGTATGGGCCGTAAAAATTAGTTGGGCTCCAGTATAAAGAGAATTGCCAATGTTTTAATGATTTTTGTGTGCGTGTGTGTGTTTGTTGAAGCAATACTATAATACTTACATTGCCACGCACCTTTAGTTTCTCGTGATTAACGCATTATGTCTTTTTTTGGACGCACCTACCCCCTCGGCAGCTGTTCACAATAGGCTCTGATGAATCAAGCGTGTCAGTATGTGTAGTAATCTTTGCAATTGAGCTCACAATCATCAGACATGTGGCTCTTTTGACAGCTTGCTGTTTTACGTCAGAATTTTTTGTCCTACTGTGGTCCTCTGAGAAATAGGCTCAGCCAATTAGCGGTAACGTGGCCTTTAAAGGTTTCCTCGGGGTAAGTCTAGGGAGAGCTTTCATCTAATGCTTGTTACTTTCAGATCATCCTGGATAAACGCAGACACCAACCATATTCTTATACACAGCAGAAGTCCACTCATAAAGGCAGTGTTGTTTTAAGACAGACTTAAAAATGCCATACCTGCACTTTAATCATAATAAATTGCATTCCTCTGCGCTTATTCCTAAGGAATGAGGTAATCTTAAGTTTGTGATTACGGATTGTAAAGTTTCACTGTAAGAAGCAGCAAAATGTCTTCATAAAAATGTATATATGCTATTTGCAGGTCTTTATAAATATACTAAAAAACATCACACAGACACACACACAGAGTATTGGGATGTAGAGAGAACATATGATTGAAGCCTTTTTTCATTATTCTGAGAGCTGCCAAGAGCACAGCTATATGCACTTAAAACCCGCTGCAGCAGCAGTTAATTTCTATAGGGTACTACAGTTTTCCTCCCTTTTTCAGTCTCCGACACTTTGATCCTGCAGTGTTCTCCATATCCTCCAGTAGCAAGACCCCTGAGTTCTTTGATGTACCTGTCTCAGCATCTGTGGCGCTGGCCTCTGATCACTTATTAAATGAGACATGAATGTGAGGACCTCACATCTTTGCCTCTTATCACAGATCATCCTGTATACACGACCGTGGCAGCTCTAAATCTCCTCTGTCTGTACTTTTAGCATGCATCAGCTACAGACTAAGTTACATGAAAGGCAATGCGTATCATGAAACATGAAGGAAATCCTGTACTAGAGGGGTTTTATAGATTCTGAATACTAGCGTGACAAGATGGTCCGATAAAAAAGATCCAGGATCAGCATGTTACTGCTAATTTATCTCTTCCTGCTACTTAAATCTAACGGTAGAAATGCCATCTTTCATCATATAAAGTTAGTAAGTTAAAGTAATAAGAGTGCTAATAGTTTGCTTTTCGTGAATAATTTATAAAATGAAATCACTTAGTACTGTAAAAGTCACACTGTGTGTAAAATGTCATATAGTACTATGCAAAAGTCACCCTATATTTCTTTATACTTACATATGTTTCAGTAAATCCTAATTTTCCTATGAAAGGATACATGGAAATACAGTAAATAGGACAAAAACAGTTTGTACAATTTTAGCTAACTTGAAAGTCAAAATTTGGTATGACCTCCTTTATTCTTCAAAGCTCTTCTTTGGATGTTGGCTGCCTTTTGTTCCTTTTGTCAAGGTGATCCCACACTGCTTAATATTGTTGAGGTCTGGGCTCTGGGGAGGCCAATCCTGGTGTGCTTTTACCAATGTTTGGGATAATTGTCATAATACTTACTGTAATTTTCTTGGTGAACTCCATCTTTTGATGAGATCCCCAACATCACTGCCTGAAGGGCAGGGATAGCTCAGTAGGTACAGTGGTGGCCCCATGATCGGAAGGTCGGGGGTTCGATTCCCCTGAACAGCTACCCTGAGGTACCCCTGAGCAAGGTACCGTCTCCACACACTGCTCCCCGGGCGCCCAGTGGCTGCCCACTGCTTCACTGAGTGAATGGGTTAAATGCAGAGAGGGATTTTCCCCACAGGGACCAATAAAGTACACTTTCTTTCTGAAACACAACCCCAAATTGGATACATGACTCCATCAGCATAGCTGCTGATTCTCAGTCCAGTTCTTGTTTCTCTTTCTTAACAATGGCTTCTGGACAGCCACCCTTCCACTGAGACCATTTCTGTTGAGGCTTTGGCAAACAGTAGATGGATGAACTGAAGAGCCAGATGCATCTCTCGGTTCTCCTATTTCTTAAGCATATGACTCAGATAATGTTCATCTGATGTAGTTTTTAAGCCTGCTAGTAACAAAGTTAAACAAAGAAACTGTTTAAAATCTACCCCCCACCCCACCCCCCAAAAAACAAAAGACAAAAACTTCCAACTCTAATTTCCTTACAGACACAGAAAGGAGCGTTATTTATTTGGTTTGGCCTGTGAATGAAACGTTGAGGAACGTTTTTGTATTTTGATTTTACGTGCCTGCTGTCTTGTATTGACAGCGGCTTTTGCTCTCAACAACCTGTCCTGTAATGCCACCCTTGGGTCAGCTTTAAATTTATTGCTTTTGGCTGAAAGCCCTTGCAACATAAATAAACTAAGAGAAACAATGGAGCGACTCAATAAGCATCATACCAGAATTGTTACAAAGCAGAAGGGAAAGGAAGACATGCATTTCATTTTCTATGCTATAGCAGACAAAGTTCTATAATCTTTATTCTCCATTTCCATTCTCCACATTTCCACCCTGTTAACATTTCTCATTTCCTTACTTTCCTTCCTTGCAACTTATACTCCTTCCATACTCATAATTGTTATGAATGGATCAACAATGGCATTTGACCTGGTACGTGACCGTTTAGGCAACTCTTTAGAAAAACTGAATCCTCTCAAATGCTACTAAGTATTAGTGGGGCCAGACCAGTGAAACTGCATGATAAATGTGTGAAATTGGAGAAACTGACATTTTTATATAGCAGACAGTTTAAAAACAGACACTTTTCTGTCATTTAATTATTTATCTGTTACTTAATTACTTTTGTGTAGTATAAGGAGAGTCTTTATCAATAGGAAAAGTTGTAAAACGCATGAAAATATTGTTCAAAGTTCAAAATTTATAGTCACATTTTACAGTCACGTTTTTGGAATTTCAGTTCAATTCAATTCAGTTTTATCCATACAGCACCAAAACACAACAACAATTGCCTCAAGGTGTTTTATTTTGTAAGGTAGCCCCTAAACTCGTATTTTTTACATATCAACTGAATTTGCACTTTATTTAAGCTACATGAAATGCTAGTAGTTGTTTAGCGTGTTATTAAGCACTAATTATCTGGACATCTGCGAGCTTTGACTTTAAACTTTGCAAGCTTGCTACCATTAGCTAATAACTAGCTAATAGCTAATAACACTCCACACTTTCATCCAAATATGGCAGCTTCTGGCTCCAAAAATGACAAAATAATATGGTGGCAGCTAAAATGCTAACATCAAAACTTCAGTATGCGTAGTTCAATTTTAGATAGGTTGATCTTTTTTTTTTTTTTTTTTTTTTTTACCTCTATTACTAACATTGACAGGAATGTCGACAGGAAAGTATTAGCAAGGGGGAATGATGCAGGACATGAAAGCTATAATAATAGCATCCCATGTTTCACTGGTACCTAAACGAAATAGGTTTCTAAACAGGTTTTCCTTTTTTTTCAATTTATAATTGAGCTGGATGGAAAAAAAACAAGCACTATCCACTAACTATAATTAATGACTACTGTGTGCCAAAGTCAGAACAAATGCGTGGCAGAGGTGCTGCTCATGTTTCAGACTGCTCCTGGTGCAGATGAACACCTGAAGGTAACAGTCTGAAGGAATCTGCGTGGTTGTTTTAGGCAGTCCTGTAACCATGTCAGCCTGTGTCTAAAGAAAATTCCAAGATGCTAATGATGACAAAGAGTTCACAACCCAACTCCAGAGTGAATTATTTACTGTGATTTATGTGCTAACCTGTGAATGTCCTTGGCATGCTACAGGACCAGACTTCCCCTGAAGGCGGACGCGCAACACCCAACCGCAAAACACAATACACGCATAAAAGAGACACAACAGTCAGGCCTGTAAAATTCAAGCTGATTTATATTTCAGCTGTTGGCACGCTGTTTGACATCTGAGACTCGATGTTGTTTTAAACTTGGAAAAACTTGAGTTTGATGGTTTACATCACCATGCTGTTTACTTTTCTACAAAATAAGGCTGCGTACTACACATGCATATCCACAACTGAAGTCTAAAACTGAAGACTGCAGGAACGATCATTGTTAGCTATTAAAATGCATGTGTTGTGCCAGCTCTGGCTTGTTAAGGCTTCGGTTAAAACAAGTGATGAATGTTTTAAAAGGAAGCTCTGCCTTCACATTAGCAGGACTCGAGCCCTCATCACTGCCAGCCCCTTTATTACCGACTACTTCAAGCATATAAAATCCAAATTAAAAATATTCCTCAAATTTAGCTGTCATGAGTCTGAATCCTCATTATTAGCCCTAATTGTTCAATGGACGATAAAATTAAGAGTCTGAATAAAAGACTATAGACAGTGGTGATGAAAGGGGTTAATCCTTCTTTCGTCATTTTTTGTAGCACAGCTCGTCAGTCATCTCCACCGTAATCTTTGAAGAGCTACATTTGTTTTAAAAAACATACAGATGTGATCAGATCCACAGATAAAAATCAGTCTCATTTTCTATCAGCTCTTGCGCAGGCAGTCCCTCCCCTCCATCCTTGTCACGTCCACAGGGCTAGCACGGCCTGCCTCAAGGTGAGAGGTCTTCTGGCTGGGGACCAGGACAATATGGGTCCTCACTTTGATCTGCCTTAAACTGGCTGCTACCTGCAGATAGCATATTCACACATGCAGCTGCTTGAGAGGCAATTCTACATTTCTCGTTTCCTGTCTCTCGATCACGTCTCTCTTATCTGATAGAAACTACTCACATTTTTTTCTATTTTTATATTAATAGCGCTTTCTAATGAGATCTAACTAGCAATAGGAAATGCAGCAAGTAGAGAGTTTAAGAAATATGTGGTGGTGTGTGTGTGTGTGTGTGTGTGTGTGTGTGTGTGTGTGTGTGTGTGTGTGTGTGTGTGTGTGTGTGTGTGTGTGTGTGTGTGTG
>NW_024582498.1:378358-380102 GCF_018398535.1 Haplochromis burtoni | reverse complement strand
TGTGTGTGTGTGTGTGTGTGTGTGTGTGTGTGTGTGTGTGTGTGTGTGTGTGTGTGTGTGTGTGTGTGTGTGTGCGCGTGCACTCACTGTCATCTGGTTACCATTTGAGGGCAGAATTATAGCTAATGATATCCTAGAGGAGAACTACAGTAGCTAAACATGCAACAGTTTCTCCGTTTTCCTCCCTCTCAGATCATTCCAGTAGTAAGAAGAGTTAAATTATGAGGGAACAAAGGCAGAGTCTATAATATGGGTTAGTTTGTTAGAGGCTAAAAGCATGTGTTTATTTACATTTCCAGACTCTTTGCATCTCAGATTTCCATCAGAATTCAACTATAATAATTTTGGGCTCTTCAGTTTTTCTTCTGAGTGTTTTTAGATGATGTCTGAGTTTGCAGTGCGATGCTGTACAGGTATGGTCTGTACTCTGTGTGTACTCACTGTCCTTGGAGGAAGTTTATGAAAGGCTGGCATAAGTCATTACAGGACTAAAGAACCGCTGACAAACATTTTTTGTAACACGGTTTTCTTTTCACTTTATCTCACTCTTCTGTAATATATGGAAACCAAAGCTTGCAGCTCTAAAAAGTTCTCTCTCGTGTTACTTCTAAACCAGAGCGGTCATGCATATACCAACCAGAATTGGCTTGCCAGGGTATCCAGTCTAGTGCACTGACTGGATCACTTCGCAGTGTGCCAAAAAAAACTACAGGGGAGGATGTTTTTTTTGTTTTGTGCACTAGAACGTATTGTGTTAGAAGTTGTTAAGAATGCATCATGTCACACGTGGTTGTCTGAACATTTAAATTCATCCAAACCGCAGGTATGAGTCATTATCAGTTTTATGGCAGTCTTACCAAAGCAAGCCAAGGAGCCATGCTGGTGCATGTCTTTATAATGACAGCAGACTGAATTAAAAAAAAACCAACAACAACAACTGAGACCAATTCTTAAATTGTTCTAACTTCTCGACGTCTCAGGCTGTTTATGATCTATTGTGTAAATGGATGATTCATTAAATGTATTCCTAACATTAAAATAACGGCAGAAATGTACTGATATTTTAGTTATTTTGCATTGAATTAAAAAGTCTAAGAGTCCTGTTTCATGTCAAGGTAAACTAAAAAAAATGGGAACAAAATATTAAAAGTGCTCATGTGATCATTATCAAAAGGCATTATTGTCATTATACGGTCGATATTATCAAGTCATGAGACAAAAAAATCTTTGAGATTTAATATCGACCGTATTTTTTGCCATTCTTTTATGTAGAAGAAGAAAATGATGATACAGTATTATACAGCATCGACCAAAGACTGCACAGCACTCTGCCTCATGCACTTTTTTTTAATCCTGTCCTGTCTGGTAGCTTTTGCAATCAGAATTATGATCTGAATGCACTGTTGTGCCAAACGAGCCAGGTTCAGCTCTATAAATTCTGATTAGGCTCCTCTTGTTCAGGGTTTATCTGACTATTTCTTCATTTCTGGTCGTTGTATTTAAAGTTATTATATTATATTATATGTGGTATACATTATGTCAATGTCTAAGGCAGGACAGGATAGAGTACAAATAGAAATACACAACGTGTCGCCAACTGCTGCACCTGTAAGGAAAACAAACATACAACACCTGGGACACAGAAATTCGAAAGTGTGTGTGTGTGTGTGTGTGTGTGTGTGTGTGTGTGTGTGTGTGTGTGTGTGTGTGTGTGTGTGTGTGTGAGCGTGTGTGTGTGAGTGTG